>NC_069501.1:81474082-81791582 GCF_027579735.1 Bombina bombina
TAAAGGGATACTAAACCCAATTCTTTTATAAATGTAGCCAACAATCAGCATGCGCTACCCAGGGTGCTGAACCAAAAATGGGCCAGCTGTTAAGCTACATTCCAGCTTTTTTACATAAAGATACCAAGTGAACAAAGAATATTGATAATAGGAGTAAATTAGAAAGTTGCTTAAAATGGCATGCTCTATCCGAATCATGAAAGTAAACAAAATGGGTTTAGTATCCCTTTAAGGGAATAACTAGTATTGATTAAAAAACAAAAATAAATACCTCAACAAAGGTTCAGAAATGTGCATTCTGTTCAGAGGAAGCACAGCAGACTGATTGTAGTAGATACAAATTACTTACCTCAAACTTTACATTTTCAGTGATGTTTAAAAAATGGTTCCTCACTTTTTGAAATCGTATTAGTGCATAATTATTCTTCCACTTTTGGTATCTAAATAACTCAGAAGATTGTAACACAATTATTAGAGAAGGACTCAATATATTTAACTGGTCAGCCTCAGAGCAGGGATGGCGAGACAGGTTTGTGTGAAAAGGTGAACCTAAGCTAACCGATATAGTTTACAACATTTGAAAGTCCTGGCAATGATTCCCCATTAAAATAAAAGTAAATACATAAACATAAATTGTTACACTCACATATACAGTAATTAAATAAAAATTATTTGATACACACTTTGGAGCCTTTCCACTTAAATACCTTAAAACATCAAAAATCATCTTTATTCAATTTTAAGATTTTATAAAGTGTATTAACTGTAAATAATTTACATAACTATGTTCTTCACATAGTGGGAAATGTTCTTAGTATTTTTAAATATATATTCCTGTATATATCTCTCTATATATCTATACCTATAGATATTCATATATATATATATATATATTAAAAGTTTAATTGTTTTGGGAAGTTTGTTATTTAGCCAAATAATGTAAAAACGTTATAACTAAGAAATGGTAAACGTGTGGGACATCGTGACGGACATTGAATAATCCGGAATAGATTGCATGAAATTCAATGTGTTACAAATTAAGTTCTTTACCATTATAAAATTGTATCTAAAACATATATATAAAAGCTTTATGTAAAAACTATCAACATTGCAATAAATAAACGTTTGGAAAAGAAGGACAACAAGATTAAGTAAGAATGAGGATAAAGTAGGGAATGGGAAAATATTTTATATTTTCACATTCCCTACTTTATCCTCATTCTTACCTAATCTTATTTCCCTTCTTCTTTTTCTAACTTTTATTTATATATATTAATAATTATAGTCCCTAGCACCAATAATAGCTACAGTAAATGCATAGGTAGCAATTATTTGTAAAATCTTTCCATTAATTATTAACTATGTGGTGCAGTTACTTTATATATATATACAGGGAGTGCAGAATTATTAGGCAAATGAGTATTTTGACCACATCATCCTCTTTATGCATGTTGTCTTACTCCAAGCTGTATAGGCTCGAAAGCCTACTACCAATTAAGCATATTAGGTGATGTGCATCTCTGTAATGAGAAGGGGTGTGGTCTAATGACATCAACACCCTATATCAGGTGTGCATAATTATTAGGCAACTTCCTTTCCTTTGGCAAAATGGGTCAAAAGAAGGACTTGACAGGCTCAGAAAAGTAAAAAATAGTGAGATATCTTGCAGAGGGATGCAGCACTCTTAAAATTGCAAAGCTTCTGAAGCGTGATCATCGAACAATCAAGCGTTTCATTCAAAATAGTCAACAGGGTCGCAAGAAGCGTGTGGAAAAACCAAGGCGCAAAATAACTGCCCATGAACTGAGAAAAGTCAAGCATGCAGCTGCCAAGATGCCACTTGCCACCAGTTTGGCCATATTTCAGAGCTGCAACATCACTGGAGTGCCCAAAAGCACAAGGTGTGCAATACTCAGAGACATGGCCAAGGTAAGAAAGGCTGAAAGACGACCACCACTGAACAAGACACACAAGCTGAAACGTCAAGACTGGGCCAAGAAATATCTCAAGACTGATTTTTCTAAGGTTTTATGGACTGATGAAATGAGAGTGAGTCTTGATGGGCCAGATGGGTGGGCCCGTGGCTGGATTGGTAAAGGGCAGAGAGCTCCAGTCCGACTCAGACGCCAGCAAGGTGGAGGTGGAGTACTGGTTTGGGCTGGTATCATCAAAGATGAGCTTGTGGGGCCTTTTCGGGTTGAGGATGGAGTCAAGCTCAACTCCCAGTCCTACTGCCAGTTTCTGGAAGACACCTTCTTCAAGCAGTGGTACAGGAAGAAGTCTGCATCCTTCAAGAAAAACATGATTTTCATGCAGGACAATGCTCCATCACACACGTCCAAGTACTCCACAGCGTGGCTGGCAAGAAAGGGTATAAAAGAAGAAAATCTAATGACATGGCCTCCTTGTTCACCTGATCTGAACCCCATTGAGAACCTGTGGTCCATCATCAAATGTGAGATTTACAAGGAGGGAAAACAGTACACCTCTCTGAACAGTGTCTGGGAGGCTGTGGTTGCTGCTGCACGCAATGTTGATGGTGAACAGATCAAAACACTGACAGAATCCATGGATATCAGGCTTTTGAGTGTCCTTGCAAAGAAAGGTGGCTATATTGGTCACTGATTTGTTTTTGTTTTGTTTTTGAATGTCAGAAATGTATATTTGTGAATGTTGAGATGTTATATTGGTTTCACTGGTAAAAATAAATAATTGAAATGGGTATATATTTGTTTTTTGTTAAGTTGCCTAATAATTATGCACAGTAATAGTCACCTGCACACACAGATATCCCCCTAAAATAGCTATAACTAAAAACAAACTAAAAACTACTTCCAAAACAATTCAGCTTTGATATTAATTAGTTTTTTGGGTTCATTGAGAACATGGTTGTTGTTCAATAATAAAATTAATCCTCAAAAATGCAGCTTGCCTAATAATTCTGCACTCCCTGTATAATCCCTTATAATCCCTTCAATTATCTTCCCCACTATTGATGTCAGACTAACTGGTCTATAGCTTCCTGGATCATCCCTACTTCCCTTTTTGAAGAGTGGCACCACATCAGCTTTACGCCAATTCTTGGGTACCATGCCTGAGGATAATGAGTCTTGAAAATTAAGAGTAGAGGTTTGCCTATAACAGTGATAAATTCCCTCAACACCCTTGGGTGTATTCCATCTGGGCCTGGAGTTTTATTTACCTTAATGTTATCCAATTTGTTCCTGATATCCTCTATACATAACCCAATTAATGGTATGGGCTGGCATGTTCTATTTTGTTCCAAAGTATCATCCAATGGTTCCTCTCTTGTGAATACTGAAGAAAAAAACGGGTTTAGTATCTCAGCCTTCTCCCTGTCACTGTTAATCATGCTACCCTCCCCGCATTTTAATGTACCTATATTGTCTTTATTAGATTTTTTGCTATTTATGTACTTAAAGAATCTTTTATGGTTAGATTTAGAATCCTTTGCAATTAATTTTTCATTTTCAATTTTGGCTAATTTGATTGCTTTTTTTGCATGCTTTGTTACATTCATTATAAATATGGAATTTTGAGTCTGTACTATTTTCTTTGAATAATTTAAATGCCCTACGTTTTTTCCTAATTTCTCATAACACATTTATATTCAGCCACATTGCCTTGGATTTTTTATTTTTATACCCATATGGTATTTGTTGAATACAAAATAAATACAAAAGTACCTGTAAAATAAAACCTAACCTAAGTTACACTAACACCTAACACTACTCTATAATTAAATAAATTAACTAAATTAAATACAATTAAATACAATTAAATTAAATTATCTAAAGTACAAAAAACCCCCACTAAATTACAGAAAATAATAAACAAATTACAAGAATTTTAAACTAATTACACCTAATCTAATCCCCCTAAAAAATAAAAAAGCCCCCCAAAATAAAAAAGCCCTACCCTACACTAAATTACAAATAGCCCTTAAAAGGGCCTTTTGCGGGGCATTGCCCCAAAGTAATCAGCTATTTTACCTGTAAAAAAAAAAGTACAAATCACCCCCCCAACATTAAAATCCACCACCCACACAACCAACCCTACTCTAAAACCCACCCAATCCCCCCTTAAAAAAACCTAACACTAACCCCTTGAAGATCACCTTACTGGAAGATGTCTTCACCCAACCGGGCCGAAGTCCTCAACGAAGCCGGGAGAAGTCTTCATCCAAGCCGGGCAAAGTGGTCCTCCAGATGGGCAGAAGTCTTCATCCAGACGGCATCTTCAATCTTCATCCATCCGGCGTGGAGCGGGTCCATCTTCAAGACATCCAACACGGAGCATCCTCTTCATCCGACAGCTCTTCTCGAATGAAGGTTCCTTTAAATGATGTCATCCAAGATGGCATCCCTTCAATTCAATAAGGTAGAAAAAATCCTATTGGCTGATGCAATCAGCCAATAGGATTGAGTGGGCATTCTATTGGCTAATTGGAACAGCCAACAGAATGTGGGCTCAATCCTATTGGCTGATTGGATCAGCCAATAGGATTGAACTTCAATCCTATTGGCTGATTGCATCAGCCAATAGGATTTTTTTCTACCTTAATTCCGATTGGCTGATACAATTCTATCAGCCAATCGGAATTGAAGGGACCCCATCTTGGATGACGTCATTTAAAGGAACCTTCATTGGAGAAGAGCCGTCGGATGAAGAGGATGCTCCACGTCGGATGTCTTGAAGATGGACCCGCTCCGCGCCGGATGGATGAAGACTTCTCCCGGCTTCATTGAGGACTTCGGCCCAGTTGGGTGAAGACGCCTCCCGGTAAGGTGATCTTCAAGGGGTTAGTGTTAGGTTTTTTAAGGGGGGATTGGGTGGGTTTTAGAGTAGGGTTGGTTGTGTGGGTGGTGGGTTTTAATGTTGGGGGGGTGATTTGTACTTTTTTTTTTTACAGGTAAAAGAGCTGATTACTTTGGGGCAATGCCCCACAAAAGGCCCTTTTAAGGGCTATTTGTAATTTAGTGTAGGGTAGGGCTTTTTTATTTTGGGGGGCTTTTTATTTTTTTAGGGGGATTAGATTAGGTGTAATTAGTTTAAAATTCTTGTAATTTGTTTATTATTTTCTGTAATTTAGTGTTTGGTTTTTTTTGTACTTTAGATAATTTAATTTGATTGTATTTAATTGTATTTAATTTAGTTAATTTATTTAATTATAGAGTAGTGTTAGGTGTTAGTGTAACTTAGGTTAGGTTTTATTTTACAGGTACTTTTGTATTTATTTTAACTAGGTAGTTATTAAATAGTTAATTCTATCAGCCAATCGGAATCTAAGGGACGCCATCTTGGATGACGTCACTTAAAGGAACCGTCATTCAGTAAGAAGACTCCAGATGAAGTGGACGCTCCTCGTCGGATGTCTAGAAGATGGAGCCGCTCCGCGTCGGATGGATGAAGATAGAAGATGCCGTCTGGATGAAGACGTCTGCCCGTCTGGAGGACCACTTTGCCCGGCTTGGATGAAGACTTCTCCCGGCTTCATTGAGGACTTCGACCCAGATAGGATGAAGACTTCTGCCGCTTCCTTGAGGATGGATGTCCAGTCTTCAGAACAGTAAGTCGATCTTCAGGGGTTAGTGTTAGGTTTTTTTAACGGTGTATTGGGTGGGTTTTAGTTTTAGGTTAGGGTTTGGGCCTGCAATAGAGCTAACTGCCCTTTTAAGGGCAATGCCCATCCAATGGGGAGCTTAGGTTTTTTTAGTTAGTATTTTATTTGGGGGGTTGGTTGTGTGGGTGGTGGGTTTTACTGTTGGGGGATGTTTGTATTTTTTTTTACAGCTATAAGAGCTGATTACTTTGGGGCAATGCCACGCAAAAGGCCTTTTTAAGGGGTATTGGTAGTTTAGTTTAGGCTAGGGGTTTTTTTATTTTGGGGGGGGGGGTTATTTGGATAGAGCTATTAGATTAGGTGTAATTAGTTTAAAGATCTGTAATTTGTTTTTTATTTTCTGTAATTTAGTGTTTCTTTTTTTTTAATTTAGCTAATTTAATTTATATAATTGTTTTTAATTTACTTAATTTATTTAATTGTAGTGTAGTGTTAGGTTTAATTGTAACTTAGGTTAGGATTTATTTTACAGGTACTTTTGTATTTATTTTAGCTAGGTAGTTATTAAATAGTTAATAACTATTTAATAACTATTCTACCTAGTTAAAATAAATACAAACTTGCCTGTAAAATAAAAATAAACCCTAAGCTAGCTACAATGTAACTATTAGCTATATTGTAGCTAGCTTAGGGTTTATTTTACAGGTAAGTATTTAGTTTTAAATAATAATTATTTAGGTAATAATATTAATATTTATTTAGATTTATTGTAATTCTATTTAAGTTGGGGGGTGTTAGGGTTAGGGTTAGACTTAGGTTTAGTGGTTAATACATTTAGTATAGTTGCGGCGACGTTGGGGGCGGCAGATTAGGGGTTAATAAATGTAGGTAGGTGGCGGCGATGTTAGGGACGGCAGCTTAGGGATTAATAATATTTAAATAGTGTTTGCGAGGCGGGAGTGCGGCGGTTTATGGGTTAATATATTTATTATAGTGGCGGCGACGTTGGGGGCGGCAGATTAGGGGTTAATAAATGTAGGTATTTGGCGACGACATTGGCTGAGGGAGATTAGGGGTTAATAAATATAATGTAGGTGTCGGCGATGTTGGGGGCAGCAAATTAAGGGTTAATAAGTATAATGTAGGTGGCGGTGGTGTCCGGAGTGGCAGATTAGGGGTTAATAAAAATAATGTAGGTGGCGGCGATGTTAGGGATAGCAGATTAGGGGTTAATATTATTTCACTAGTGTTTGCAAGGCGGGAGTACGGCGGTTTAGGGGTTTATATGTTTATTATAGTGGCTGCGATGTCCGGAGAAGCAGATTAGGGGTTAAAATTTTTATTTTAGTGCTTGCGATGCGGAAGGGCCTCGGTTTAGGGGTTAATAGGTAGTTTATGGGTGTTAGTGTACTTTTTAGCACTTTAGTTATGAGTTTTATGCTACGTTGTACCATAAAACTCTTAACTACTGACTTTAAAATTCGTTAGAGATCTTGGAGGTAGAGGGTGTACCGCTCACTTTTTGGCCTCCCAGGACAGACTCGTAATACCGGCGCTATGGAAGTCCCATAGAACAAAGACTTTACGAAGTTTACGTAAGTCGTTTTGCGGTAAGGCCAAAGAAGTGTGCGTTGCCCCTAAACCTGCAAGACTCGTAATAGCAGCGGTAGTGAAAAAGCAGTGTTAGGACCTGTTAACGCTGCTTTTTCAGCCTAACGCAAGACTCGTAATCTAGCCGATGGTCAGCAAAATAAATTACATTCTCATTGGAAGTTAGTAGAGATATGTAATAAAATAATAATTTTCAATTGTTCTGGGCTGATGTAAGAATTGTTACAATAGCTCTATGTTATAAAAGTATCTGCATTGCGATCAAAATTGCTAGATAAATGTTATTCAGGGCTAAAAAAAGAGGCATTTTACAATACTTCACTGCGGGGGGCGATGCTTCTCTGACACTTGTTACAATACAAAAGTGAAGCTAGTACATAAACTGGGGGGTATATTGTACATGTATATAGTGCATTATACAGTATATGTATATATTATGGGGCTGGTCACAATACTGTAGATTTAGCAACAAAAATCCCCATAGACTTTAATGGTGATTATCTGTAGAAAATAATTAGAAACATTTATCTAATGGATTGTGAGTATTTAAAATCTTTTTAACTTTTGTGTATTCTTTTCTTTTAAGGAACAAGATTTCATGTACAGGAAATTGATGTCCCATAGAAGACAGTAGCTGCGGCTTTTTCATTTACAAAAGTGCGTTTTTTCAACTGTGCATCGTGTGAAACGTTTTCAGGAGTTGATGGCCTTTTTAAAATGGCATTTTTATAGCCACTATAAGTTTTCACTGTGCTCTACCTGTTCAGTTCTGATATTGCTACCGCACTGTACCTAACGTGTTCTATATTAAAAATAACAAGTTTGCTACAGTGTTAGAATTTAACCCGTTCAGCAAGGTATAAACTTACTTTGATACATTTTATTAGAATCGCACTATACCGAACGTGTTTTAATTTTATAACAATACAGTTGTGATATAAGAAGGAAAAAAAGAAGACTCTCTATATATATATAATGTAGAGAAAATAACTCGTATAAACCATTTACAAATCTAGACAAGTCAGAAGACTTGCTTTTATCCCAGAAACTCTCTGATTACACTGTTTCCAGTGCAGCAAAGGATTCTGGGTGAGATATGCAAATGAGGTTCACAATGACTCACTTTTTTACTTCTAGCCTGCTTTTTAAGGCAGACTTCCCTTTACGCCATAGTGTAACTTTATCAAGCAGTGATTCAACCTACTCCCAGCTGATGAGTGGCAATAACCACGAAACAGCTGTCCTGGGATTGGTCTGAATCACTGTACTACCCCTAGCTAAGCTTAGAAGCTGTGTAATGTGGCGATACTATGGCATAAAGGGAAGTCTGCCTTAAAAAGCAGGCTAGAAGTAAAAAAGTGAGTCGTGAACCTCATTTGCATATCTCACCCAGAATCCTTTGCTGCATTGCAAACAGTGTAATCAGAGAGTTTCTGGGGTAAAAGCAAGTCTTCTGACTTGTCTAGATTTGTAAATGGTTTACACAATGAGTTATTTTCTCTACATTTTGGATTTAGTGGAGGATTTTAAACTCACTTTTTGCCTCCCCATATTTTAAATTGCTGTACAGGGAGTGCAGAATTATTAGGCAAGTTGTATTTTTGAGGATTAATTTTATTATTGAACAACAACCATGTTCTCAATGAACCCAAAAAACTCATTAATATCAAAGCTGAATAGTTTTGGAAGTAGTTTTTAGTTTGTTTTTAGTTATAGCTATTTTAGGGGGATATCTGTGTGTGCAGGTGACTATTACTGTGCATAATTATTAGGCAACTTAACAAAAAACAAATATATACCCATTTCAATTATTTATTTTTACCAGTGAAACCAATATAACATCTCAACATTCACAAATATACATTTCTGACATTCAAAAACAAAACAAAAACAAATCAGTGACCAATATAGCCACCTTTCTTTGCAAGGACACTCAAAAGCCTGCCATCCATGGATTCTGTCAGTGTTTTGATCTGTTCACAAACAACATTGCGTGCAGCAGCAACCACAGCCTCCCAGACACTGTTCAGAGAGGTGTACTGTTTTCCCTCCTTGTAAATCTCACATTTGATGATGGACCACAGGTTCTCAATGGGGTTCAGATCAGGGGAACAAGGAGGCCATGTCATTAGATTTTCTTCTTTTATACCCTTTCTTGCCAGCCATGCTGTGGAGTACTTGGACACGTGTGATGGAGCATTGTCCTGCATGAAAATCATGTTTTTCTTGAAGGATGCAGACTTCTTCCTGTACCACTGCTTGAAGAAGGTGTCTTCCAGAAACTGGCAGTAGGACTGGGAGTTGAGCTTGACTCCATCCTCAACCCGAAAAGGCCCCACAAGCTCATCTTTGATGATACCAGCCCAAACCAGAACTCCACCTCCACCTTGCTGGCGTCTGAGTCGGACTGGAGCTCTCTGCCCTTTACCAATCCAGCCACGGGCCCATCCATCTGGCCCATCAAGACTCACTCTCATTTCATCAGTCCATAAAACCTTAGAAAAATCAGTCTTGAGATATTTCTTGGCCCAGTCTTGACATTTCAGCTTGTGTGTCTTGTTCAGTGGTGGTCGTCTTTCAGCCTTTCTTACCTTGGCCATGTCTCTGAGTATTGCACACCTTGTGCTTTTGGGCACTCCAGTGATGTTGCAGCTCTGAAATATGGCCAAACTGGTGGCAAGTGGCATCTTGGCAGCTGCACGCTTGACTTTTCTCAGTTCATGGGCAGTTATTTTGCGCCTTGGTTTTTCCACACGCTTCTTGCGACCCTGTTGACTATTTTGAATGAAACGCTTGATTGTTCGATGATCACGCTTCAGAAGCTTTGCAATTTTAAGAGTGCTGCATCCCTCTGCAAGATATCTCACTATTTTTGACTTTTCTGAGCCTGTCAAGTCCTTCTTTTGACCCATTTTGCCAAAGGAAAGGAAGTTGCCTAATAATTATGAACACCTGATATAGGGTGTTGATGTCATTAGACCACACCCCTTCTCATTACAGAGATGCACATCACCTAATATGCTTAATTGGTAGTAGGCTTTCGAGCCTATACAGCTTGGAGTAAGACAACATGCATAAAGAGGATGATGTGGTCAAAATACTCATTTGCCTAATAATTCTGCACACAGTGTATTGATGAGCATATTCATGTAAACAAGATTGTAAGTTCTAATCAGCATGGTTTTATGAGAAATAGATCATGTCAAACTAATCTAATTAGATTCTATGAGGAAGAAAGTAAAAATATAGATAAAGGGGAATCAGTTGATGTTATATACTTAGATTTTGCAAAGGCGTTTGATACAGTGCCACATGAGAGATTAATCCACAAAATTAAGGGACTGGGAATAGCTGAAAATGTTAGTTTGTGGATAAATAACTGGATAAAAGATAGGGAGCAACGAGTAGTAGTAAATGGATCATACTCAGATTGGACAAAGGTAATCAGTGGAGTACCCCAAGGATCAGTGCTGGGCCCTATTCTTTTTAATATTTTTATAAATGACTTGGAGTTAGGATTAAATAGCGACATCTCTATTTTTGCAGATGATACTAAGTTAAGTAAGGTCATTAGACCAGAGCAGGATGAATTTTCATTACAAAGGGACCTGCAAAAATTAGAAGTATGGGCAGATAAATGGAAAATGAAATTTAATACGGAAAATGCAAGGTTCTACATTTTGGAAGTAAAAATAAGCAGGCAACATATTATTTAAATGGGACAAGACTTAGCCAAACACAGGAGGAAAGGGATTTGGGGGTAGTAATAGATAACAAGCTAAAGATGGGTGCACAATGCAGGGCAGCAGCTTCAAATGCTAATAAGATACTAGCATGTATTAAAAGAGGCATTGACTCAAGGGAGGAAAGCATAATTCCGTCACTTTATAAAGCCCTGGTAAGAACTCACCTTGAGTATGGAGTGCAGTTCTGGGGACCAATCACAAAAAAAGATATTGCAGAACTAGAAAAGGTTCAGAGAAGGGCCACAAAGCTAATAAGGGGATTGGAGAATTTAACCTATGAGGAGAGGCTAGCGAAACTTGGTCTGTTTTCTTTAGAAAAAAGGCGCTTGAGAGGTGACATGATTACTTTATATAAATATATTCAAGGCCCATATACAGAGATGGCAGAAGCTCTGTTTATTCCAAGAAAATTGTCTGTGACCAGAGGTCACAATTTAAGGTTGGAGGAAAGGAGATTTAATCTCCTGCAACGGAAACGTTTTTTGGAATCAATGGGGCTGCGTTAGGAGCTAAACGCTGCTTTTTTGACGATGTTAGGTTTTTTTTCAGCCGGCTCTCCCCCATTGATTCCTATGGGGAAATTGTGCATGAGCACATTTAGCCAGCTCACCGCTAACGTAAGCAGTGCTGGTATTGAGGTGAGATGTGGAGCAAAATTTTGCTCTACACTCACTTTTTTGCGGTTAACGTCTGGTTTGTAAAAACCCGTAATACCAGCGCTGTATGTAAGTGAGCGGTGAGCATAAACTGCTCGTTAGCACCACAAAGCCTCTAACACAAAACTCATAATCTAGCCGTTAGTTTCTGAACGCTGACACCACAAAGCAAATAATCCACTCCCTTGCAATTTCCTGAGTTGACAGCTACAATAACCTACTCAATGACCTTCCTTGGCCTTTAATGGCCTTCAATTCCAAATGCCTCTGCCAGGCTAAGACCAAGATCCAACAATGACCTGCTCCTTGTATCTTCAATTATCACCTATTCGCATGCTAGACTGCAGAACTTCTCTAATGCAGCAGAAACCCACTGTAACACAGTTCAATGCACTGTCAGACTTCCGACTAATGTGCCTTCTTTCAAAATGCTCCCTAAAGACATTTTTGCTCAAGGAAGCCAACCACCTAACTCAGTAACAAATAAATTTCACTTACCTAATAATTGCTCTCATCTAACTTTGTATTATCATCATTCTCACCCTTGCAGTCCTCACTTCCTGTTTCTTACCCTCCTTCCCTTCTAGATTGTAAATTTACACAGAAAGAGGGCCCTCAACTCCTCCTTTATTTTTTTGTCTCTTACAAGTTTTGTATCATTGTTTTATTTAAACAAAGTGTACCCATGAACAGTGCTGCTGAATATGTTGGGGAATATATAAAGTATAATAATAAAATAATGATCATACATGTTAGCAAGCCCGATGTGTTCAAAATCCAGGGCACTTTAAGTAGCACATTAGGACAACAACAAGAGGTTGAAATAGAAACGTAACAATGAGATAATAAGGCACATCTGCTTTTCTACCAAAGCTCTCCAGCAGAGGAACAAGCACATGACACAGGAAGGAGTATAAAATGACTAAAGAAACTTAAGTGCTTAAAATCCAGTTGGCTATAGTTTGAATCCAAGAAGTACCCAGCATATAGCTAAAGATGGATCATTGAGGGGCCTATAATCTTGTATACATAAAAGAAGAATACTTGGTCATGCCCTTTAGCTTATATAAGGTGCATGCACTATGCAAGGACTTATATTATGAATGTTTGGAAAGCAACTGTTTTTTTCAGATTCATATTTTCCTTTCTGGTATCTAAGTATATCCTAATAAATATGATCAACCAGTGTCTCTTGGCTCAAACACTAATGGAGTTAACGTTGTGCAAAGCCACACACAAAGACATACACTCAAACTCATAGACACCCATAGAAATCACACACACTCAGAAAACACTCAAAGACATGCACACACAGAGAGACACCCACTGGATGGAAGACCATGTAAATGCACAATGTGAGTGAGGAAGAGGTCAGCTGTTTCAGCAGATGTTGGCAACTTTTTGTAAGGAACAAAATGGGCCATCTTGGTTAGCAGGTCAACTACTACTAAGATGGTGTTACATCCATTGGACTTGAGAAGTTCTACGATGAAGTCCATGGCCTTTCATGGATTGGTAGAGGTTTCAGTAACCCATATGGTTGAGTTTTCTCAGACTTGGATGTTATACAAACTGTACAAGTCGATACATAATCCTTAACAGTTTGATTTATTTTACCAATAGTTCCTGCGTATCAGGTCAATTGTTTTATGGATACCGGGATGACCGACTAAAGGGGAATCATGATGTTCATGTAGTATTACGTCCCTCAATGAGGGAGGTATATAGAGCTTCTCTTCAGAATAGAAAAGGCCATCATCTTTGAGCAGAAGTTTATCTTTAGAATATGATGAATCTTCTAGTTGTTTTATGCGTAAGGTTTCATGGGAGGTGGATAGAACTCCAATGAAATGGTCAGGAGAAATAATGGATTGTGTTGTGGCCAGAGCTGGAGGTCTACTCATATTTCTAGTTAGGGCGTCTGCTTTTCCGTTTTTTGATCCGGGTCTGTATGTGATGTGGAAGTTGAACCTGGTGAAATATAGGCTCCAACGGAGTTGACGAGCAGATAAGGTTTTGCTTGATTGCAGGTATTCTAAGTTGCGGTGGTCCGTATAGATTAATATAGGTATTCTTATTCCATCTAGCAGATGAGGACAGTGTTCGAATGCTGATTTTATTACAAGAAGCTCTTTCTCGCCGATGGGGTAATTAAGCTCTGGGGGCGTCATGAGACGAAAAGGCTACAGGATGTAATGGTTCACTAATTGATTTACGTTGAGAGAGAATGGCCCCTAGGGCATATTCCGAAGCATCAATCTTGAGGATAAACTGTAGGTCTGGGTCAGGAAAACAGAGTATAGGTGCTGAGGTGAAAGAATCTTTTAAGTAGTTAAAGGCCATCTCTGCTGCTGAATCCCAGTTGAAAGTCGTAAGAGCTCCTGTGAGATTACTGAGGGGTTTGGCGATGCCAGAGAACCCTTTTATAAATTTGCGGTAGAAATTGGCGAAACCCAGGAAGCACTGTACCTCCTTTTTGCTCCTAGGAGTAGGCCAATTCTTAATGGCATCAACTTTGTTGTCTTCCATTTGAACTCCAGAAGGTGAAATGTGATATCCAAGGAATGAGATCTCTGAGGTATGAAATAAGCACTTCTCAGGCTTGGCGTACAGTTGGTGGGTTCTTAGACGACCAAGAACCCATCTGACATGCTTCCTGTGGTCTTCAATGTTATCTGAATATATGAGGATATCATCTAGGTATACCACCATACAAACATCCAGTAAATCCCTAAAGATGTAATTTATCAGGTACTGAAATGTAGCTGGGGCATTGCAGAGCCCGAACGGCATCACAGTGTATTCATAAAGACCGTATCAGGTTCTGAAAGCTGTGAGCCATTCATCCCCTTCTCTGATCCTGACTAAATTGTAGGCACCTCTAAGATCGACTTTAGTATATATCCTTGCCTTGCTGAGTCGTTCCACTAACTCGGGTATCAGAGGTAAAGGATACCTATTTTTTACTGTTCTCTTGTTTAGTTCTCAATAGTCAATTATTGGTCTTAACGAGCCGTCTTTGTTCTTCACAAAGAAGATTCCAGCTCCAGCTGGTGAAGTTGAAGGCCTGATAAAGCCCTTTTTCAGATTTTCGTCAAGGTAAGTTTTCAAATACTCAAGTTGGGGCTGAGATAAGGGATAGATGTGTCCGACTGGAATTGAAGAGCCTGGCAGAAGTTCTATTGGACAATCATATAATCGATGCGGGGGAGAGACTCTTCTTCCTTTTTGCTAAAGACGTCTGTGAAATCAAGATATTTGTGTGGTAAAGCTTACTCCGTTAGCTGTAAGACGATCTGGTGTTGGGAACATGTTGCCTGACAATACGTTGAGTTGAAATCTAATTGAAGAGTCCCCCAATGTATGGTGGGTTGATGGAGTTGTAGCCAAGATAGACCTAAAATAACAGGAAATAAAGGTGAGGGTAAGACATCAAATGATATATATTCCACATGCCCCTTTCCAGTGGTGATTTTTAAAGGAATGGTTTGATGAGTAATAGGCCCTGAAACAACTTGTGAACCATCAATGACTCTGATCGACACGGTCTTTGCTTTTAACACAAGAGGTATTTTATTTTTCTTTATCAGTACAGCATCTAGAATACTGGAGTATGCTCCTGAGTCCACAATGGCATCAGTATGAAGTAGCTGGTGATCCCACTGTAGGGAGAGAGATAAGGTACAGTAAGCTGGATTAGTAACCTTACTGGCAAAACAATTACTTACTCTTCCTCTGTTGTTGGAGAAAGGGACAGTCCTTCACAGAGTGAATGGGTGATGAAAAATACATGCATAGATTTCTTAGTTTCCTGCGATTCCTTTCTTCTGGCTGCAGAGGGCCCTTCATGACCCCTCGTTCCATAGGGACTGGCGTCTCCTTGGAGGATGAGGCAGTAGTATAAGGAGGTGGGTACTTGAATTGGTGTTCAGGTTGTTGGCGTTCTGCACACCTCTCTCTGAGGCGTCGGTCTATCTGAATGGATAGGTTTATTACCCCTTCCAAGGTACTGGGAAGTTCAATTCGTGCCAATTCGTCTTTTAGTGGTTCTGACAGCCCGAGTCTGTATTGATTGCGTAAGGCAACCTCACTCCATTCTGAGTCTGCGATGTATAGCTTGAACTCTGTGAGGTATTCTTCCACTGGCCTTCTTCCTTATCTCAGAGACCGCATTTTAGCTTCTGCAGAAAGATGTTTTTGTGTGTCTTCATATAGGAGGCTCATCTGTGCAAAGAATCCTGATAGAGATCCCAGAATGGGTTCGTCGTTCTCAAACAGTAAATCCGCCCAGGACCTGGCCTCTCCTCTTAGAAATGAGATCACCGTCATGACTTTAATTCTTTCTGTGTTATTTTCTTTGGTCTCATTTGGAACAGAAGGTTACAGGCATTTTTAAATTGCCTATAAGTAGACCTATCACCTGAGAATTTGTTGGGTAAAGATACCTGTGGCTCAGGTGTGTTGTCCTTGATAACTGCTTTCAAATTATCATTTTGTAGTTGTAGCTCCCTTAATCCCTGTGCCAATTGATCGACACGCTGGGATAAATTGTAGACCACATTAGGTATGTCTGCTGGATCCATCTGGTGGGCTAATTAATATGTAAGGTATGTCAGAGATCCTGCTGGTAGACAGTTAGTAACTAAAGAATGTAATGTGGATCACAACTGCAGATCAACTTTATTGGAGAAAGGGAAAACCATGTAGGATTTAAGTGCGACAATGTTGCTTTTGTTGCGTAATTCTTTGGTTACAGGAGATATTACATTGTGATATCCTGTATAAATTTATATAAGTATACTTCTTCAGTGTTTACACTCATAGATTGAGGATGAATTAAGTGTGAGGAATTCCTTCTACGTGTGTGTTATAAGTTGGTTCCTGCACAGTAATTATTGTAGAGGCTGCAGCAGAGGATAAGTCAATCTGTGTCCGTATGACTAAGACGATGACCTGACAAGAGGGCGTGCCGGAGTTGTCCGTTCAGCAGAGAGAGGATTGGATATCAATCACTATGACGATGTGATGGGGGCAGATCAGCCCAAGATCAACGGACACGGTAACGATTTCTCTGCTAAGCAGAGGTTTAAAGTTTGGTAAATGTAGATATGCTCACCGGAAAGGTCTGTACTCACAAAGGGTATATTTAAACAGTCCACAATTTGTTTGGTTTTGTACTCCGTTTTAGGCTTGTAACGGAACTGCTCGACTGAGGCAGACGTGAGAGCAATAATGCTGATTACAGTTAAATGTAGAATAATCCGTCTTGATTAATTGTCAGGCTTAACAGTTAAGTTGTTCAGGGGATCCGCATAAGTTCACTTAAGACAGCAGTTGCAAAAATTAGTAAATAGCTGGTAATTTTCAGAGAGCTTCTCAACGTGTTGTGAGCTGTAGCTAAGCCACAACCAAACGACATTAATTAGCAGGTGCTGCAGGGTTACGCAGAGATATAAATGGAAGACTTAAATGTATTTTCCCCAGATAGCTAGCTACCTGACACATACATACATACACACACACCCTCACAGAGACACCCACAGAAAATGCACAAACATATACGCACACACCCACACAGAGACACCCACAAAAATGCACAAAGACAGACACACACACCATCACAGAGACATCCACAGAAAACACACAAAGACATACGCACACACCCTCACAGAGACACCCACAGAAAATACACAAAGACATACGAACACACCCTCACAGAGACATCCACAGAAAACAAAGACATACATACACACACATACAAGCTCAGAGACATCCACAGAAAACACACAAAGACATACACACCCACCCTCACAGAGGCATCTACAGAAAATACACAAAGACATACATACAGACACACACACCCTCACAGAGACACCCACAGAAAATGCACAAAGACATACACACCCACCCTCACAGAGACACCCACAGGAAATGAACAAAGACAGACACACACACCCTCACAGAGAGACCCACAGAAAAAAAAAATACATACACACTCATAGAGACACCAACAAAAGCACAAAGACATAAACACAGATACCCACAGAAACACTCACAGGAGGTAAAAGTTCTGCACATTGCCATCCTCTAAATCAACAGTGTGTGACATGCATGATAAAAAAGTAGCAGAAATTAAGAGATCACTTTTTAAAGAATCATATTTAAATTCAAAATTGTACATTAATAATCTGTCAGAATGGGTAGATGAAGAAAAGTACTTTTGAAACAATGACATATGTTTGGGGGGGTCCCCCATTTTCCCAACCAATAACACCACTTCAAATATGGTGTACAAATATTCTCATCTGTCAGCTGTACTTATAGATTTTGAAAATGCTGTACAACTCTATATGGTCTTGGTGGAACCATAATCTGTGGTACTCAGTCTCATATCAATAGATCTGGTTAAATGCAGGATTTAGGCTTGTTTGTGTGTATTTCAAAATTAAGTCAGCTGTAGTGTAAACTGAACAGTGTTAAGTTAATATGGTGTACAAATATTCCCATCTGTCAGCTGTACTTATAGATTTTGAAAATGCTGTACTCTATATGGTCTTGGTGGAACCATAATCTGTGGTACTCAGTCTCATATCAATAGATCTGGTTAAATGCAGGATTTAGGCTTGTTTGTGTGTATTTCAAAATTAAGTCAGCTGTAGTGTAAACTGAACAGTGTTAAGTTAACCTGCCTCATTTAAAACACTGAGCAATCTTAGCCTGAGAGTATAACATGTTATGCAGACGCAAAAATCTTAGATAAAATGCCTCCTGGCATATGGGAAGTCCTTGCATAAAGGGGCAGTAAACTGGAATGTAATTAATATATATATCAATAAAAAAATCATATCTACCAAAAGGGCACCTACTATTTGTGTATTGAGGAGGAAATATTTCTGGATTGTTTAAAATATAGAATTTCTATAGCATTGTCAAATAATTATAAATACATTGCAGCATATTGCTAAAAAAAATGTGTTTTTATGGACCCCTGGCCCCACCATACAACTACCACACTGAAGTTACAATGCAAAAAAAACATTTATTAAGTAAGTCCTATCGCCTCTGCAAATTAAAGTCATCTGCTGTCTGACACACACAGTACAAACTTAAATGCCAAGTCTGTCTCATACCGTGCATAGTGGTTTAGTGCACACTCAGCAATCCTCTCAAATGCTAATGATGTACTCCTTGTAATGATATTTCCCACACTCAATAGCACTCTGCTGTAGTACCCTCTAGTGGCTGCCAAATAAAAAAAATAATATATATATATTTTTTTTTAATAATAGTTGTGCTTGCTTTATGGGTCCCCCTAATCCAGTGGGCTCCTGACAGGAGTAACCCCTTTCACCCCCTGATGGCGGCCCTGCTTGTACATGTTATGAATAATTTCTTAGTGGGAATTAGATGTTGACATTGAAATCAGTGCCCACTTAAAGGAACATAGTACACTAGTATTTTCAATGCATAAAGTTTTAGATGTATACTGATTTCTAGAGAATCCTGGTTGTGTAATGGGTCTTTTCATATGCAGTAGAGGGAGGAGTGTCTGTTCTTCCTACTTTCCCAGTCCCTTTCAGTGGGTGTCCCAGCCTAAATTAATCAACAGTGCTAAACTAGGAGCTTCTAAGTAAGTTTATACTGGATTTTATATCAGTATCAGTGCATATTCTTCTTTATAGTAGTGTCTATTACATGCAGTAATATGAAAATTGTGTATGCAGTCTTTTTAACGACAGGAAAAAAAAAATCAATTTATGACAGCAAAATAAGTACACTATTATCAACAGTCATTTTTTGACTTGGTTAACTTTGTGGTTGATCACAATCCTTTAGAAAAACTCAAATGATTTATCTACAAATATCCCAAGAGTCTTTAATGGTAATTTTCTGTTAAAAATCCTTAGATAAACTTGTCTATAGGATTGTGATCCACCCCTAAATGTGTTTTTTCACCAACATTCTGAGTATTCATTATTTGTACATATACTGCTTTGAAAATGAGCATTGATGTGATTTTTAACTAATAAAATGAAAAACATACTTAAATAGGCAAACAGGGGTCAATCACAATTGTTTAAAGAAAACATAACATTATTTTTAACAGAAAAAAAGTTACTAAAACTATGGAGATTTTAGTAGATAAATCATTTGATACGTTTTTAAAGGATTGTGATGGAACCCACAAGGGGGTTGATCCAGGGGCGTATTTAGGTTTTGTGCTGCCCTAGGCACTCAAAATTCTGCTGATTTGAAGGATTTGAATAAACTCTTATGTTTAACCCCTGCTAATGGGGTTATATACATTATTAAACTTAGCTTATAACATCTTCATCAAAGGAACTTTGTAACCAAACATATTTTTTATTGTTTTTTTTTATTTTTTATGTAGTGTTCCCATACTGCTGAATAAACCCATATTTTTCCTATTAACCAGTGAGCACTAGATACCTAGGTATTAATAGTACACCAACACGCACTACCTGTGAGTTTCACTTAGATAGAGCATGTAGTTTTAAGAGACTTTCCAATGTACTTCCAGTATCACATTTTCCACAGTCTTTGTATTCCTACACTTTCTTAGACACCAGCTCCCATTGAGCATGTGCAAACGCTCACAGTGTATGCATATACTAGTCTATGATTGGCTGATGGCTGTCTTATGATACAGGGGCTGGAAAATGGGGACAAAAATAAATTTGTCAGAAAAAAAATCTACTCATTTGAAATTCAGAGTAAGTGCAACAGCCTTGTTTCTTTGTGTTATGCATTTGTTAATTAAGCAATGTTCCTGTATTTAATGGTCCTTTAGCAATTGAATACTATGGGGCCGATTTATTATGCTGCAAATGCAGCAGTTTCCGCGTGAGCCTTCAGGCTTGTCGGAAACATAAGTTAAGAAGCACCGCTGCTCCTTAACTCATCCGCCACTTCTGAGGCGACAGACAGCAATTAGCCCGATTGGATACGATCGGGTTGATTGACACCCCCTGCTAGCGGCCGATTGGCCATGAATATGCAGGGGGCGGTATTACACAAGCATTTCACTAGAACTTCTTGTGCAATGTTAAATGCCGACAGCGTATGCATGATCCACTACAAATGATAAATCAGCCCCTATGTCCCTAACACTAAAATAACTAACGCTTTTAGTGGATGTAATTGCAATTACACATGATCATGTGACAATATATATATATACATATTTACAGGTGTTTAACTATAACTAAATATATTAACACAATAAAGTAATTCATGTTTTTAAAAAGGACATAAAACCCCCGGAAATGTATTTCATGATTTAAAAAAGGTTTCCAATTTACTTCTTTTATCAAATGTACTTTGTTCTTGTGGTCTCCTTTGTTGAAAAGCAGTTTGGAAGGTGTAGGAGCGTGCACGTGACTGGAGCAATGTATGACAGCAGCTTTATATCTATGCTATACATTTGCAATAACACTAGGTGACAGCAGTGTTTTCCTGCCGTGTCCTGCTCCGGAAATGTGCAGAATACCTATCTAGATTTATCTTCAACCAAGAATACCTATCTAGATTTATCTTCAACCAAGAATACCTATCTAGATTTATCTTCAACCAAGAATACCTATCTAGATTTATCTTCAACCAAGAATACCTATCTAGATTTATCTTCAACCAAGAATACCTATCTAGATTTATCTTCAACCAAGAATACCTATCTAGATTTATCTTCAACCAAGAATACCTATCTAGATTTATCTTCAACCAAGAATACCTATCTAGATTTATCTTCAACCAAGAATACCTATCTAGATTTATCTTCAACCAAGAATACCTATCTAGATTTATCTTCAACCAAGAATACCTATCTAGATTTATCTTCAACCAAGAATACCACCCACACAAAGTAAATTTGATAGTAGAAGCAAATTGCAACCTTTTTTTTTACATTTCTGGCTCTATCTGAATCACAAAAATTTAAAAAACGAGTTTCCCGTCCCCTTCAATGTGTGTTTAAAAATATGTGCTAATCAGAATGAAGTCTTTTAAAATATTTTTCATACCACCAGTGACAAAGTGTATGCAAGATTTCAAATAAAATATAACCCCTAGAATAATATAGCAATGTACAATGGGTAAATTGCATAATATACTAATGTAGTGCATACTTATGTATTAATGTATATTTTTTTCAATGAATTCTATTTAATATGCAACATACTCATATTTTCAATAATGATAAAAAATAATTCTCTCTTTGGATAACTGGTCATTGTAATCAAATGTAAGGACCATTACTTACCTTGAAATATTTAACGTCCCATGAAGAATAGGAGATTTCAAGTTCTGCACCCAGGGCTTCCAAAACCCGAGTGAGATAATAACCATATACGGTGCATTACTGGCTTAATAGTGATCTATAGGAGGTGTCTGCTTAACAATTAGGTAAGCAATGAGAAGGGTGATTAGAGATTGTAAGAACAAATTACACACTTTTATAATGAAATCAATCACAGAATCCATTTACATAGCTAATACGGTTAATCATGCAGTAGATAAAGTTAGTATCTATAAAATATATGCTATTAAATATGACTAACTTGATTCAGGTTGTTATTGAAGCCAGAGAGAAAGAGGAAGCAATGAAATTTGAATAATATCAATCGATTAGAATCCATAAGAGTTTGTTTCACTTAAAATATTGAGACCCATTCCAGTCCAGTAAGAAATATTAGGATTAATCCTTAAGAAAAGCAAATCAGTAGAAAAAGAAATGGTGGTCATTTAATGAAGATGATGATCAGCGCCTAATGTGTTTGTTTCCTTAATACCAATCCATGACAAGTGTGCAATTAACAATTTGATTGAAGCTAGAGAAAATGTATGATTAACAAGCGGATAATTTGCCTAAACACTTAATTGCAATTAATAAATATTCTAATAATCTTATTTTGGTTGAACACAAGTTTCATCAGGCTTTTCAAGAGGTGTTCCCTTCAACTGCTCTTGATTTAAAATACCTTATAAATTATGCTAACAAAATAAGAGCTTTTAAAAATGAAGGACTTAGTGGCTGATCACAATCGTTTGCTTATTTTTGGTAGATAACAGCTTCAGATCTTTGACCAGTGGGCTTTACCAGTTATCGAAATCCCAGAAGGTTTCTGCTGTAAACATGAAAATGTTATCTGTGTTGTTTCATAATTGGAAAACAAATCAGCACAATTAGCAACAACACAAAAGAAAAAATGCTTCTTAAGTTTATTGATTACATCACATATGGTAGGGCTTTTATGTTAAAGGGACACTGAACCCAAACATTTTGATTTGTAATTCAGAAAGAGCATGCAATTTTAAGCAACTTTCTAATTTACTCCTATTATCAATTTTTCTTTGTTCTCTTGCTATCTTTATTTGAAAAATAAGGCATCTATGCTTTTTTGGGTTCAGTACTCTGGACAGCAATTTTTTTTATTGGTGGATGAATTTATCCACCAATCAGCAAGGACAACCCAGGTTGTTCACCAAAAATGGTCCGGCATCTAAACTTACATTCTTGCATTTTAAATAAAGATACCAAGAGAATGAAGAAAATTTGATAATAGGAGTAAATTAGAAAGTTGCTTAAAATTTCATGCTCAATCTGAATCATGAAAGAAAAATTTTGGGTACAGTGTCCCTTTAATTGATCCCTTGTGTAGTGATGCTAACAGGTTAACCTGGTGTATGCCGAAGGTCTCTGGACTGGTAAGATTCTATAAGAATGCTCGCCAGTACTTCTATTTCTCTAGTGGATATATCTAATGTCACTTCTTACCCTGAAACAGGGTGTCTCGCTAAGGGGCGTATACTGCATTGTTGTATGGGAAGGAGATGCTTACATTACTAAAGTGCACAATTAAATTGCAATTTAAAAATCATACAAAATGAATAATTTTACCATTCATACAAAAATACACAGCAAAAAGTGTATTGTTAAAGTGCTTAAAAAATTGTAACAAATTTGTTCACCAAAAATCATATTTATGAAAAACATAAAATTTGTATTTAAACTACAAAGGAATAAATCAAATTATAATATGCACAGCATAAATTGTAGTTTTAGTACACTGGATGTGCAAAAAAATATAGAAATTCAACAAAATACAAAGAGTAATTGTTTTTTTATCGTAAAATAGGCTGAACATGGCCGTTCCATGGGCGGATATAAAATTGTCTCTCAAATCCCACCGTAATTCTGTAAACATTTCCACCCTACAGATCTCACTGGTTTTCTCTTTTGCAAATTAAAAGGTGGCAGAATTTTATCAAAATACTCCAAACACTAATTACTCTGAAAGGAAAACATATGCGTACAAAAATAACAGTGGTTTTAAGGTACAGTGCACTGAAAACAGCATATTTTGTATTAGGCGTAATATTAAAGTTTAAAGATATGCTAGGTTCTCCCTGTGTTCTTCGCCATCCATTGCAAATTTTTAAATAGCAGAGAACTCACATTATTTCTATGGAAGACATCTCACCACTCAGAGGGAAAACATATTTTTTTGATTATTAAACCAAGACTGTGCCTGCCAGGCTAAACATGGTTTTACAAGTTTTTGAATGATCAATTTTTTTTATTTTTTTAGTGCAAAAGTGCTTATAATGAATTACTTAACATTAATTGATAGAGCAGGTAGTGTTTATGTTTAGTGAAGTTACTTCCTAATATCATGCAATATGGCGGGAGGGTCATTTCAGTGTGCCTTGCCTATGCGCCAAAACAATGTTTAATTCTGAGACTTTTTGATGTTCTTTGTAATAAACTTATAAGTGCTGTCTGGGGTTTATCAAGTCTTATTTAAAGGGACAGTCTAGGCCAAAATAAACTTTCATGATTCAGATAGAGCATGTAATTTTAAACAATTTTCTAATTTACTTTTATCACCAATTTTGCTTTGTTCTCTTGGTATTCTTAGTTGAAAGCTTAACCTAGGAGGTTCATATGCTAATTTCTTAGACCTTGAAGCCCACCTCTTTCAGATTGCATTTTAACAGTTTTTCACCACTAGAGGGTGTTAGTTCACGTATTTCATATAGATAACACTGTGCTCGTGCACGAGAAGTTATCTGGGAGCAGGCACTGATTGGCTAGATGGCAAGTCTATCAAAAGAACTGAAAAAAGGGGCAGTTTGCAGAGGCTTAGATACAAGATAATCACAGAGGTTAAAAGTATATTAATATAACTGTGTTGGTTATGCAAAACTGGGAAATGGGTAATAAAGGGATTAGCTATCTTTTCAAAGAATAAAAATTCTGGTGTAGACTGTCCCTTTAACTGTAGAATTTGATAAATGAAAATAATTAATGTTAATGTCATCATTGGGAATTTGACTAGTGATCAGAAAATATGGCTCATGTTAAGTATTGGATATTTTTCACCTGAAACAATAATAAAAAAACAATTAAAATTAATGATTTTTATAGCATTTAATTAAACAAAAGACTCATCAGTAGCCAATAACATGCTTATAATTATCACAAGATAAATTGTGATCAGCCCCATAGTTGCCTAAGGCCAATAATTGTACAAAAAGTGCTTTAACCAAACACAAGATGTATTTTTTCATAAACGGTCCCTTTAATATTTTATGACACACATATAAATGCTGAATGCTATAAAAGGCTTAGGAAGCCAATGCTGTGCCAATAATTATTATAAACCAATTAATTATGATATTGAAGAGTATTAATCTTAGTCATTTTTATTAATCATGAAAAATACATAGGTGGAGTGAAGACAATACAAGGGCACCTCCCTAAATAATTATTATCTAAAATTTTCAACAAACATATCTAAGGGTATAAAATAAACCAGCCTATGGTCCTATTCATTGCATGCCAACTCCATTTTACCATCTGCTTTTTCAGAAAGAAGCTGCAATGAATAACAAGGTGTTCTGCTTATTGGCTGTAGTACTTCTACTGGGATATGCTAAAGCGAATGAAGAATTAAGTAAGTAAAAATCTTTATTATATGAAATAACTAAATGATTAAAAGAAAACGAGCTAAAAATATAACAGCATAAATTCTGGATTTAAACCAATATAATAGTTCCCCCCCCCTACATAATCTCCATTTAAATATCGGTAACAGGTAAAATTGGGTTATTACAGAGTGTTTATTTAAAGGCAGAGTTGATTCTTACCCTGAGGTGTTCAATCTGTCATCTTAGGGTATCTAACAAATTTATTAGTGGTATCTTTCTGATCAGAGACTGGGACATCTTTTTTTTTAACAATTTTTCCTTAACATATTTTTATTTCACATAAATCAAATATTTAAGTTTCTCTGTTACATTAAGGGACGTTCATTTTTTGCTTTTAAGAAAAATATTGTGTTTGTCCCACCCTCCCTAGAGAGGCCAAAATTCAAATTGTTATTTGGTTTTCTTTAAAGGTGCTCGTGCACATTGCTTAAACCAGCAATTTCATTTGCAGCATTTTGAAGATATTAAAGGGACACTAAACCCAAATTTTTTTCTTTTGTGATTCAGATAGAGCAGCGATTTTTAACCTTTTTTTTGCCGTGGCACACTTTTTTACATAAAAAAATCCTGTGGCACACCACCATCCCAAAATTTTAAAAAAATCACACATTGTAGCCTAATACAGCATATATATATACACATACACACAAACATGCACATACTGTATGTATTGTGCTGTTATGCCATGCCTCCTACAAACTACCCCTGCACTGGGAGTAAAAAACAAGCAAAGTTTAAAAAATATGTCACACTGTTGTCAGTCTGCCGCGGCACACCTGAGGATCTCTCACGGCACACTAGTGTGCCACAGCACACTGGTTGAAAAACACTGAGATAGAACATGCAATTTTAAGCAACTTTCTAATTTACTCCTATTATCACATTTTCTTTATTCTCTTGGTATCTTTATTTGAAATCCAAGAATGTAAGTTTAGATGCCGGCCCATTTTTGGTGAACAACCTGGGTTGTCCTTGCTGATTGGTGGATAAATTAATCCACCAATAAAAAAGTGCTGTCCAGAGTCTGAACCAAAAAAAAGCTTAGATGGCTTCTTTTTCAAATAAAGATAGCAAGAGAATGAAGAAAAATGATAATAGGAGTAAATTAGAAAGTTGCTTAAAATTGCATGCTCTATCTGAATCACAAAATAATTTTTTTGGATTCAGTGTCCCTTTAAGGGAGTGTTAAACAAGCATACATTTTTTGCCACAAAAGTAAGAGGTGGTTAAAGGGACATGAAATTTAATTTTGTTTTCTTTTAGGAATCAAATTGAGTGAATCATTTTAATCAACTTTCCAAATGAATTCTATTATGTAATTTGCTTAGTTATCTTGGTATCTTTTGTTGAAAATCAAAACTAGGTAGGCTCAGGAGCAGGGAGCTATCTGCTGATCGGTGGCTGCACATATATGGATCTTGTCATTGGCCCATCAGATGGGTTCAGCTAGCTCCCAGTAGTTCATTGTGGATCCTTCAACAAAAGATACTAACAGAATGAAGCAAACTTGATAATAGAAGTAAATTGGAAAGTTGTTTAAAATTGTATGCTCTTTCTGAATCATGAAAGAAAAATATTGGGTTTCATAGACCTTTAATGTTCGTTTAGTGGCGTCTTGAGGATTACAAGGATATTAAACAATCCACGAGTGTCGCACTAAATCTACCAATTGGGTCCTGAAGAGAAAAAAGTAAGAAAATGAGTGACAAAATAAACCTCATGAAGAAAAAGGTCTCCATCCTGCTCACTTCAGTTTATTCCTTTAAATATGAAGGTTATTCAATTACTGATAGATATCATTTGTTTTTTTTGTATTTTGTACTCGGACACAACACTGTTTTAAATAATAATTACTTTAACTTCTGCCGAGTGTAGTAGAGATGGCCATACCCTAACTTCAAAGAGATTAACTGTCACTAGGTATGAAAAGTGTCTAGTAATTAAGTGGGCAACCCAGTATATTAATTAGCTGTCCAGTAAAATATTTGCAAAAATATAGGACACTTAAAAGGACAGACTACTTGAAAATGTTTATTTCTTAAAAAGATAGATAATCCCTTTATTACCCATTCCGCAGTTTTGCATAACCAATACAATTATATTAATACACTTTTTACCTCTGTGATTACCTTGTATATAAGCCTCTGCAGACATCTCTTTTAACAGACTTGCAGTTTAGCCAATCAATGTTGACTCCTAAATAACAACAGGAGTGAGCACAATGTTATCTTTTTGACTGTAATGGTAAACAACTGTCAAAATACACTGAGATAAAGGGTGGCCTTCAACGGCTTAGAAATTAGCATATAAGTCTACCTATGTTTAGCTTTCAGCTAAGAATAACAAGAGAACAAAGCAAATTTGATGATAAAAGAAAATTGGAAAGTTGTTTACAATTGCATGCCCTATCTGAATAGTTAAAGTTTAATTTTGAATTGATTGTCCCTTTAACTGATGGGGCCCAGCATGAGACATGATTTTGGCATATGTTTGATGGTGGACAGGGATGTAGGTGTGGTGTGTGAGCTGATATTGGCAAATAACCAACAGTTGGTATGGCGATAGGGTCAGTTCTGAGGTCTAAATATGACCCCCCCACCTCTATCTAATCTACATATCACTCGCTAGCTGTCCAGTATTTTTCAGGAGGTCAGTTGTTAACCCTAACTGTCCATAACTGTCTCTAATAAGCAATTGCTAGGGATCTTTTTATAGCCAGCATATCTGCATTAATGCTATTTTGAATAGATCTATCTTTATTCGGTACAAATGATGCCATTGGGAGAACAGTGTGGGTGATGTTAGATGTACATATTGTTTTTATTAATCTAATTGTTTGCTTTTTATATTTGAGTCAATGTGTTTACACATTGTAATTGGTAACAACAAAAGTAATAATTTAATTAAAATTTACGCTTTTAGATTTCTAGATTTTGATGAGGTGTATATTCTGTCATAAGTGCCATTTAAGATGCTTCATTTTTTCATAATTCTAATAACAGCTATTACAATAATGCTGATGTTTGCTGGAATTAAATATTGAAACTTAGTACTTACTGTCTTTGTTATATTATTTATATCTGAATACCTCACAACGTTTTCCAGAGGGTTTTTGGGACAGTAAGGTGAGGGTACTCGTGGTAAGAAAACCACCAGAGTTTGGGGGGTGGGACTACATCAGGAGGGGGAGGGGCCTAACAATAGCTTGTTGAAATTCAAAGCCAGTTCACTCCATTTAAAAATCTTGAAATAAAATATCACAATCTTTCTAGAAATTTTTATGGTATGATAACAATTCAGCAGGAGTTTTCCGATCCACCAGAAAACAAATTTCTAGCATTTTACAGGATTTCTGACAATTTCTGTCAATTTTTGCAGCCTTGACTCTTGAAAACATATTGTTCCATCAGTACATCTGTTTGAACTACCTTTTAAAACATTTTTTTACATATATTATTTTTTGCTTAATAAAAAGCTGAAAATATCACTCAAAATCACACTTTCACATATAAAAAGTATACAGAATTATTTAAATTTGCACTCAAATTAAATTTGATTATTAAAATGTTAATGAATGATTACAGTGAAGTATTAAGATGTTTAAAGGGACATTAAAAACAGTTAAACACACGCACACACACATTAAATGGATAGTAAACCCAATTTTTTTCTTTCTTGATTCAGACAGAGCAAGCAATTTTAAGCAAATGTTCTAATTTACTCCGATAATCAATTTTTCGTAGTACTCTTGGTATCTTTATTTGAAAAGCAGGAATATTAAGCTTAGGAGCCGACCAATTTTTGGTTCAGCAACTGGGTAGCTCTTGCTGATAGATGGGTAAATGTAGCCACCAATCAGCAAGTGCTACCTAGGGTGCTGAACCAAAAATGGGCCATCTCTTAAGCTTACATTCCTGCTTTTTCAAATAACAATACCAAGAGAATAAAGAAAAATTAATAATAGGAGTAAATTAGAAAGTTGCTTAAATTTGCCTGCTCTTTCTGAATCATGAAATAATGTTGTTTAGCTTTACTATCCCTTTAACTAAACAATCAATAATAATTAATATATATATATATATATATATATATTTTTTTTTTTTATAAATAAGCTACATTTATCTGTGATGTCATTTGATTTGACATCAAATTCATTTGCTATTTGTTTACTTTGATGCATAATTTTACAATGAAAATAAATTGGATGTACATCTAATCTGTATTTCTCAGGTGCTGAGAGATGTGCAATCTCACCTACAGCCAGGATAAACTGTGGCCCACCAGGCATCTCCCAATCAGATTGCAACAAAAAGGGGTGTTGCTTTGATGCTGACATTAATCAAGTCATCTGGTGCTTCTTCCCGAAGCCTGAAGAAGGTAAGAGACAGTATGATAACAGCTACCATATATATATATATATATATATATATATATATATATATATATATATATATATATATATATATATATATATATATATATATATATATATATATATGTGCAGGTCCTTAGTATCTAGTGATAATAAACTGTTATTTCTGTATTTGCTATTTGAAATAAAAGCAAATTAAAAACAGTGGATATTTGTATCCACATTATATGCGAAGAAAAAAAAGTTTTTTTAAAAATTATTATTAATAATAACAATGATAATAATGATTATATTGCACAGGCCTTGGATTTTAACTGACAATCAATAGCTGATACGGAAGAAATATTTTTTATTATATATCTTAGTGATATGCAAATATTATATAAAATTGTAAAATATATTAAAGGCATACCTCATTTTGTTGCTCTTTTTACAAATTGAAGGTTTGTGACAACCCTTTGGCAAGCAAGTCTATCTGCAGCATTTTTCAGAAATACATACACATATAAACACATAAAAACACAGGAATGCACATGTATTGTATACACATCTTTACATATATACACACCTATAAAAAGATTATGACTCCCTGAAGGATCAGAAGATGGTTAGCATTTTTTATCATAATGGTTTTTTTTTTTTTTAGACTTAATGCTATTGCATACTTAAAGGGGCAGTCAAGTCAAAATTAAACTTTCATGATTCAGAAAGCGCATGTTATTTTAAACAACTTTCCAATATACTTTCATTACCAAAATGTGCACACTTTTTTATTTACACTTTTTGAGTCACCAGCTCCTACTCAGCATGGACAAAAATTCACAGAATATACGCATTTGCATTTGTGATTGGCTAATGGCTGTCACATGATAACGGGGGAGTGGAAATAGACATGACTGAAATTTGTCAGAAAAACCTACTACTCATTTGAAGTTCAGACTAATCGTTATTGCATTGTTTTGTTATGTATTTGTTGATTATGCAAATCTACTGTATTTGCTAAGTTTCCATGTAATTTTCAATTAAATTATGATCAGTAAAGTTATCTCTTTTACTATGTTTGTCTCTTGATTTAAAAATAAAAGAAATAAAATATCAATGTCTAGAAAATCTATTAATGCTGCTTTCTATTTCTTATTCACAGAATGTTTCTTCTGAAAATGAAAACTCCCTTCATCTAGTGTCACCATTGAAGCCACATCCATGCTAATGCTTAAACCATAACATCAATACTAATGATGCCATTTGTTATCATGTTTGGATTTTTTTCTATTAAAATGTTTTCTAAACAAAATATCCCAAAAGATAATAGCAATGTCTAAAGTTAAAAAAATAATCCTGCTGTAATACGCTAATAAAAAATTTCATTCTCACTCATTTAGTGGTGTACCCAATTATTTTAGGGTTGATCTGATGTATGGTATTAAATGTGTTAAACTAAATGAAATGTTCTTTATTGTAGAGAAATATATGTTTATGTCATTATATCTAATAAGAAGGAATGTCCTTACATGGTGTAACGATTTAACTTTTTTAGCTGTTACATCAGATAAAAGAAAATACATTATGAGATATACATCTGACAAATTTATTGACATCATTTTTAAATATGTATAAACACATGGTGCCAGATTACAAGTGGAGCTCTAAATAACACTATGATGAAAGCAATATTTGCGCTCCCTTGTGTAATACCATCACGCGCTAATGTGGGCTGGCATTACAAGTTGTCAGCAATGCAAATGTGAACTTACATTCGTATTGCTGGGAAGCATTGTGCTCATGAGACATCATCAGAACCTAAGTGCAGTGAAGGAGGCTAAGTAGCACAGAAATGGCAACAACTATAAATATATATGTATATGAGTATATACATATATATTTACGTGTTAATATCTGTATATGCACATATTAACACACATGTGTGTGTATATATATATATATATATATATATATATAATCACAAAACACAAAAAACCCAGCACTCACCAGCAGATTCACAGCAATGTTTAAAAGCAAAACTGGGGGAAGTCAGTTACATTTGGCGCCAAAGGATCAAGCCCAGGACCGCAACAAGGTCTCCCCCTTCCTGGGACCCTAAACCAGCACCCACACAATGCATACTTCCAAACAAACCAACTGGGAACCTCCCAGGGTGACACAGGCTTTTGTAACCTCCCCTATGTAAATACAAAACACAGGAATGGACCGCACTCACAGACTGGACTGGGTACACATCCTAAGCCACTGTTAACTCCACAGCCCTGAACACTGACAGACAGCTGCAAAGTTCCCAGCAACCCAAGCAGTTAACCCCAGAGCAACCTGGGTGTCAGGTCCACAGGGGAGCATTACAAACATTATTAACACAAAACACAAAAAACCCAGCACTCACCAGCAGATTCACAGCAATGTTTAAAAGCAAAACTGGGGGAAGTCAGTTACATTTGGCGCCAAAGGATCAATCCCAGGACTACGACAAGGTCTCCCCCTTCCTGGGACCCTAAACCAGCACCCACACAATGCATACTTCCAAACAAACCAACTGGGAACCTCCCATACACATATATATTTACATGGAACAGACAGTTCCCAAAGACCGCAATATAAAGGCACCTTTCAGTGCTGTTTTTTTTGCTAACACACCACTCCTACCAACTTTACACCCAAAATACTGCCTAGTGTAGTTATTTTATTAAAAAATAATGATGCTGCTATCTTTTTTTAAATTAAGTACACTACACTGTATTTTGGGAGCATTTGGGGCACATTTATAAAATTAACCAGAGATCTGATCTCTGGTTAATTTTATAAGTGCTAATTGCTACCACGAGCTTGCGGTAGCAATAACCAGCCACTTCTAATGGATGATTAATTATCGCACGCCAGCAAATGGGCAAATTTGCCCATTTGCGGACGCAAGATAATTTAGTGCTCCACTTGTAATCTAGCCCCTAGTGTCTTCTCTTCTTTAGATAGGTCCTTTGTATCATCAAAATAAACTGAAACAATGATTAAGCACTAAATACATTTCATGCACCTTCCGCTAAACATTGGGGCTGCCATTTTGAAACCTAGATTACACTGCAGATATCTGAAGGAGAGTTGCTGCACATGTGCGAACACATAAGCACTGAAATATACTGACAGCTAAATCTTAACATGGTGGCACCCAGGACTAGAGGGAGGTAGGAATAACCTCAATATTATGCTTATAAAATCTATTCAGTGTTTAATGTTATTTTAAAGGGACATGAAACCCAAATATTTTCTTTCATGATTCAGACAGAGCATACAACTTAAAAAATAGTTTCTAATTTACTTCTATTATCAAATTTACTTTGTTCTCATAGTATTCTTTGCTGAAGAGACATCTAGGTAGGTAACATGCTTATTCTGGATCACTACATGACAGGAAAAATGGCTGCCACCTAGTTTTCCTCTGGTATGATCAGCAACCAACTGTCTTTCATCCAGTGGTCATTAATGAAGGGCAAATGCTGATTCTGAAGAAGTAGGTGGAGTGAGCATGGTTGGGTTTAGAATAGTGGATTGTTCCATAGACAAAGCCGGGGGTGTTACTTTGTGTTAGAGGTGTAGCTAGGCAGTATGGGGGTGTGGCTAGGTGGGAAGAAACAGAGGCCAGAAGGGATTATCTTGTCCCTCCTCCGCAGTACAGTGAGGGTGCAACCTAAAAAAAGATCAACCACTGCACTCACCTGTTAAACTCATAGCATACTAAGCACTGATTTTCAAAATAAGGCCTAGATTACAAGTAGAGTACAATCATCTGCAAATCAAAATCAGTCTAGGTATATTCATTTTGATGTCCTTTTTCTCTGTTGCTGTGGCCAATTAGAAAAAGATGAAAACTAAAGATTATGAAGAATGTTGCAGAGTCATATAAATTTCCCCATACTTAAAAATGATGGAGATTCTGATGGAGGTTCTGAAGCCTTTCTGGGAGGAAGTGGAACAAACAAATAAAAATCAGGCAAGATAAACAATATTGTTTTATTTCCCTTAATGAAACATTTTAATTGGGGATTAACTGTTGAGATTAATGTCCCTTTGAATTCTAACAATTACCCGGAGGGTAAAGAAACACATATGTGACATAAACAGCTCCCATAAATGTCACACATTCTATAGAAGCAAAAAAGAATCATTTTTTTTGTGTATCACAAATTAAAAGTAAAAAGTTAGTGCGAGTGTGAAAACGCACACTTTAACCCCCCCAAAAAAAACCTAACACTTAATGCTCGTGCACTAACCCGACACCGCTTTAGACCGACTGCACTAAACCCGAAGGTGGTTATGTATACTTTACATTCCAGTGTTTTTCAAAAAGTAGTAAAATGTTCTTTTTAATTTTATATATATATATATATATATATATATATATATATATATATATATATATATATATATATATATATATATATATGCACACACACAAATACAAAGTTTGGTTTAGCACACCTTACAAAAAGTTTCTATATACATCTTTTGGAGTACTGCTAATGTGTCCAAATAGTAACACAAAACAGGGGGTATTGGCACACTTCCATTGCAAATAAAAAACAGATTTTTTTAATGCTGCAAAAAATTGCCTGCAAAAACATCTATGCCTTTCTATTAAAATTGGGATCTTAGTCACACAATCCTATAATATAAAAGGCCAAGTGTGTTTGTCTGAAGCTGTCATACGCAGTAGAGACAGCACCAGGCCTGGCCTTACCTGACATGCTGTTTGCGGTGGTGAGGCAAAAGTGGGCGTTTTACGTTTTTACGAAGTCGGATGTCCCCTGATCCATCTTTACTTTGACACATGAACCATTTTACTGAGAGCTAAGTTATAGCTCCTAAGAGTGTGAGTAGATACAATCTACCTATTTTTAAAATGTGTTTATACAGGACTTATTTTTTGATTTTCTATAGGCTAAAGTGGCTAGTATTTAGTGTGACCTCCCCTTACACTTGATCAATAACAGGATCCTGGCTCTTGTAAGCCTAAATGGAATGAAACCCTAATTAATGTCATTGATAACACCTGTATTTGTCCTACTATTTCATGTCAATATGACTGCTGTGAAAAAGGTCTATTACACCAGACATGCTTGAGCATTACATATGGTATGAGTTTAATTCATTGAATAAGACCAACTTTCAATTACATCATTCCATTCAAAATGCCAAAGATCACAGAATTTGAAAGACATTAAATCCTACTTTTGCATCAGCAAGGCCACTCTCAAAGGGAAATCAGCAAACAGATTGGATACTCAAGATGTGATATTCAAGCTATTATAAAGAAATTTGAAGAATAAGGAGAGGTCAAGGACAAAAAAGGACTGGAAGGCCAAGAAAACTTTCAAAATCTGCTGAGAAGTTTCTCAGTTTCTTCTTTGAGAGACCGGAAGAAGTCTAGGAAGGACCTGGCTCAGCATTTGGCAGTTTCGTTGGGATGCAAAGGTAACCCTTCTACAGTCCAAAGAAGATTGATCATGAATGGTCTATGTGGAAGGATAGCAGACAAGAAACCACTTTTTTGGAAGGGGAACAGGGTGAAAAGGCTAAGATATGCTAAAGGTCACAAAGAGGGAGATTACAAGTTGTGTGGTATGGCTTTACCCTTGAGTGCAGAATAGTCAGCTCACCGGTATAACAAGTCACGCGTTATGGCTTTACCACGATCATTATGGCCTATACCGCAAATGATCCATTCCGCAATCAAAGACCAGTAGTTATGGATTTTGCAAAACAAAAATGTTTCACAAAACTCATAAAAAATATGTTACAAAGTACACTAACACCCATAAACTACCTATTAACCCCTAAATCACCAACCCCTCACATCGCAACAAACTAAATTAAACAATTAACCGCTAAACCTAACACCTGCTAACTTTAAATTAAAGTTACAATATAACTACCTTAAAATAAATAAAAACTTACCTGTGAAATAGAAAAAACCTAAGCTTAAACTATTAATAAACCTAACATTACTATTTTAATAAAATATATATACCAAAAATAAAAAAAAGCTGAACTACAAAATTAAAAAATCCTAACATGAAGGAGAAGGTACTGAAGGAGACCTTACTTATACATATACTGCAGCAGCAGAAGTGGTGGTACTGATGGAGACTTATAAATATACTGCAGCAGCAGCTGTGGTGGTACTGAAGGAGACTTATACATATACTGCAGCAGCAGCGGTGGTGGTACCGAAGGAGACTTATACATATACTACAGCATATATTACAGGCGGCTCCATCTTTAATCTTCATCCCGGTGTTGCAAAGTCATCTTCAATCTTCATCCAGGGGTCGCGTAACTGCAGCCAATAGGATGAGAGCTTCTTAACTCATATTGGCTGATTTGAACAGCCAATAGGATTTAAGTAGCTCTCATCCTATTGGCTGATTTGAAATGTACAGCCAATAGGAATGCAAGGTACCCCAATATAAAACGGATATCTTGCATTCAATCCTCAGGTTGCTGCGGATCGCATGAAGAAGAGCCTCCATGTTGGATGTCAACGCCGTCGCTGATCCTGTTCCGTTCTTTCTCAGCTTTGCGACCACTGGATGAAGATTGAAGATGGCTCCACAACACCGGGATGAAGAATGAAGATGGAGCCGTCTGGAAGAAGACTTTCACTGCCGGACTTCAGGAATGGTGAGTACCTATTTCGGGGGTTAGTGTTAGTTGTCTTTTTTTTTGGTGAGTTTTTTTTTTTAGATTAGGGCTTTTAATTTTTATTTTTAATGGGCACTAAAGATCTGATTGCCCTTTAAATGGCAATGCCCATACAAATGCCCCTTTATGGGCAATGGATAGCTTAGGGTTTTTTATAGTTAGGTCTTTTTTACTTTGGGGTGTTGGGTCGGAGGAGGTTTCTTTTATTTCACAGGTAAGTTTTTATTTATTTTAAGGTAGTTATATTGTAACTTTAACTTAAAGTAAGCGGTTAGGTTTAGGGCCTAATAGTTTAATTTAGTTTGTTGCGATGTGGGGGGGTTGGCGGTTTAGGGGTTAATATATTTATTTTAGTAGTAGCGATGTGGGAAGATGGTGGTTTAGGGGTTAACAGGTTTATTTTACTAGTTTAGGGGTTAATAGCTTTATTTAGTGTTGGCGATGTGGGGGGACCACGGTGATTAGGGGTGATTAGACTAGGGGTTTATGTTAGGGTGCTAGGTTTTTAAACAATTTTCTTTTCTCCATAGACTTCAGTGGGGAATGCGTTAATGTGATCCCCATTTCGCAATTGCAGGTGTTAGGTTTTTTACAACACTTTTTCTCCATTGATCTCTATGGGGGAAAACGTGCATGAGCACGCAAAGTCTAAACTTTTTTTGGTGCGGTATGGGGCTTACCGTATCATAACGCACAACAAAATAACATTTTTTTGTAACTTGTAATTGCTGCGGTATAGAAATAGTGGTACGGACCCATTTCACGGGGTGTGTACGCTATGGCTATACCGCACAACTTGTAATCTCCCTTAAAGATTGGAATGAAGATCAGTGGAAAAAAGTATTATAGAGTGACAAATCCAGATTTTTAATTTTTGGGTCCAATCGTCGTCAATATGTGAAAAGAAGAGTTGGAGAGAAATGGAAGAATGAGTGCTTACGGCCTTCAGTGAAACATGGTAAAGGGTCTCTCCTGGTCTGGTGCTTCATTTCTGCCAGTGGTGTTGGCAATATTGTCCAATTGATGGGATCCTGAATGCTGAAAAGTACAGATAGGTTTTAATTCATCCTATCATTCCTTCTGGATGGTGCCTGATTGAGAATGGTTTTATTTTTCAGCATTATAATGATCCCAAGCACACTGCTAATGTAGTGAATTCATATTTGGAGATAAAAACAGCTGATAAAACACTGACAGTTATGGACTGCCCTACACAGAGCCCAGACCTGAATATTATAAAGGCAGTATGAGATCACCTGGACAGAGAAATAAATTAAAGACAACCTAAATCTAAAGAAGTGCTGAAAGAAGCCTGGTGCAATATACCAGAAGATTACTTCAGAAAACCTCAGGACAGTCTCCCCAAAAGAGTTCAAGATGTGGTTAGTGCCAAGTGAAGTCAGATTAAATGCTTGCTTTTCCCTGATAAAGAAATTTTGTTCTGAAAATTGTGTTTTTTATATATATTATGTACATATGTCCTGTGTTCTCTGTTTGTATCTTAGTAAAGAGACCAAAAAATAAATATTGATTGTCATTAAAACTTTGCTAAAACAACAAATCTAATGGTGGCCTAATACATTTGCACAGTACTTTAGCAGTGTGCTTGGGATCATTATAATGCTGAAAAATAAAACCATTCTCAATCAGGCACCATCCAGAAGGAATGATAGGATGAATTAAAACCTATCTGTACTTTTCAGCATTCAGGATCCCATCAATTGGACAATATTGCCAACACCACTGGCAGAAATGAAGCACCAGACCAGGAGAGACCCTTTACCATGTTTCACTGAAGGCCGTAAGCACTCATTCTTCCATTTCTCTCCAACTCTTCTTCTCACATATTGACGACGATTGGACCCAAAAACTTAAAATTTGGATTTGTCACTCTATAATACTTTTTTCCACTGATCTTCATTCCAATCTTTGAGGGAGATTACAAGTTGTGCGGTATAGCCATAGCGTACACACCCTGTGAAATGGGTCCGTACCACTATTTCTATACCGCAGCAATTACAAGTTACAAAAAAATTTTTCTTTTGTTGTGCGTTATGATACGGTAAGCCCCATACCGCACCAAAAAAAGTTTAGACTTTGCATGCTCATGAAATTTTGTTCTGAAAATTGTGTTTTTTATATATTTTATGTACATATGTCCTGTGTTCTCTGTTTGTATCTTAGTAAAGAGACCAAAAAATAAATATTGATTGTGATTAAAACTTTGCTAAAACAACAAATCTAATGGTGGTCTAATACTTTTGCACAGTACTTTATATATATATATATATATATATTTATATATACACACAGTATATATATATATATATATATATATATATATATATATATATATATTTATAAATAATAGCCCTTTCCAGTCAAATACCTTGTCATATACCATATCCCTTTTAACCTTTATAAAACATTTTTATCAGTATTCATGATTTGGTTTTAGCAGAAAGTGTATATATAAGTGTAATAGTTCATTCTAATATTTTATAAATGTGTTTTGACATTTTTTTTTAACATTACTGTTGTACCTGATGGTCTATTACATCACTATTGTACCTGCTGATTTGTTACCTCACTATTGTTTGTGCTTGATTATTGCTTCACTATTCTACCTGCTCGTCTATAGCATCACTTTGTACCTGCTGGTCTATTTCATCACCATTGTGCCACCATTGTGCCTGCTTGTAAACTACATCAATATTGTTGCTGCTATTCTATTACATCACTATTGTACCTGCTGATCAATTACTTCACTATTATACATGCTGTTCTATTATATCACTATTGTACCTGCTGGTCTATTGCCTCCATGTTGTACCTGCTGGCCTATTTCTTCACTATTATACCTGCTGGTCTATTACATCACTATTTTATCTGCTGTTTTATTACATTACTATTTTATCTGCTGGTTTATGACATCCCTATTTTATCTGCTGATCTATTATATCACTATTATACCTAGTGTTCCGTTATCTCACTATTCTAACTGCTGGTCTATTATTTCACTATTGTACCTGCTAGTCTATTACATCACTATTTTACCTGCTGGTTTATTACATCACTATTGCACCTCCTGGTGTATTAAATAGCTATTGTATCTGGTTTATCAAATCACAATTGTACCTGCTTATCTATTACATCTCTATTGTACCTGCTTGTTTATTACATCCCTATTGTGCCTGCTGATCTATTACATCACTATTTTACCTGCTGGTTTATTACATCATTATTGTACCTCATGGTGTATTAAATCAATATTGTACCTGCTGGTCTAGGACATCACTATTGTATCTGCTGGTCTATTACATCACTATTTTATCTGCTGGTTTATTAAATCTCTATTGTACCTGCTGGTTTATTACATCACTATTGTACCTGCTGGTCTATTACATCCCTATTGTACCTGCGTATCTAACATAGTGACATCACTATTGCACCTGTTTGTTAATTACTTCACTATTATACCTGCTGGTCTATTACATCACTATTGTACCTGCTGGTGTATTACATCATTGTTGAATCTGCTGCTCTATTACCTCACTAATATAACTGCAACTCTATTACATTACTATTGTATTTGCTGTTCAATTACATCACTAATGTACCTGCTGGTGTATTACTTTACTATTGTACTTGCTGGTCTATTACATCACTATTGTACCTGCTAGTCTATTACATCACTAATGTAATTGCTGGCCTATTATATCACTATTGTATCTGCTGGTCTATTAAATCACTACTTTCTGGAATATTATATCACTACTAGTCCTAAAACCTGTGTACACGGGCCATTTTTTGCAGTACAGCAGTTCCACCCCTTGCTCTCTCTCTATACCCCCTCTTTTGCTCTCCCTGCCCCCTCTCTTTTGCTCTCCCTTCCACCTCTCTTCTGCTCTCTCTCCCCTCTCTATATTGTGCTCTCTCTCCCCCTCTCTTTTGCTCTCTCTCCCCTCTCTTTTGCTGTCTCTCCCTCTCTTTTTCTCTCTCTCTCCCCACTCTATTTTCCTCCCTCTCTTTTGCTCTCTCTCCCCCTCTCTTTTGCTGTCTCTCTCCCTCCCCCTCTCTTTTGCTGTCTCTTTCCCTTTCTTTTGCTCTCTTTATCCCCCCTCTATTGCTCTCGCCCCCTTTCTTTTGCTCTCTCCCCCTCTCTTTTGATGTCTCTCCCCCTCTCTTTTGCTCTCTCTATCCCCCCTCTTTTGCTTTCTCTCTCCTCCTTTATTTTGCACTCTCTCCCCTCTCTTTTGCTGTCTCTCTCCCTCTATTTCGTTCTCTCTATCCCCCCTCTTTTGCTCGCTCTCTCTACCCCCTCTCTTTTGCTCTCTCTATTCCCCCTCTTTTGCTCTCTCTTTACCCTTTCTTTTGCTCTCTTTCTCCCCTCTATTTTGCTGTCTCTCTCCCCTCTCTTTTGCTCTTTCACTCCCCCTCTCTTTTGCTCTCTCTCTCCCCCCTCTCTTATGCTCTCTCTCCCCCTCTCTTTTGCTCTCTCTCTCCCCCTCTCTTTTGCTCTCTCTATCCCCCTTTTTTGCTCTCTCTATTCCCCCTCTCTTTCCCCTCTCTCTTTTGCTCTCTCTCTCCTCTCTCTTTTGCGCTCTCCCCCTCTCTTTTGCTGTCTCTCTCCCTCCCCCTCTCTTTTGCTGTCTCTTTCCCTTTCTTTTGCTCTCTTTATCCCCTTTCTTTTGCTCTCTCCCCCTTTCTTTTGCTCTCTCCCCCTATCTTTTGCTCTCTCTCCCCCTCTCTTTTGCTCTCTCTATCCCCCTCTTTTGCTTTCTCTCTCCTCCTTTATTTTGCACTCTCTCCCATCTCTTTTGCTGTCTCTCTCCCTCTATTTCGTTCTCTCTATCCCCCCTCTTTTGCTCGCTCTCTCTACCCCCTCTCTTTTGCTCTCTCTATTCCCCCTCTGCTCTCTCTCTCCCATTTATTTTGCTCTCTTTCTCCCCTCTATTTTACTGTCTCTCTCCCCCTCTCTTTTGCTCTTTCTCTCCCCCTCTCTTTTGCTCTCTCTCTCCCCCCTTTTTTATGGTCTTTCACTCCCCCTTTCTTTTGCTCTCTCTCTCCCCCCTCTTTTATGCTCTTTCACTCCCCCTTTCTTTTGCTCTCTCTCTCCCCCCTCTCTTTCCCCCTCTCTTTTGCTCTCTCTCTCCTCTCTCTTTTGCGCTATCCCCCCTCTCTTTTGCTCTCTCTCTCCCCCTCTCTTTTGCTCTTCCCCCCCTCTCTTTCCCCCCTCTCTTCCCCCTCTCTTTTGCTCTCTCTCTCCCCTCTTTTGTGCTCTCCCCTCTCTTTTGTTCTCTCTTCCCTCTCTTTTGCTCTCTCTCCCCTTTCTCCCCTCTCTTTTGCTGTCTCTCTCTGTCTCTTTTGCTCTCTCTATATCCCCTATTTTGCTCTCTCTCCCCTTTCTTTTGCTCTCCCTCCCCAGTCTCTTTTGCTGTCTCTCTCACTCTCTTTTGCTGTCTCTATCCCCCCTCTTTTGCTCTCTCTATCCCCCCTCTTTTGCTCTCCCTCTATCCCCCCTATTTTGCTCTCTCTCTCTATCCCCCCTCTTTTGAGCTTTCTCTCTACTGTCTGCACGGCCCCATCCGGCCCTGCCCATGTCACACCCGGCCCGCCCATGTCGCGCACGGCCTCGTCCATGTCCCGCCCATTCCCCCCCGCCCGCGTTACGCCCGGCCCCACCCCTGTCATGCATGGTCGGCCCAGGTCCAGCTGCCAGTCAGTTTGTTGAAGGCCAGGTGTGTTTGTCCTCGTGCTGTCTCTACTGTGCATGACAGCTTCGGACAAACACACGTGACCTTTTATATAATAGGATTGTACCTGCTGGTCTATTACATCAGTGCATGACAGCTTCGGACAAACACACGTGACCTTTTATATAATAGGATTGTACCTGCTGGTCTATTACATCACTATTGTACCTGCTTGTATATTACATCAGTATTTTACCTGCTTGTCTATTACATCACTATTGTACTTGCTGGTCTATTGCATCAATATTGTACCTGCTGGTCTATTACATTACAATTGTACTTGCTGGTCTATTACATCACTAATGTACCTGCTGGTTTATTACATTCCTATTGTACTTGCTGGTCTTTAACATCACTAATGTACCTGCTGGTCCATTACATCACTACTGTACTTATTGGTCTATTACATCACTATGTACTTGCTGGCCTATTACATAACTATTTTACCTGCTGGTTTATTACATTACTATTGTATCTGCTAGCCTATTACATCACTACTGTACTTACTGGTCTATTACATCAGTATTGCATCTGCTGTTCTATTACCTCACTAATGTAACTGCAAGTCTATTACATCACTATTGTATTTGCTGTTCAATTACATCACTAATTTACCTGCGTGTATATTATATCATTATTGTACCTGCTGGTCTATTACATTACTATTGTACTTGCTGGTCTATTACATCACTATTGTACCTGCTAGTCTATTACATCACTAATATAATTGCTGGCCTATTACATCACTATTGCAATTGCTGGCCTATTAATCACTATTGTATCTGCTGGTCTATTACATCACTATTGTACTTTCTGGTATATTATATCACTATTGTACCTGCTGGTCTATTACATCACTATTGTATCTGCTTGTCTATTACATCAGTATTTTACCTGCTTGTTTATTACATCACTATTGTACTTGCTGGTCTATTGCATCACTATTGTACCTGCTTGTCTATTACATCAGTATTTTACCTGCTGGACAATTACATCACTATTGTACTTGCTGATCTATTACATCACTATTATACCTGCTGGTCTTTTACATCACTATTGTACCTCTTTTTCTTTTACAACACTATTGTGCCTGCTTGTTTATTACATCTCTATTGTATTTACTGGTCTATAACATGACTATTGTGTATGCTGGTCTATTACTTCACTATTGTATTTGCTGTTCAGTTACATCACTATTGTATCTGCTAGTCTATTACATCACTAATGTAATTGCTGGCCTATTGTACCTGTGGGTATATTACATCATTATTGTACCTGCTGGTCTATTACATTACTATTGTATTTGCTGGTCTATTACTTCACTATTGTACCTGCTATTCTATTACATCACTAATGTAATTGCTGGCCTATTACATCACTATTGTACCGGCTGGTCTATTACATCACTATTGTATTTGCTGTTCAATTACATCACTATTGTAACTGCTGGTTTATTACATTACAATTGTACTTGCTGGTCTATTACATCACTATTGTACCTGCTGGTTTATTACATCATTATTGTACCTGCTGGTCTATTACATCACTATTGTAGCTGCTGATCTATTACATCACTATTGTACTTACTCGTCTATTACATCACTATTGTACCTGCTGGTCTATTACATCACTATTGTACTTACTCATCTATCACATCACTATTGCATCTACTAGTCTAATACATCACTAATGTAATTTCTGGCCTATTACATCACTATTGTACCTGTGGGTATATAACATCATTATTGTACCTGCTGGTCTATTACATTACTATTGTACTTGCTGATCTATTACTTCACTATTGTACCTGCTAGTCTATTACATCACTAATGTAATTGCTGGCCTATTACATCACTATTGTACCGGCTGGTCTATTACATTACTATTGTATTTGCTGTTCAATTACATCACTATTGTACCTGCTGGTCTATTACATCACTATTGTACCTGCTGGTTTATTACATCATTATTGTACCTGCTGGTCTATTTCATCACTATTGTAGCTGCTGGTCTATTACATCACTATTGTAACTACTGGTCTATTTCATCCCTATTTTACCTGCTGGTCTATTACATCACTATTGTACCTGCTGGTCTATTACATTACTATTGTACTTGCTGGTCTATTACATCACTATTGTACCTGCTAGTCTATTACATCACTAATGCAATTGCTGGCCTATTATATCACTATTGGAATTGCTGGCCTATTACATCACTATTGTATCTGTTGGTCTATTAAATCACTATTCTACTTTCTGGTATATTATATCACTACTAGTCCTAAAGCCCGTGTACAAGGGCCATTTTTTGCAGTACAGCAGTTCCACCCCTTGCTCTCTCTGTACCCCCCCTCTTTTGCTCTCCCTGCCCCCTCTCTTTTGCTCTCCCTTCCACCTCTCTTTTACTCTCTCTCACCCCTCTCTATATTTTGCTCTCTCTCCCCCTTTCCTTTGCTCTCTCTCCCCTCTCTTTTTGCTGTCTCTCCCCCTCTTTTGCTCTCTCTCTCCCCCCTCTATTTTCCTCCCTCTCTTTTGCTCTCTCTCCCCCTCTCTTTTGCTGTCTCTCTCCCTCCCCCTCTCTTTTGCTGTCTCTTTCCCTTTCTTTTGCTCTCTTTATCCCCCCTCTATTGCTCTCGCCCCCTTTCTTTTGCTCTCTCCCCCTCTCTTTTGCTGTCTCTCTCCCCCTATCTTTTGCTCTCTCTCCCCCTCTCTTTTGCTCTCTCTATCCCCCCTCTTTTGCTTTCTCTCTCCTCCTTTATTTTGCACTCTCTCCCCTCTCTTTTGCTGTCTCTCTCCCTCTATTTCGTTCTCTCTATCCCCCCCTCTTTTGCTCGCTCTCTCTACCCCCTCTCTTTTGCTCTCGCTCTCCCTCTCTCTTTTGCTCTCTCTATTCCCCCTCTTTTGCTCTCTCTTTACCCTTTCTTTTGCTCTCTTTCTCCCCTCTCTTTTGCTGTCTCTCTCCCCTCTCTTTTGCTCTTTCACTCCCCCTCTCTTTTGCTCTCTCTCTCCCCCCCTCTCTTATGCTCTCTCTCCCCCTCTCTTTTGCTCTCTCTCCCCCCCTCTCTTTTGCTCTCTCTCTCCCCCTCTCTTTTGCTCTCTCTATTCCCCTTTTTTGCTCTCTCTATCCCCCCTCTTTTGCTTTCTCTCTCTCTCTCTCTCTCTCTCTCTCTCACACACATTTCTTTTGCTTTCTTTCTCCCCTCTCTTTTACTGTCTCTCTCCCCTCTCTTTTGCTCTTTCTCTCCCCCTCTCTTTTGCTCTCTCTCCCCCCTCTTTTATGGTCTTTCACTCCCCCTTTCTTTTGCTCTCTCCCTCCCCCCTCTTTTATGCTCTTTCGCTCCCCCTTTCTTTTGCTCTCTCCCCCTCTCTTTCCCCCCCTCTCTTTTGCTCTCTCTCTCCTCTCTCTTTTGCGCTCTCCCCCTTCACTTTTGCTGTCTCTCCCCCAATCTTTTGCTCTTTCCCCCCTCTCTTCCCCCCTCTCTTTTGCTCTCTCTCCCCCCTCTTTTGCGCTCTCCCCCTCTCTTTTGTTCTCTTTTCCCTCTCTTTTGCTCTCTCTCCCCTTTCTCCCCCTCTCTTTTGCTGTCTCTCTCCGTCTCTTTTGCTCTCTCTATATCCCCTATTTTGCTCTCTCTCTCTCCCCTTTCTTTTGCTCTCCCTCCCAGTCTCTTTTGCTGTCTCTCTCGCTCTCTTTTGCTGTCTCTATCCCCCCTCTTTTGATCTCTCTATCCCCCCTCTTTTGCTCTCTTTCTCTCTCTCTATCCCCCCTATTTTGCTCTCTCTCTATCCCCCCCTCTTTTGAGCTTTCTCTCTCCTGTCTGCACGGCCCCATTCGGCCCTGCCCATGTCACACCCGGCCTGCCCATGTCGTGCACAGCCTCGTCCATGTCCCGCCCAGTCCCCCCCGCCCGCATCACGTCCAGCCCTACCCCCGTCATGCATGGTCGGCCCAGGTCCAGCTGCCAGGTCAGTTTGTTGAAGGCCAGGTGTGTTTGTCCTTTGCGGTCTCTACTGTGCATGACAGCTTCGGACAAACACACTTGACCTTTTATATAATAGGATTGTACCTGCTGGTCTATTACATCACTATTGTACCTGCTTGTATATTACATCAGTATTTTACCTGCTTGTCTATTACATCACTATTGTACTTGCTGGTCTATTGCATCAATATTGTACCTGCTGGTCTATTACATTACAATTGTACTTGCTGGTCTATTACATCACTAATGTACCTGCTGGTTTATTACATTCCAATTGTACTTGCTGGTCTTTAACATCACTAATGTACCTGCTGGTCCATTACATCACTACTGTACTTACTGGTCTATTACATCACTATGTACCTGCTGGCCTATTACATAACTATTTTACCTGCTGGTTTATTACATTACTATTGTATCTGCTAGCCTATTACATCACTACTAATTTACCTGCGTGTATATTATATCATTATTGTACCTGCTGGTCTATTACATTACTATTGTACTTGCTGGTCTATTACATCACTATTGTACCTGCTAGTCTAATACATCACTAATGTAATTGCTGGCCTATTACATCACTATTGAAATTGCTGGCCTATTAATCACTATTGTATCTGCTGGTCTATTACATCACTATTGTACTTTCTGGTATATTATATCACTATTGTACCTGCTGGTCTATTACATCACTATTGTATCTGCTTGTCTATTACATCAGTATTTTACCTGCTTGTTTATTACATCACTATTGTACTTGCTGGTCTATTGCATCACTATTGTACCTGCTTGTCTATTACATCAGTATTTTACCTGCTGGACTATTACATCACTATTGTACTTGCTAATCTATTACATCACTATTATACCTGCTGGTCTTTTACATCACTATTGTACCTCTTGTTCTTTTACAACACTATTGTGCCTGCTTGTTTATTACATCTCTATTGTATTTACTGGTCTATAGCATGACTATTGTGTATGCTGGTCTATTACTTCACTATTGTATTTGCTGTTCAGTTACATCACTATTGTATCTGCTAGTCTATTACATCACTAATGTAATTGCTGGCCTATTGTACCTGTGGGTATATTACATCATTATTGTACCTGCTGGTCTATTACATTACTATTGTACTTGCTGGTCTATTACTTCACTATTGTACCTGCTATTCTATTACATCACTAATGTAATTGCTGGCCAATTACATCACTATTGTACCGGCTGGTCTATTACATTTCTCTCTCCTCCATTATTTTACACTCTCTCCCCTCTCTTTTGCTGTCTCTCTCCCTCTATTTCGTTCTCTCTATCCCCCCTCTTTTGCTCTCTCTCTCTCTACCCCCTCTCTTTTGCTCTCGCTCTCCCCCTCTCTTTTGCTCTCTCTATTCCCCCTCTTTTGCTCTCTCTTTACCCTTTCTTTTGCTCTCTTTCTCCCCTCTCTTTTGCTGTCTCTCTCCCCTCTCTTTTGCTCTTTCACTCCCCCTCTCTTTTGCTCTCTCTCTCCCCCTCTCTTATGCTCTCTCTCCCCCTCTCTTTTGCTCTCTCTCTCCCCCTCTCTTTTGCTCTCTCTATCCCCCTTTTTTCTCTCTCTATCCCCCCTCTTTTGCTCTCTCTCTCTCACATTTCTTTTGCTCTCTTTCTCCCCTTTCTTTTACTGTCTCTCTCCCCCTCTCTTTTGCTCTTTCTCTCCCCCTCTCTTTTGCTCTCTCTCTCCCCCCTCTTTTATGGTCTTTCACTCCCCCTTTCTTTTACTCTCTCTCTCCCCCCTCTTTTATGCTCTTTCACTCCCCCATTCTTTTGCTCTCTCTCTCTCCCCCCTCTCTTTCCCCCCTCTCTTTTGCTCTCCCCCCTCTCTTTTGCTCTCTCTATTCCCCCTCTTTTGCTCTCTCTTTACCCTTTCTTTTGCTCTCTTTCTCTTATGCTCTCTCTCCCCCTCTCTTTTGCTCTCTCTCTCCCCCTCTCTTTTGCTCTCTATATCCCCCTTTTTTCTCTCTCTATCCCCCCTCTTTTGCTCTCTCTCTCTCTCACATTTCTTTTGCTCTCTTTCTCCCCTTTCTTTTACTGTCTCTCTCCCCCTCTCTTTTGCTCTTTATCTCCCCCTCTCTTTTGCTCTCTCTCTCCCCCCTCTTTTATGGTCTTTCACTCCCCCTTTCTTTTGCTCTCTCTCTCCCCCCTCTTTTATGCTCTTTCACTCCCCCTTTCTTTTGCTCTCTCTCTCTCCCGCCTCTCTTTCCCCCCTCTCTTTTGCTCTCCCCCCCTCTCTTTTGCTCTCTCTCTCTCCCCCTCTCTTTTGCTCTTTCCCCCCTCTCTTTCCTCCCCTCTCTTTCCCCCCTCTCTTCCCCCTCTCTTTTGCTCTCTCTCCCTCTCTTTTGTTCTCTTTTCCCTCTCTTTTGCTCTCTCTCCCCTTTCTCCCCCTCTCTTTTGCTGTCTCTCTCTGTCTCTTTTGCTCTCTCTATATCCCCTATTTTGCTCTCTCTCTCTCCCCTTTCTTTTGCTCTCCCTCCCCAGTCTCTTTTGCTGTCTCTCTCACTCTCTTTTGCTGTCTCTATCCCCCCTCTTTTGCTCTCTCTATCCCCCCTCTTTTGCTCTCTCTCTCTCTCTCTCTATCCCCCCCTCTTTTGCTCTCTCTATATCCCCCCTCTCTTGAGCTTTCTCTCTCCTGTCTGCACTGCCCCATCCGGCCCTGCCCATGTCACATCCGGCCCGTCCATGTCGCGCACGGCCTCATCCATGTCCCGCCCAGTCCCACCCGCCCGCATCATGCCCAGCCCCACCCCCGTCATGCATGGTCGGCCCAGGTCCAGCTGCCAGGTCAGTTTGTTGAAGGCCAGGTGTGTTTGTCCTCGTGCTGTCTCTACTGTGCATGACAGCTTCGGACAAACACACTTGACCTTTTATATAATAGGATTGTACCTGCTGGTCTATTACATCACTATTGTACCTGCTTGTATATTACATCAGTATTTTACCTGCTTGTCCATTACATCACTATTGTACTTGCTGGTCTATTACATTACAATTGTACTTGCTGGTCTATTACATCACTAATGTACCTGCTGGTTTATTACATTCCTATTGTACTTGCTGGTTTTTAACATCACTAATGTACCTGCTGGTCCATTACATCACTACTGTACTTACTGGTCTGTTACATCACTATGTACTTGCTGGCCTATTACATAACTATTGTACCTGCTGGGTTATTACATTACTATTGTATCTGCTAGCCTATTACATCACTACTGTACTTACTGGTCTATTACATCAGTATTGTATCTGCTGTTCTATTACCTCACTAATGTAACTGCAAGTCTATTACATCACTATTGTATTTGCTGTTCAATTACATCACTAATGTACCTGCGGGTATATTATATCATTATTGTACCTGCTGGTCTATTACATTACTATTGTACTTGCTGGTCTATTACATCACTATTGTACCTGCTAGTCTATTACATCACTAATGTAATTGCTGGCCTATTACATCACTATTGCAATTGCTGGCCTATTAATCACTATTGTATCTGCTGGTCTATTACATCACTATTGTACTTTCTGGTATATTATATCACTATTTTACCTGCTGGTCTATTACATCACTATTGTATCTGCTTGTCTATTACATCAGTATTTTACCTGGTTGTTTATTGCATCACTATTGTACTTGCTGGTCTATTGCATCACTATTGTACCTGCTTGTCTATTACATCAGTATTTTACCTGCTGGACAATTACATCACTATTGTACTTGCTGATCTATTACATCACTATTATACCTGCTGGTCTTTTACATCACTATTGTACCTCTTGTTCTTTTACAACACTATTGTGCCTGCTTGTTTATTACATCTCTATTGTATTTACTGGTCTATAACATGACTATTGTGTATGCTGGTCTATTACTTCACTATTGTATTTGCTGTTCAGTTACATCACTATAGTATCTGCTAGTCTATTACATCACTAATGTAATTGCTGGCCTATTGTACCTGTGGGTATATTACATCATTATTGTACCTGCTGGTCTATTACATTAGTATTGTACTTGCTGGTCTATTACTTCACTATTGTAACCTGCTATTCTATTACATCACTAATATAATTGCTGGCCTATTACATCACTATTGTACCGGCTGGTCTATTACATCACTATTGTATTTGCTGTTCAATTACATCACTATTGTAACTGCTGGTTTATTACATTACTATTGTACCTGCTGGTTTATTACATCATTATTGTACCTGCTGGTCTATTACATCACTATTGTAGCTGCTGGTCGATTACATCACTATTGTACTTACTCGTCTATTACATCACTATTGTACCTGCTGGTCTATTACATTACTATTGTACTTGCTGGTCTATTACTTCCCTATTGTACCTGCTATTCTATTACATCACTAATGTAATTGCTGGCCTATTACATCACTATTGTACCGGCTGGTCTATTACATCACTATTGTATTTGCTGTTCAATTACATCACTATTGTAACTGCTGGTTTATTACATTACTATTGTACCTGCTGGTCTTTTACATCACTATTGTACCTGCTGGTTTATTACATCATTATTGTACCTGCTGGTCTATTACATCACTATTGTAGCTGCTGGTCTATTACATCACTATTGTACTTACTCGTCTATTACATCACTATTGTACCTGCTGGTCTAGTACATTACTATTGTACTTGCTGGTCTATTACTTCACTATTGTACCTGCTATTCTATTACATCACTAATGTAATTGCTGGCCTATTACATCACTATTGTACCGGCTGGTCTATTACATCACTATTGTATTTGCTGTTCAATTACATCACTATTGTAATTGCTGGTCTATTATATCACTAATTTACCTGCTAGTTTATTACATTACTATTGTACTTGCTGGTCTATTACTTCACTATTGTACCTGCTATTCTATTACATCACTAATGTAATTGCTGGCCTATTACATCACTATTGTACCGGCTGGTCTATTACATCACTATTGTATTTGCTGTTCAATTACATCACTATTGTAACTGCTGGTTTATTACATTACTATTGTACCTCTATTACATCACTATTGTACCTGCTGGTTTATTACATCATTATTGTACCTGCTGGTCTATTACATCACTATTGTAGCTGCTAGTCTATTACATCACTATTGTACTTACTCGTCTATTACATCACTATTGTACCTGCTGGTCTATTACATCACTATTGTACTTACTCATCTATCACATCACTATTGCATCTACTAGTCTTTTACATCACTAATGTAATTGCTGGCCTATTACATCACTATTGTACCTGTGGGTATATAACATCATTATTGTACCTGCTGGTCTATTACATTACTATTGTACTTGCTGGTCTATGACTCCACTATTGTACCTGCTAGTCTATTACATCACTAATGTAATTGCTGGCCTATTACATCACTATTGTACCGGCTGGTCTATTACATCACTATTGTATTTGCTGTTCAATTACATCACTATTGTATCTGCTGGTCTGTTTTCATCACTATTGTACCTTCTCGTTTATTACATCATTATTGTACCTGCAGGTCTATTACATCACTATTGTATCTGCAGGTCTGTTTTCATCACTATTGTACCTTCTGGTCTATAACATCACTATTGTACCTCTTGTTCTTTTACATCACTATTGTGCCTGCTTGTTTAATACATCTCTTTTGTATTTGCTGGTCTATAACATCACTATTGTGTCTGATGTTCTATTACATTACTATTGTACTTGCTGGTTTATTACATCACTATTGTACCTGTTGGTCTATTACATCACTATTTTACCTGCTAGTCTATGACATCACTATTGTAATTGCTGACCTATTACATCACTATAGTACTTGCTGGTCTATTATCTCACTATTGTACCTGCTGGTCTATTACATCACTTTTTAACCTGCTTGTCTATTACATCACTATTTTACCTGCTAGTCTATGACATCACTATTGTAATTGCTGGCCTATTACATCACTATAGTACCTGTTGGTGTATTATCTCAATATTGTACCTGCTGGTCTATTGCATCACCGTTTTACCTGCTTGTCTATTACATCACTATTGTATCTGCTGGTCTATTACATCATTATTTTACCTGCTGGTCCATTAATCACTATTGCACCTGCTGGTCTATTACATCACTATTGTATCTGCTCCTCTATTACCTCACTAATGTAACTGCAGGTCTATTACATCACTATTGTATCTGCTGTTCAATTACATCACTATTGTACCTGCTGGTTTATTACATAACTATTGTACTTGCTTGTCTATTACATCACTAGTTTACTTGCTGGTCTATGACATCACTCGTTTACCTGCTGGTCTATTACATCACTATTGTATCTGCTGGTCTGTTAACTCCCTATTTTACCTGCTGGTCTCTTTTATATGCCTTTGCACCTGCTTGTCTATTTCATTACTTTTGTACCTGTCGGTCTGTTACCTTGCTATTGTACCTGCTTGTCTATTACATCACTATTTTACCTGTTGGTCTGTTGCCTCCCTTTTGTATCTGCTGGTCTATTATATCACTATTGTACCTGCTGGTATTTTAAAACTTTATTGTATCTGCTGGTCTATTACATCACTAATGTAATTGCTGGCCTATTGTACCTGTGGGTATATTACATCATTATTGTACCTGCTGGTCTATTACATTAGTATTGTACTTGCTGGTCTATTACTTCACTATTGTAACCTGCTATTCTATTACATCACTAATATAATTGCTGGCCTATTACATCACTATTGTACCGGCTGGTCTATTACATCACTATTGTATTTGCTGTTCAATTACATCACTATTGTAACTGCTGGTTTATTACATTACTATTGTACCTGCTGGTTTATTACATCATTATTGTACCTGCTGGTCTATTACATCACTATTGTAGCTGCTGGTCGATTACATCACTATTGTACTTACTCGTCTATTACATCACTATTGTACCTGCTGGTCTATTACATTACTATTGTACTTGCTGGTCTATTACTTCCCTATTGTACCTGCTATTCTATTACATCACTAATGTAATTGCTGGCCTATTACATCACTATTGTACCGGCTGGTCTATTACATCACTATTGTATTTGCTGTTCAATTACATCACTATTGTAACTGCTGGTTTATTACATTACTATTGTACCTGCTGGTCTTTTACATCACTATTGTACCTGCTGGTTTATTACATCATTATTGTACCTGCTGGTCTATTACATCACTATTGTAGCTGCTGGTCTATTACATCACTATTGTACTTACTCGTCTATTACATCACTATTGTACCTGCTGGTCTAGTACATTACTATTGTACTTGCTGGTCTATTACTTCACTATTGTACCTGCTATTCTATTACATCACTAATGTAATTGCTGGCCTATTACATCACTATTGTACCGGCTGGTCTATTACATCACTATTGTATTTGCTGTTCAATTACATCACTATTGTAATTGCTGGTCTATTATATCACTAATTTACCTGCTAGTTTATTACATTACTATTGTACTTGCTGGTCTATTACTTCACTATTGTACCTGCTATTCTATTACATCACTAATGTAATTGCTGGCCTATTACATCACTATTGTACCGGCTGGTCTATTACATCACTATTGTATTTGCTGTTCAATTACATCACTATTGTAACTGCTGGTTTATTACATTACTATTGTACCTCTATTACATCACTATTGTACCTGCTGGTTTATTACATCATTATTGTACCTGCTGGTCTATTACATCACTATTGTAGCTGCTAGTCTATTACATCACTATTGTACTTACTCGTCTATTACATCACTATTGTACTTGCTGGTCTATTACATCACTATTGTACTTACTCATCTATCACATCACTATTGCATCTACTAGTCTTTTACATCACTAATGTAATTGCTGGCCTATTACATCACTATTGTACCTGTGGGTATATAACATCATTATTGTACCTGCTGGTCTATTACATTACTATTGTACTTGCTGGTCTATGACTCCACTATTGTACCTGCTAGTCTATTACATCACTAATGTAATTGCTGGCCTATTACATCACTATTGTACCGGCTGGTCTATTACATCACTATTGTATTTGCTGTTCAATTACATCACTATTGTATCTGCTGGTCTGTTTTCATCACTATTGTACCTTCTCGTTTATTACATCATTATTGTACCTGCAGGTCTATTACATCACTATTGTATCTGCAGGTCTGTTTTCATCACTATTGTACCTTCTGGTCTATAACATCACTATTGTACCTCTTGTTCTTTTACATCACTATTGTGCCTGCTTGTTTAATACATCTCTTTTGTATTTGCTGGTCTATAACATCACTATTGTGTCTGATGTTCTATTACATTACTATTGTACTTGCTGGTTTATTACATCACTATTGTACCTGTTGGTCTATTACATCACTATTTTACCTGCTAGTCTATGACATCACTATTGTAATTGCTGACCTATTACATCACTATAGTACTTGCTGGTCTATTATCTCACTATTGTACCTGCTGGTCTATTACATCACTTTTTAACCTGCTTGTCTATTACATCACTATTTTACCTGCTAGTCTATGACATCACTATTGTAATTGCTGGCCTATTACATCACTATAGTACCTGTTGGTGTATTATCTCAATATTGTACCTGCTGGTCTATTGCATCACCGTTTTACCTGCTTGTCTATTACATCACTATTGTATCTGCTGGTCTATTACATCAATATTGTACCTGCTGGTCTATTGCATCACCGTTTTACCTGCTTGTCTATTACATCACTATTGTATCTGCTGGTCTATTACATCATTATTTTACCTGCTGGTCCATTAATCACTATTGCACCTGCTGGTCTATTACATCACTATTGTATCTGCTCCTCTATTACCTCACTAATGTAACTGCAGGTCAATTACATCACTATTGTACCTGCTGGTTTATTACATAACTATTGTACCTGCTTGTCTATTACATCACTAGTTTACTTGCTGGTCTATGACATCACTCGTTTACCTGCTGGTCTATTACATCACTATTGTATCTGCTGGTCTGTTAACTCCCTATTTTACCTGCTGGTCTCTTTTATATGCCTTTGCACCTGCTTGTCTATTTCATTACTTTTGTACCTGTCGGTCTGTTACCTTGCTATTGTACCTGCTTGTCTATTACATCACTATTTTACCTGTTGGTCTGTTGCCTCCCTTTTGTATCTGCTGGTCTATTATATCACTATTGTACCTGCTGGTATTTTAAAACTTTATTGTATCTGCTGGTCTATTACATCACTACTGTACTTAATGGTTGATTACATAACTTTTGTACCTGCTGGTCTATTACATCACTATTGTACATGCTGGTCTATTACATCACTATTGTACTTGCTGGTCTATTGCACCACTACTGTACTTACTGGTCTATTACACCACTATTGTACCTGCTGGTTTATTACCTCACTAATGCAACATCAGGTCAATTACATCACTATTGTACCTGCTGGTCTATTGCATCACTATTGTATTTGCTGTTCAATTACATCACTATTGTACCTGCTGTTTTATTACATCATTATTGTACCTGCTGGTCTATTACATCATTATTATACCTGCTGGTGTATTACATCACTATTGTATTTGCTGTTCAATTACATCACTATTGTACCTGCTAGTCTATTACATCACCATTGTACCTGCTGGTCTATTACATCACTATTGTACCTGCTGGTCTATTACATCACTACTGTACTTACTGGTCTATTACATCACTATTACATCTGCTTCTCTATTACCTCACTAATGTAACTGCAGGTCTAATACATGACTATTGTATTTGCTATTCATTTACATCTCTATTGTACCTGCTGGTCTATTACATTACTATTGTACTTGCTGGTCTATTACATCACTATTGTACATGCTAGTCTACTACATCACTATTGTAATTGCTGGTCTATTACATCACTAATTTACCTGCTAGTTTATGACATCACTATTGTAATTGCTGACCTATTACATCACTATAGTACTTGCTGGTCTATTATCTCACTATTGTACCTGCTGGTCTATTACATCACTTTTTAACCTGCTTGTCTATTACATCACTATTTTACCTGCTAGTCTATGACATCACTATTGTAATTGCTGGCCTCTTACATCACTATAGTACCTGTTGGTCTATTATCTCAATATTGTACCTGCTGGTCTATTGCATCACTGTTTTACCTGCTTGTCTATTACATCACTATTGTATCTGCTGGTCTATTACATCATTATTTTACCTGCTGGTCCATTAATCACTATTGCACCTGCTGGTCTATTACATCACTATTGTATCTGCTCTTCTATTACCTCACTAATGTAACTGCAGGTCTATTACATCACTATTGTATTTTCTGTTCAATTACATCACTATTGTACCTGCTTGTCTATTACATCACTAGTTTACTTGCTGGTCTATGACATCACTCGTTTACCTGCTGGTCTATTACATCACTATTGTATCTGCTGGTCTGTTAACTCCCTATTTTACCTGCTGGTCTCTTTTATATGCCTTTGCACCTGCTTGTCTATTTCATTACTTTTGTACCTGTCGGTCTGTTACCTTGCTATTGTACCTGCTTGTCTATTACATCACTATTTTACCTGTTGGTCTGTTGCCTCCCTTTTGTATCTGCTGGTCTATTATATCACTATTGTACCTGCTGGTATTTTAAAACTTTATTGTATCTGCTGGTCTATTACATCACTACTGTACTTAATGGTTGATTACATAACTTTTGTACCTGCTGGTCTATTACATCACTATTGTACATGCTGGTCTATTACATCACTATTGTACTTGCTGGTCTATTGCACCGCTACTGTACTTACTGGTCTATTACACCACTATTGTACCTGCTGGTTTATTACCTCACTAATGTAACATCAGGTCAATTACATCACTATTGTACCTGCTGGTCTATTGCATCACTATTGTATTTGCTGTTCAATTACATCACTATTGTACCTGCTGTTTTATTACATCATTATTGTACCTGCTGGTCTATTACATCATTATTATACCTGCTGGTGTATTACATCACTATTGTATTTGCTGTTCAATTACATCACTATTGTACCTGCTAGTCTATTACATCACCATTGTACCTGCTGGTCTATTACATCACTATTGTACCTGCTGGTCTATTACATCACTACTTTACTTACTGGTCTATTACATCACTATTACATCTGCTTCTCTATTACCTCACTAATGTAACTGCAGGTCTAATACATGACTATTGTATTTGCTGTTCATTTACATCTCTATTGTACCTGCTGGTCTATTACATTACTATTGTACTTGCTGGTCTATTACATCACTATTGTACATGCTAGTCAACTACATCACTATTGTAATTGCTGGTCGATTACATCACTAATTTACCTGCTAGTTTATTACATCACTATAGTACTTGCTGGTCTATTATCTCACTATTGTACCTGCTGGTCTATTACATCACTTTTTTACCTGCTTGTCTATTACATCCTTATTGTACTTGCTGGTCTAGTGCATCACTATTTTACCTGCTTGTCTATTACATCACTTTTGTATCTGCTGGTCTATTACATAATTATTTTACCTGCTGGTCTATTACATCACTATTGTACCTGCTGGTCTATTACTGTAATGGATGCTATATAAGTTATATCTTTGAGCAAAATAGAGGATGTTGAGAAAACACATAGAAGTATGAAATAAGTCTTAAAGTGAATGTCAATTTTCATTGGTTTTATGCCTCATTATTATTCCAAATGTGTCTATGAGATAAACTGTCACTTTTTTTTCCTAAAAAATAAATGCCTATGTATATATTTATCTCACCAATTTGCTGCCGTTTACAAGCCTAACTCCTCCCAGCCCCTACTTCCTACTTCTGCTCAGTGTAACGTATAGATCGTTCTCTATACATAGTCTCCAAGCGCGCTCCTGTGGACTTCATCAACAGCGCATGCGTTGAAAGGCGATAATATTGACTAGCTACATAGTATTCAATGAATACATTCATTGAATACTATCGTGGCATAGAGCGCAACGGCATATCCTTAGATTTTCATTAGAGAAATCGCCTTGTAATTAATTAAAATCAATTTTTATATAGCGCATGCGCAACCCGTGAACGCGCGTCTAAACTGAGTACAGGATTTCAGCTTTACCGCATGCGCATTAGGAGCAAGTGACGTAGAAAAAAAGGGGTTTGTCCCCCCGTGGTAGAAGCAATGATTGGGCTAAAGCAATTATCATAATCTGTCACTCAAACAGCAAAGATGGCGGGCGGAGGAGCATTACTGAAAAAGAGCAAATAATAAGGTAAATTTCAGCAAAAACAAAGTAATTCTTTGAAAATGATGAATTAAAGTTCATCTATTTTTCAGTGACGATTACTGTGGCATTCCCGGGAGAGGCTGACTTTACATTCACTTTAAGTAACTTTAATCATAACATAACTTGTTGAATTCCATACATAGAAAGATTTACATAAATAGGTATTATTTGGTTTTGTCTCATTTTAAATGGAAAGAAGCAGATATTATTCTTAAACACCTAACTAGTCCCCAAATGAGTAAAGTTTGATATATAGGTTATTTTAGATATGTGCATAGGAGTATGATTTTATATAGAGACAATAATATTATATGCACAGGAAAATAGGATACCTAGAATACTGCAGTAAGTTCACTAATAGTAAGCTTATGTGCATATCAGAAATTTAAGATACTCATAACGAAGCAAATATAAGAGCAGAGTATGGAAAATTGCTAACCTCACGTTAATGATGCTTCATTTAGGTATTATATGGATCTTGGGAGAGGGTTAAGGCTTGTCAGGCAGCTGGTGGTAGAATCAACAGGCACAACTGGTAGTAGGTGGAAGATGCTGTGAGTAAGAAACAGGCAGTCTAGTAGTAGATAAACAGAGTAGAGCAATCCTGTAGGTAATAGATATGAGGATAAAATCTGAAAGATCCAGGCAGGATAATATAGGCTGGAAAGAAGCGGTCAAAACTTTAATACCAAGCAAGGTATTGAAGTTTAGGTAGGTCCTTAAATAGGGAGGATTCATAGGAACGTACGCCCCTTAAAGGTATAGTCCTGAAATGTGACAATTACATTACTTTTGTACCTGCTTGTCTATTTTATCACTTTTGTACCTGCTGGTCTGTTACCTTGCTATTGTACCAGCTGATCTATTATCTCACTATTGTACCTGCTGGTCTATTACATAACTACTTGTACTGTTACATCACTATTGTATCTCCTGCACTATTACTTCACTAATGTAACTGCAGGTCTATTACATCACTATTGTATTTGCTTTTCAATTACATCACTATTGTACATGCTGGTTTATTACATCATTATTGTACCTGCTAGTCTATTACATCACTATTGTAATTGGTGGCCTATTACATCACTATTGTACCTGCTGGTCTATTACATCACTATTCTACTTGCTGTTATATTACATCACTATTGTACCTGCTTGTCAATTACATCACTATTGTACCTGCTGGTCTATTACATCACTATTGTATTTGCTGTTCAATGACATCACTATTGTACCTGCTAGTGTATAACATCACCATTGTACCTGCTGGTCTATTACATCACTATTGTACCTGCTGGTCTATTACATCACTACTGTACTTACTGGTCTATCACATCACTATAGTATCTGCTTCTCTATTACCTCACTAATGTAACTGCAAGTCTAATACATGACTATTGTATTTGCTGTTCATTTACATCTCTATTGTACCTGCTGTTTTATTACATCATTACTGTACCTGCTGGTCTATTACATTACTATTGTACTTGCTGGTCTATTACATCACCATTGTACCTGCTAGTCTATTACATCATTTTTGTAATTGCTGGTCTATTATATCACTAATTTACCTGCTAGTTTATTACATCACTATAGTACTTGCTGGTCTATTATCCCACTATTGTACCTGCTGGTCTATTACATCAGTATTGTACTTGCTGGTCTATTACATCACTATTGTACCTGCTTGTCTATTTAATCTATTTTGTACCTGCTGGTCTGTTACCTTGCTATGGTACCCGATTGTCTATTACATCACTATTGTACCTGCTGGTCTGCTGTCTTACTATTGTACCTCCTGGTCTATTACATCATTATTATATCTGCTTGTCTATTACATAACTACTGTACTTACTTGTCTATTACATCACTATTGTACCTGCTGGTCTATTACATCACTACTGTACTTACTGGTCTATTACATCACTATTGTATCTGCTTCTCTATTACCTCACTAATATAACTGCAGGTCTATTACATCACTATTGTATTTGCTTTTCAATTACATCACTATTGTACCTGCTGTTCAATTACATCACTGTTGTATCTGCTGGTTTATTACATCATTATTGTACCTGCTAGTCTATTACATCACTATTGTAATTGGTGGCATAGTACATAACTATTGTACCTGCTTGTCTTTTACATCACTATTGTTCTTGTCCACAGCACTATTGTATCAAATATTCTTTATTTTCTGTTTAAGTTACAGACATAAAATGCGACGTTTCGAGTGTTGCCACTCTTACTCATGCTAATACATTGTGTCATTTGAAACAAATTTAAAGCCCTCAGTTTGGCGCCAACCACTTCATTAAGTGGCTCTGCTGCCATCTACTGACCAACAAAATTATGACACCTTAAAAACATTACTTAGTTACATTTACTATAACCAAGTATCAATACCTGTTTGCCTATATATCTATCTTGAGAATTAATTCATTTTAAATTTAGATTTCAATTTATGCAGACCTGTATTCATTAAATTTACATGATTTGAACATTAACAATACATATATTTACAGAAGTGAGAATGATAGAATTGATTTTACAGTATATTACATTACAGGAAAATTGACATTTCATTACAGAAAAATTGACCAATCATAGTCTCTATTGAGGCCATTTGGTTCCATACATCCTAGTTCAAATATCCAGTACATTTCTTTTTCTTTCAATATTTTTTCTCGATTACTACCATTTCTCTGGGGTCCCACACTGTCTATGACTTGCCATCGTAATTGGCTTATCTGGTGTCCACATTTTAAAAAATGATTGGACACTGGGGCTTCAAGATTTTTGCACCATATATTTGAGCGGTGTTGACATATCCTGTCCCTAACCATACGTGTGGTTTCCCCTATGTAGATTAGAGAACAGGCACATTTTATTAGGTAAATCACGTACTTTGACTCACATGTGTAATGTTCCCTTATCTCATATTTCTTCCCTGTTCTTGGATGGAAAAAATATTTACCTTTGATTACAGAGTGGCAACTCATACACCCTAGACATGGAAATGACCCTTTATTTTTACTGCCTAGGAGTGTTTGTCTCGCCTGTTTCTTAGGCTCTACATCTGTACTGGTGAGTTGATCTCTTAGGTTTTTTACTCTCTTGTAAGCCATTAACGGAGGATTTTTAAAAAACTAAATTTCCTTATTACACTCTCTCAATATATGCCAGTGCTTTGTCACAATTTGTTTAATTTCTTCACTGTTGGGATTAAATTGTGTGACTAATATCAACTTATCCTCTTTAGTCCTTTCTCTTGAACTTTGTTCTCTGTTCCTCATATTATTAGTGTGCTTTTCAATTAATGTACTGGGATATCCTCTATCAAGGAATTTTTTCTGCATTTCCTTTATTCTTGTTTGTTTAATTTCTGGGTTGGTGACAATCCTGTCCACCCTGAGCAGCTGACTCTTGGGTAATGAATTTATTAACCCTCTAGGATGGAAACTATCATAGCTTAGTAATGTATTTCTATCTGTATCTTTTTTGTATAGATCAAACACTAGCTTGTTTCCCTCTTTGATTACTCTAGTATCCAGGAATGTTACTGATTCCTCACTCCACTCTATAGAGAATTCTAATCCTTTAACTGCTCCATTGATTTCATTAACAAACTCAATAAGTGACTCAACGCTGCCCCACCATATGCCAAATACATCGTCTATAAATCTCCACCAGGTGGCGCCATAAAGACGGAATTTCTCATTTTCATACACTATTCTTTCTTCTATTTCATTCATGAATAGATTGGCATATGATGGGGCAACGTTGGACCCCATGGCTGTCCCTTTCACTTGGATATACCAATCATCTTGGAATAAAAAATGATTCCAATAAAGGATAAGCCTCAATAAATTCTCAATAAATTCTACTTGTAGATCTGAACATTTCTTATTTACTTTACATACTTTTTTAATTATGCCAATTCCTGTTTCATGCTTAATAGCCGTGTAGAGGCTTTTTACATCCATGGTATAGAGCAAAAATGTATCTGTTTCTAAGCATAACTCTTTAGCTTTGTTCATAAAGTCTCCTGTATCCTTAAGATATGATGATATCTGTTTAACCTCTGGTTGTAATATTTTATCCAGAAATGTTGAGATATTTGTTAAAGCAGAATTAACACTAGAGACTATTGGCCTCCCTGGTGGAGTAGCTAAATTCTTGTGTACCTTAGGTACAGTATAGAAGACTGGATTCTTAGGTTCTTTGTTAAACAGAAAATCCCTCAGTTTCTTATCTATTAATTTGTTTTCAAAAGCCTTATTTAATGTTAATTCAATTTCTTTCTGAATTTTACTCACTGGGTTATAATTTAATTTCTGATATGTTTCCTCATCCTTAAATTGGTTCTCTATTTCATTTATATAGTATGTTCTATCTAACACTATGGTGGCTCCGCCTTTATCAGCTTTTTTAATGGTGAGCTCTCTAGATTTACTTTTCAGCTCTTTTATGGCCTTATGTTCACCTTTAGTCAGATTAAACCCTCCAGATTAAAATGTGGACACCAGATAAGCCAATTACGATGGCAAGTCATAGACAGTGTGGGACCCCAGAGAAATGGTAGTAATCGAGAAAAAATATTGAAAGAAAAAGAAATGTACTGGATATTTGAACTAGGATGTATGGAACCAAATGGCCTCAATAGAGACTATGATTGGTCAATTTTTCTGTAATGAAATGTCAATTTTCCTGTAATGTAATATACTGTAAAATCAATTCTATCATTCTCACTTCTGTAAATATATGTATTGTTAATGTTCAAATCATGTAAATTTAATGAATACAGGTCTGCATAAATTGAAATCTAAATTTAAAATGAATTAATTCTCAAGATAGATATATAGGCAAACAGGTATTGATACTTGGTTATAGTAAATGTAACTAAGTAATGTTTTTAAGGTGTCATCATTTTGTTGGTCAGTAGATGGCAGCAGAGCCACTTAATGAAGTGGTTGGCGCCAAACTGAGGGCTTTAAATTTGTTTCAAATGACACAATGTATTAGCATGAGTAAGAGTGGCAACACTCGAAACGTCGCATTTTATGTCTGTAACTTAAACAGAAAATAAAGAATATTTGATACAATAGTGCTGTGGACAAGACTATTTATATCATTGATATTGGGGGACCCTGGCAGAGCCCCTGTCTTCACGAGCATTATTCTCCGGTTTGTTGCTGTACTACACTACTTGCATCACTATTGTTCTTGCTGGTCTATTACATCACTCGTTTACCTGCTGGTCTATTACATCACTATTGTATCTGCTGGTCTGTTAACTCCCTATTATACCTGCTGGTTTCTTTTATATGCCTTTGTACCTGCTTGTCTATTTCATTACTTTTGTACCTGTCAGTCTGTTACATTGCTATTGTACCTGCTTGTCTATTACATCACTATTTTACCTGCTGGTCTATTGCCTCCCTTTTGTACCTGCTGGTCTACTATATCACTATTTACCTGCTGGTATTTTACATCTTTATTGTATCTATTACATCACTACTGTACTTACTGGTCTATTACATAACTTTTGTACCTGCTGTTCTATTACATCACTATTGAACCTGCTGGTCTATTACATCACTATTTTACTTGCTGGTCTATTGCACCACTACTGTACTTACTGGTCTATTACACCACTATTGTACCTGCTGGTCTATTACCTCACTAATGTAACATCAGGTCAATTACATCACTATTTTACCTGCTGTTCTATTACATAACTATTGTATTTGCTGGTCTATTAAATCACTATTGTATTTGCTGTTCAATTATATCACTATTGTACCTGCTGGTTTATTACATCATTATTGTACCTGCTAGTCTATTACATCACTATTATACCTGCTGGTGTATTACATCACTATTGTATTTGCTGTTCAATTACATCACTATTGTACCTGCTGATCTATTAGATCACCATTGTACCTGCCGGTCTATTACATCACTATTGTACCTGCTGGTCTATTACATCACTTCTGTACTTACTGGTTTATTACATCACTATTGTATCTGCTGTTTTATTACATCATTATTGTCCCTGCTGGTCTATTACATTACTATTGTACTTGCTGGTCTGTTACATAACTATTGTACTTACTTGTCTATTACATCACTATTGTATCTGCTGGTCTATTACATCACTATTGTATCTGCTGGTGTATTACATCGCTATTGTATCTGCTTGTCTATTACATCAGTATTTTACCTGGTTGTTTATTACATCACTATTGTACTTGCTGGTCTATTGCATCACTATTGTACCTGCTTGACTATTACATCACTATTGTACCTGTTGGTCTATTACTTCCCTATTGTATGTGCTTGTCTGTTACTTCCCTATTGTACCTACTTGTCTGTTACTTCCCTATTGTACCTACTTGTCTGTTACTTCCCTGTTGTACCTACTTGTCTGTTACTTCCCTATTGTACCTACTTGTCTGTTACTTCCCTATTGTACCTACTTGTCTGTTACTTCCCTATTGTATCTGCTTGTCTGTTACTTCCCTATTGTACCTACTTGTCTGTTGCTTCCCTATTGTATGTACTTGTCTGTTTCCTCCCTATTGTATGTCCTTGTCTGTTACTTCCCTATTGTACCTGCTTGTCTGTTACTTCCCTATGGTACCTACTTGTCTGTTGCTTCCCTATTGTATGTGCTTGTCTGTTTCCTCCCTATTGTACTTGCTTGTCTATTAATTCCCTATTGTACTTGCTTGTCTGTTACTTCCCTATTGTATCTGCTTGTCTGTTACTTCCCTATTGTATCTGCTTGTCTATTACTTCCCTATTGTATCTGCTTGTCTGTTACTTCCCTATTGTACCTACTTGTCTGTTACTTCCCTATTGTATGTGCTTGTCTGTTACTTCCCTATTGTATCTGCTTGTCTGTTACTTCCCTATTGTACCTACTTGTCTGTTACTTCCCTATTGTATGTGCTTGTCTGTTACTTCCCTATTATACCTGCTTGTCTGTTACTTCCCTATTGTACCTGCTTGTCTGTTACTTCCCTATGGTACCTACTTGTCTGTTACTTCCCTATTGTACTTGCTTGTCTGTTACTTCCCTATTGTACCTACTTGTCTGTTACTTCCCTATTGTACCTACTTGTCTGTTACTTCCCTATTGTATCTGCTTGTCTGTTACTTCCCTATTGTACCTACTTGTATGTTGCTTCCCTATTGTATGTACTTGTCTGTTTCCTCCCTATTGTATGTGCTTGTCTGTTACTTCCCTATTGTACCTGCTTGTCTGTTACTTCCCTATGGTACCTACTTGTCTGTTGCTTCCCTATTGTATGTGCTTGTCTGTTTCCTCCCTATTGTACTTGCTTGTCTATTACTTCCCTATTGTACTTGCTTGTCTGTTACTTCCCTAATGTATCTGCTTGTCTGTTACTTCCCTATTGTATCTGCTTGTCTATTACTTCCCTATTGTATCTGCTTGTCTGTTACTTCCCTATTGTACCTACTTGTCTGTTACTTCCCTATTGTATGTGCTTGTCTGTTACTTCCCTATTGTATCTGCTTGTCTGTTACTTCCCTATTGTACCTACTTGTCTGTTACTTCCCTATTGTATGTGCTTGTCTGTTACTTCCCTATTATACCTGCTTGTCTGTTACTTCCCTATTGTACCTGCTTGTCTGTTACTTCCCTATGGTACCTACTTGTCTGTTACTTCCCTATTGTATGTGCTTGTCTGTTACTTCCCTATTGTATTTGCTTGTCTGTTACTTCCCTATTGTACCTGCTTGTCTGTTACTTCCCTATTGTACCTGCTTGTCTGTTACTTCCCTATTGTACCTGCTTGTCTGTTACTTCCCTATTGTATGTGCTTGTCTGGTACTTACCTATTGTATGTGCTTGTCTGGTACTTACCTATTGCACCTGCTTGTCTGTTACCTCCCTATTGTACTTGCTTGTCTGTTACTTCCCTATTGTACTTGCTTGTCTGTTACTTCCCTATTGTACCTGCTTGTCTGTTACTTCCCTATTGTATGTGCTTGTCTGTTACTTCCCTATTGTACTTGCTTGTCTGTTACTTCCCTATTGTACCTGCTTGTCTGTTACTTCCCTATTGTACCTGCTTGTCTGTTACTTCCCTATTGTACCTGCTTGTCTGTTACTTCCCTATTGTATGTGCTTGTCTGGTACTTACCTATTGTATATGCTTGTCTGGTACTTACCTATTGCACCTGCTTGTCTGTTACCTCCCTATTGTACTTGCTTGTCTGTTACTTCCCTATTGTACTTGCTTGTCTGTTACTTCCCTATTGTACCTACTTGTCTGTTACTTCCTTATTGTATGTGCTTGTCTGTTACTTCCCTATTGTACTTGCTTGTCTGTTACTTCCCTATTGTACTTGCTTGTCTGTTACTTCCCTATTGTACCTGCTTGTCTGTTACTTCCCTATTGTACCTGCTTGTCTGTTACTTCCCTATTGTATGTGCTTGTCTGGTACTTACCTATTGCACCTGCTTGTCTGTTACCTCCCTATTGTACTTGATTGTATGTAGCCTCTGTATTGTACTTAAATATCTGCCTAATTTACCTGATGTTTCCACTTACATTGTGCCATGGGTTATTCCGGCAGGGCAGTTTTTTTTTTTTGGGGGGGGGGGGGGGCAATATTTATTAATTACACTTCTGCCACTTCTCCCCATCTTAGGGTCTAAATTCTGCATTAGCGTATTACAAGGTGAAAGTAAAAAGTGTGCAAGTGAAAGACTTATGCGCTCTAACTTTAGAACTTTGGATACCACACTTCTTCTCCCCATAGACTTCTATGGGACGCAGTGCAAAAAAAAGAAAAACTATTAGTTAACACTAACCCAGCTCTGCACAAGTCCAACTGCGATAAACCCGAAGGTGCGTTAGAAATACTTCAGATTCCTTTGTTCTTCACATAGAAGAAAATGTAAAATGTCTGAAATATATATCTATACCTATAAATCTATATGGATATATACTGATACAGAGATGTATTATGTATACATATATATAGAATACAACTGTAACTAGTACAGCTGCAAGCTTCCTGGTATTGGGTGCGCAAAACTACAGTACAATCTGTAATAGGATGTTGGGTACACAATACTTATAATTATTCTGAGAAATATTAAATAATAATATAGAATACTTGAGAAACAAAATCTATCCTCAATTTAAATTCAAAATTCACATATGAATAAATACATACATATATGGGTACTTATAAATGAGTTTTTACAACCAATAAAATCTAATATAATATAAAGACATATAAATTTAGAAAGTCTTTCAAAAGTTAATATAAAGGCTTAAACTCATACAGAAATATATTTATATTCATATGTGTATACTTAGGGGGGAACAAACCAGTGGCTGCTGCAAATTAACCTTCCAGTAGACGGGAGAACCCTTTCTAGGCAATCCCTTAAGTAAAATGTTTGAAAAGAAGAGTGCTGGAAGGAATTCAGTGCCAGTTAGTGTGTCCACCAAAAATATATATAGTTGAATTAGGAATTTGTGAGCCTTGGATATAGTAATGTTAGATAAAACTTTATCTTTTGTCAAATGAGTTCATCAAGATAATAATGGTAATAGTCCCAAATTAAAGGATAATAGTGCTAATAGCAGTGGTAATTTTATCTTTTGTCGAATGAGAACATAAAGATAATATTGGTAATAGTCCCAAATTACAGAATAATAGTGCTGATAGCAGTAGTAATAGTCCCAAGTTGCGAGATTAGATAGTGGCCTCTAGTTACCAACGTGTCTACTTTACCTGCCTTCGCCGGCCCAATACACCCGCCTAAGCTTGCCTACCATCGCCGCCGCGGACCTGAATACGCTCGCCAAAGTTATCAATAAATCTGTCAAAAAGCCGCGCACCAAGTACGGGGCGATGAGCAGCGGACTGTGATAGTTATCACTCATCCGATCTCGCTGCTCTTCGGCTTTTTGACAGCTTTATTGACAAGCTGTCACTAAGCACCCACACTAACTACACTGTTCTACCCCCTATATCGGCGCCCCCGGAGCCCCCCGCAAATAAATAAAGTTAGTAACCCCTAAACCGCCGCTCCCGGACACCGCCGCAACTATAATAAATGTATTAACCCCTAAACCGCCGCTCCCGGAGCCCACTGCCACCTACATTATACCTAGTAACCCCTATCCTGCCCCCCCTATACCGCTGCCACCTATAATAAATTTATTAACCCCTATCCTGCCGATCCCGGACCCCGCCGCAACTAAATAAATTGTTTAACCCCTAAACCGCCGCTCCCGGACCCCAACTTAAATATTAATTAAATACATCTAAATAAATTGAACTCTTATTAAATTAATTATTCCTATTTAAAACTAAATACTTACCTTTAAAATAAACCCTAATATAGCTACAATATAAATAATAATTATATTGTAGCTATCTTAGGATTTATTTTTATTTTACAGGCAAATTTCAATTTATTTTAACTAGGTACAATAGCTATTAAATAGTTATTAACTATTTAATAGCTACCTAGTTAAAATAAAGAGAAATTAACCTGTAAAATAAAAAATAACCTAAGTTACAATTACACCTAACACTACACTATACTTAAATAAATTATTCCTATTTAAAACTAAATACTTACCTGTAAAATAAACCCTAAGATAGCTACAATGTATTTAATAATTACATTGTAGCTATTTTAGGATTTATATTTATTTTACAGGTAACTTTGTATTTATTTTAACGCGGTACAATAGTTATTAAATAGTTATTAACTATTTAGTAACTACCTAGCTAAAAAAAATGCAAAATTACCTGTAAAATAAATCCTAACCTAAGTTACAATTAAACCTAACACTATACTATCATTAAATTAATTAAATAAATTACCTACAAATAACTACAATTAAATACAATTAAATAAACTAAATAAAGTACAAAAAATAAAAAAAGCTAAGTTACAAAAAATAAAAAAAATAAGTTACAAACATTTCAAAAATATTACAACAATTTTAAGCTACTTACACCTAATCTAAGCCCCCTAATAAAATAACAAAGCCCCCCAAAATAAACAAATGCCCTACTTAAAAGGGCCTTTTGCGGGGCATGCCCTAAACAAAACAGCTCTTTTGCCTGTAAAATAAAAATACAACCCCCCCAACATTAAAACCCACCACCCACATACCCCTACTCTAACCCAAACCCCCCTTAAATAAACCTAACACTACCCCCCTGAAGATCATCCTACCTTTAGCCGTCTTCAGCCAGCCGACCACCGATGGAACCAAAGAGGAGATCCGGAGCGGCAGAAGTCATCATCCAAGGGGCACTGAAGAAGTCTTCCATCCGATTGAAGTCATCATCCAGGCGGTGTCTTCAATCTTCATCCATCCGGAGTGGAGCGGAGCCATCTTCAAACGAGCCTACGCGGAGCCATCTTCATCCACCGACGACTGAACGACGAATGACGGTTCCTTTAAGTGACGTCATCCAAGATGGCGTCCCTCGAATTCCGATTGGCTGATAGGATTCTATCAGCCAATCTGAATTAAGGTAGAAAAATCTGATTGGCTAATTAAATCAGCCAATCAGATTGAAGTTCAATCCGATTGGCTGATTGGTTCAGCCAATCGGATTGAACTTGAATCTGATTGGATGATTCAATCAGCCAATCAGATTTTTCTACCTTAATTCCGATTGGCTGATAGAATCCTATCAGCCAATCGGAATTCGAGGGACGCCATCTTGGATGACGTCACTTAAAGGAACCGTCATTCGTCGTTCAGTCGTCGGTGGATGAAGATGGCTCCGCATAGGCGCCTGGATGATGACTTCAATCGGATGGAAGACTTCTTCAGCGCCCCTTGGATGATGACTTCTGCTGCTCCGGATCTCCTCTTCGGTTCCATCGGTGGTCGGCTGAAGACGGCTAAAGGTAGGATGATCTTCAGGGGGGTAGTGTTAGGTTTATTTAAGGGGGGTTTGGGTAAGAGTAGGGGTATGTGGGTGGTGGGTTTTAATGTTGGGGGAGGGGTTGTATTTTTTTTTACAGGCAAAAGAGCTGTTTTCTTTGGGGCATGCCCCGCAAAAGGCCCTTTTAAGGGCTGGTAAGGTAATAGAGCTGGTAACTTTTTAATGTAGAATAGGGTAGGGCATTTTTTTATTTTGGGTGGCTTTGTTATTTTATTAGGGGGCTTAGATTAGGTGTAAGTAGCTTAAAATTGTTGTAATATTTTTGAAATGTTTGTAACTTATTTTTTTTATTTTTTGTAACTTAGCTTTTTTTATTGTTTGTACTTTAGTTAGTTTATTTAATTGTATTTAATTGTAGTTATTTGTAGGTAATTTATTTAATTAATTTAATGATAGTGTAGTGTTAGGTTTAATTGTAACTTAGGTTAAGATTTATTTTACAGGTAATTTTGTATTTTTTTTAGCTAGGTAGTTATTAAATAGTTAATAACTATTTAATAACTATTGTACCGAGTTAAAATAAATACAAAGTTACCTGTAAAATAAATATAAATCCTAAAATAGCTACAATGTAATTATTAATTACATTGTAGCTATCTTAGGGTTTATTTTACAGGTAAGTATTTAGTTTTAAATAGGAATAATTTATTTAAGTATAGTGTAGTGTTAGGTGTAATTGTAACTTAGGTTATTTTTTATTTTACAGGTTAATTTCTCTTTATTTTAACTAGGTAGCTATTAAATAGTTAATAACTATTTAATAGCTATTGTACCTAGTTAAAATAAATTGAAATTTGCCTGTAAAATAAAAATAAATCCTAAGATAGCTACAATAAAATTATTATTTATATTGTAGCTATATTAGGGTTAATTTTAAAGGTAAGTATTTAGTTTTAAATAGGAATAATTAATTTAATAAGAGTTACATTTATTTAGATGTATTTAATTAATATTTAAGTTAGGGGGGTGTTAGGGTTAGGGTTAGACTTAGGTTTAGGGGTTAATAATTTTATTATAGTTGCGGCGGTGTGGGGGGGCAGGATAGGGGTTACTAAAATTTATTATAGGTTGCGGCAGTGTAGGGGGGGCAGGATAGGGGTTAATAAATTTATTATAGGTGGAGATGGTGTAGGGGGGGCAGATTAGGGGTTAATAAGTTTAATATAGGTGGCGGCGGGGTCCGGGAGCGGCAGTTTAGGGGTTAATACATTTATTATAGTTGCGACGGTGTCCGGGAGTGGCGGTTTAGGGGTTAATAACTTTATTTAGTTGCGGCGGTGTAGGGGGGGACAGATTAGGGGTAATATGTATAATGTAGCTTGTGGGGGGCTCCGGGAGCGGCGGTTTAGGGGGTAATAAATTTATTTAGTTGCGGCGGTGTAGGGGGGACAGATTAGGGGTGTTTAGACTCGGGGTACATGTTAGGGTGTTAGGTGTACACATTTCCCATAGGAACATGAACTTTCACTACGGTCAGACTCCCATTGATTCCTATGGGATTCGCCGCCTCCAGGGCGGCGGTTTGAAAACCAGGTACGCTGGGCCGGAAAAGTGCAGAGCGTACCTGCTAGTTCTTTGATAACTCCCAAAAGTAGTCAGATTGTGCCGAACTTGTGTGCGGAACATCTGGAGTGACGTAAGAATCGATCTGTGTCGGACTGAGTCCGGCGGATTGAAGCTTATGTCACAAAATTCTACTTTTGCCGGTCTGTAGGGCTTGATAACTAAGGCGAATCAGCCTCGCCACAAATATGCTGCGGCATTCCAGCGTATTTGAGGTTGACGGCTTGATAACTAGGGGCCAGTGAGTCTTAACAATTCGGAAGTTTCAAAACAGTTAGTATCCACTGAAGGCTTATATAATCTACTTACTAGACACCCCCCCAATCGTATGAGGTAAGTGTGAGGCGTGATCTGGCTGATTCCCAACAAGTGCTGTGAATGCTGTTCGCTTTGGTCTCCAGCTCCGCCCCTGTTGTCTCCAAAATGTTATCCACCCAGCTCTAATAAGTGATTCGTCTCCAGAGAGTAGGTTAAGTTGGCACACCGATAGTCTCCTCAGTAGATTGCCCGTATTTGGCCAAATGGAACAAGTCCAGGTACCAGGTCAAGGTCTCTTTCAAAACTTGGGAACCTAATACAGCCACGCAAATGCAGGCTCACACACAAAGTGCAAGCTCATAATCAAACTCTCTATAATATATATACAGATATATAGATAGATCTATTATTATATGTGAAGAACATAGCAACTTCAAATATTTATATTAATAACATTAAAATTAATAAAAATAATATTGCATGATTCAGGGAACTGGACTGGAAAGGGCTCAAATTATATATATATATATATATATATATATATATATATATATATATATATATATATATATATATATGTGTGTATGTGTGTGTGAGCACACGTGTGTATTTACGTGTTTATATGTGTATATATGTATGCAGAAGTGCACATACTTTACATAGTTACACATAAAAAACATAAATACAAATAATTACACACACACATATAAATACACATATACACCCACCCACATATATATATATATAGATCAAAAAGTCCTAAGCTACAAGCCAGTACAAAATGTTACTCACCACTTCTAATCCCACCCACACCACACCCACTACTTCATCTTCTCTTTACACATTAATACAAACACACACACACATATATATATATATATATATATATATATATATAAACACACAGGGCTCAAAATTTTCCACCCACACAACACCCACTACTTTTCTTTGCATATGTTAAGCCATTCTGAAACATTTTGTAATATTGTGTTTATTTTAAACTATAACAAACTAAATAATGGTACATACAGTAATACATAAGTTCATAGCAGTAGGAACCATCAACTAGAGGTTCTGGGGAACACAACAGCTGGATAGAAAATGGAAGTTGTTGAACAAGAAGAGTGCTGACAGTCATGGAAGGTCATAGCAGACCTGAAGATTTTTTTTTTTTTAAATTATTATTATTTCTCCCTTTTCGCTCTTAACTACCTTTCTCAACTTCCTCCTCTCTTCAATCTCTCTTTTAACCCTCTCCCTTCTCTCTCAGGCAATAACTTTTTTTTACACTCTTTTTTTCTCCAATCTCTCTTAACTCTACCTTCTCATCCATTTTCACTTTTCTCTATCTTTCTGCCCTTTTTACTCTCTCAGACGTAACAGTCTAAGCACTAATGGGGTCCCTACAGCCCTAGAGGAATAACATATCCTTGCATGGATATATAATATCCCTTTAGATAAAATGTTTAGCACATAGCCCAAAATGTGTGTTTGTCAGTGCTGCAACAGGAATGTAAATTCTGCAAATACAATGTGCCAACTTTGCTACTTACAAGGTGCCCCTAGACATCAGACTTAACATTCACTCGCCACTATTACATTTCTACTTGCCAATGGCTAGTGGAAATGTTGAGCCCAGTATATATATATTTGTGCAAAGAGCCAGGACTAACTGTTCCTTTTTCAAGCCGGGGTGCATCCCACAAAGTGATATACAAAATGAGTCCAAAGAGAGCACTCGCCATGTATCAAAAGTGTTTAATCCATCAGATATATACACACACATTTCAAAAAACGAATTCACTCACAGGACTTGCTCAAAACAAAGCCAAAATATAATGGAACATTTTTGGAGATACAATCTCCTTCATCAGCAGGTCAAACACATGTGAAATACACTCTTATATAGTGGTATATAAACACATAATCACACATAGTAAATACCTCCTTCTCAAACAGTGGCGCCAAACTGCTGCACCTGCATTTCACCATCTCGTGAAACTGGAAGTGTCCATACATCACTTCCGGTGGAAAAAATTCAACATTGATATTACAAGTTGCATAACCCAAACATTGTATAAACGACTTGTGTAAAAAAAACATGTGCATATTTATAGCATTGTACCTTTGTTATACATCACCTATGATGATAAGATAAGTAGTTATTACCCTTAGGTGAAGTGCAGAATACTCAGCAAAGCACCATTTGTATATCAAGTAACTATGGTTACAAACCGGAACCGGTATTGTCAGCACTGTTTATACAGCTCACTTGTGATATGTCTGATGTTATCCTTGAGACAGGTCATTACTTTATCATAGTCTCAGATCCTACCCCTTATTACTTATACATAGGGATCCCTTTGCATCCTTCTCACTCTTCTTGTGTTAATTGACAGATGCAAGCATGACCATTTGGTATAGGGCTGATCGCAAGTCAGAGTGGCTAATGTGTTTACAGTAACCATGGAGACAATAACATATTTACTATGTCACATTCAATACAAATTCAATGGTCCTGGTGGTACATCTAATGCTACCCATTATACTAATGTGATCTTATTGTGTATCATTATATGTGCGTGGTGCTAGCATTAAATTCCACAAGTTAACCGGATTCATACTGCTTATTATCACCAAGACATTAGAATATAATAACATAATCCTTAAACAGTACACCCCTACATTAAGCAGTGCCCAGGTGCTAGATACACATATTGACTTAATACATTCTAAACATATATACAATGTAGTAACAGACTATCTACTAATAAACTTACTTAAAAACAAAATCAAATGCAGATACCCTGTTGCGATGTGTCCTACTAGTGCCCTATTTAGGCATAGGCTAATTTATATAACTATATCATGAACTGGACATACCTATTTCTTTTTGGGAACACCATAATGCATAAACACTACTTGGCCCACATCGTATACTGTATGTATCTTAGAATGCCATCTGGGGTATAAGTGCCACCTTTAAGATGTACCTCTATTCGTACACTGACTATAAGTGTTGTGACAGTACCCCAAAAGGAGTATAGATAAATGTACGTATGGACGGATTGTGGTAAATAATTACAAATAACCGGTTTACATGACACAGGTTCTATGGATGTTTAATGTACATATTGTTGAGTGACCTTTCTTTCTAGATAGATACAGATATCCAACAGCGCTGAAAATGACCTATAGCTCCTTAACAGGATGGGCCCTTAGCTGCCCACAGAGTGTGATAAGAACAAGATAATTATCTGAAGGAGCGCCACAGTTTAGGCAAGGTCTACTCAATAGATAGATATTTAAAATACGTTTAAAAGGTTAAAAACATTGGTATTTTAATATCACAGGTTAATAAATCATCAATTCAAAAACAGATTATAAAACATCAATATAACTAATATCTACTGCATGGATCCATGACTATAAATATAAAGACATGTTAGAAATAAAAAATTAAGATCAATAGTCGACAGAGCTGAAAACAATGAACAATATGTGCTTTGAAAAAAATAATAGATTGATGAACCGATCTAGAAGACAATATTAATATATACACAAAATAAAATATATAAAACAGTTAGATGAACCAAAATGACGATTGTATATATTCAGACACAGTGTGTACACAGCCCTCCTATGGCTTGATACGTCCAAAGTGCAAGTGCAAAAAATGTGGTGAATTTTTCTCCAATTGTGTTAGAGGATGCGAAACTCAAATATCAAAAACAAAAATAAAAATAAAAAGTGTTTTTGTGTACAGTCAAAGTCCAAAGAAACTTCCAAAAAACATCCAAAAATCAAATATTGTATCCAATGTGATAAACGAATATTGTGTCACCAAAAACTTCAAAATCTGTTAGGTTATGATCAAGCAAAAATATAATAAAAAGCAAAACAAAACAAAACTTAATGTGACCAAAAATCCAAGTAAATGAAAGAAAATAACATAGCACAGTATTGTTTTAAATAAAATCACAAATAATTGAAATAGAGCTCACCATATATTTGTCAACGCGTTTCGGCCCACTGCAGGGCCTTTCTCAAGACTAAAACTTTAGTTTAGTTTTAGTCTTGAGAAAGGCCCTGCAGTGGGCCAAAACGCGTTGACAAATATATGGTGAGCTCTATTTCAATTATTTGTGATTTTATTTAAAACAATACTGTGCTATGTTATTTTCTTTCATTTACAGGATTTGAAGATTTACACTACTATATATATATTTTTTTCACTTGGATTTTTGGTCACATTAAGTTTTGTTTTGTTTTGCTTTTTATTATATTTTTGCTTGATCATATCCTAACAGATTTTGAAGTTTTTGGTGACACAATATTCGTTTATCACATTGGATACAATATTTGATTTTTGGATGTTTTTTGGAAGTTTCTTTGGACTTTGACTGTACACAAAAACACTTTTTATTTTTATTTTTGTTTTTGATATTTGAGTTTTGCATCCTCTAACACAATTGGAGAACAATTCACCACATTTTTTGCACTTGCACTTTGGACGTATCAAGCCATAGGAGGGCTGCGTACACACTGTGTCTGAATATATACAATCGTCATTTTGGTTCATCTAACTGTTTTATATATTTTATTTTGTGTATATATTAATATTGTCTTCTAGATCGGTTCATCGATCTATTATTTTTTTCAAAGCACATATTGTTCATTGTTTTCAGCTCTGTCGACTATTGATCTTAATTTTTAATTTCTAACATGTCTTTATATTTATATTCATGGATCCATGCAGTAGATTTTAGTTATATTGATGTTTTATAATCTGTTTTTGAATTGATGATTTATTAACCTGTGATATTAAAATACCAATGTTTTTAACCTTTTAAACGTATTTTAAATATCTATCTATTGAGTAGACCTTGCCTAAACTGTGGCGCTCCTTCAGATAATTATCTTGACCTTTCTTTTTAGCCCCCTCCTTAAGATACTTACCGTATTTTTCGCACCATAGGACGCACCTGACCATAAGACGCACCTAATTTTAGAGGAGGAAAACAAGAAAAAAATATTCTGAATCAAATGGTGTAGTAAACTATTTAATAAACTCTATACTCTATATTTAACCCTCTATTTCCAATAAATCAATAAGGGAATTAATCCCTGTAAATAAATGTGTTGGATAGAGTAGGTGCTGTATAGTTAAAGGCTTATGAACACAATACAGTAGAGGAAACCTCTAACTGAAAAGAGTACATCAATAGCACTCAACGGGTTAATATGGAGTGGATTATCGTGTATATAAGACACTAGTAGATAAGGCAACCAAGGTAGCTGAATTTACTAAGTGAGCAGGACGGCTCTACATTAAAATATAACTTCTATTAAATAAACTTAAAATAGCTGGAAAGTGCAAAGTTAAAAATGCACCCAGGAGCTGAAAATCTGGTCAAATGACCTATTGCAAATTGGCTACAATTTTACGGTAATTCTTTTATACCATCAGCTAATAATCTTCCCTTGTTCTGATGTAGAAACGAAGTTAGAAGGTACCGGTATATGTCAGCATTAAGAGTGAAAAACTTTATTATCACAAGGTTTCAATGAAAGAACTGTATACTATCAAATACAGTGTAGTGAGGATAAGAAAGTTGGTTTAACCACCCAAATAAATGATAGTCTACAGTATGGATTAACCAAGCCCGACAAGGGCTCAATACAGTACAGCTTTGGTATCCAGTAAATATTGGAGAGTACGGTATATTGTGTCCCTAACTATAATAGTGTACCGTACTCACTGCTGTTGTGAGTCTAGGTTTCCCGGCTCTGACATCTAGCAGTTTTTGCACCGGCATGTTTAGCTTGCTCCACAGCGCAGTGTTTGCCATCCACAGTGTCTGATGGGATGGATTGTGGGTCTCCATTTGTTTTGACATCTACGGTGCTTGCCGTGCCATCTGGTGTGCAGTGTGGGTCTGGCGCCCGGTTTCCCAGCTCTGGCATCTAGCAGTTTTTGCACTGGCATATTTAGCTTGCTCCACGGCGCAATGTTTGCCATCCACAGTGTCTGATACGATGGATTGTGGGTCTCCATTTGTTTTAGCATCTGCGGTGCTTACCATCTGATGTACAGTGTGAGTCTGACTCGTGCTGTGCATCGGATGGTACGGTAAGTGCCGTAGATGTTGAAACTGCTAGATGTCAGAGCTGGGAGGCCGGGTGTCGGACTCGTGCTGTGCATCGGATGGTGCGGTGGGTGCCGTGGATGTTGGGGCAAATGGAGACTTGTATTTTGTCTTGTCAGATGCTGTGGATGGTGGGTGTTGCATTGTGGAGCAGGCTACCGGTAAATGTGTTGGTGCAGGGGCTGCTGGATGTCGGAGCTGGGAGGCCGGGTGTCGGACTCGTGCTGTGCATCGGATGGTGCGGTGGGTGCCGTGGATGTTGGGGCAAATGGAGACTTGTAGTTTGTCTTGTCAGATGCTGTGGATGGTGGGTGTTGCATTGTGGAGCAGGCTACCGGTAAATGTGTTGGTGCAGGGGCTGCTGGATGTCGGAGCTGGGAGGCTGGGTGTCGGACTCGTGCTGTGCATCGGATGGTGCGGTGGGTGCCGTGGATGTTGGGGCAAATGGAGACTTGTAGTTTGTCTTGTCAGATGCTGTGGATGGTGGGTGTTGCGTTGTGGAGCCGGCTACCGGTAAATGTGTTGGTGCAGGGGCTGCTGGATGTCGGAGCTGGGAGGCCGGGTGTCGGACTCGTGCTGTGCATCAGATGGTGCGGTGGGTGCCGTGGATGTTGAAACAAATGGAGACTTATAATTTACCGGTATCTTGTCGGATACTGTGGATGGTAGATGTTGCGTTGTGGAGCAAGCTACGGTAAATATGCAGGAACTGCTAGATGTCAGAGCTGGGAGGCTTGGATTCGCAACAGCAGTGAGTACGTTATATTGTTGTAGTTAGGGACACGATTTGTTTATTTTTCACTGAACACGAGGGGGCGAATCCTCTCGCCTGTTGCTTTCTCAGTAGCACTAACTGCAGATCCCCGGGCCTTTACACAGGAGCTTAAGGTTCACTTATTTCAGCACCCCGCAGACACTGTGCAGCAATTCAGGATCACAGAGGACACCTTCACAACCCTGCTGCTCTGACTGCCACAAAATTACCCGGTACCAGTTAGCCTAAAAATGCAAGCACAGGGCCTGCATTCGCTCCATAAGACGCACAGACATTTCTCCTTACTTTTGAGGGGGGAAAAAGTGCGTCTTATGGTGCGAAAAATACGGTAAATGTGGGACTCACACAGATGCATCCCTTTAGGGGTGTCATTGTCGGGTACTTCTCCCACATCTGGCCCATGTACCTCCCTTAACACTTAGGAGTTCTGGCTCAAGAGACTGCACTCCCGGTGTGTGGTACACATCCTATCATAGAAAGACCCATACCAAGGTGCCCAGTGCTAGGTATACCTCAGCTTCTACTGTGTCCAAGAGAGTATAACATAAAGAGTGACTTCACACCCATTTGTATTCCTCCTGCAGTGTCTGGGGCTTCTTCAGGCTCCAAGCACATACTGGTTATCGGTACTCCTAGGGTGTCACAGCCTTACAGAGTAGGCATGTGTCCCCTCTTTCCCAATAAGGGCCCACAATGTAAGGATTTGCACCCAAAGTCTGTGTCCTCATCTTGTCTTATATCAGTAGTTTAAAGTCTGGTGTTGAATTCAGTCCCCCTGGGTATACCGTGCCCTGTTTGTATATCCACTGGGCTTCGCCGATCAGGAGTGCTTTGTTCCTATCTCCCCCCCTGTCCAACTTTGGCACATGGTCGATCAGTATATAGCGTATGGATGATACTGGATGTAACATCACGGCACAATGCCTCGCAACCGGTTGCTCCAATTCACCCCTTTTTGAGGGCTTGCCGAATCACCCGCCTATGGTTTGCCATTCTTTCTTGCAATGTTCCTATTGTCTTGCCAATGTAGAAACTTGAGCATGGGCAGAACAGTAAGTAGACCACATGTGTGGTATTGTATGAAAGAGTGTCCAATGGTGTATATCCGATTGGTATGAGGATGATGAAAGGTCTTAGTTGCAGTTAAGCCCTTGCACGTAGTGCACCCCAAGCACTTGTATGATCCCTTGATGTTCATTTTGGGCTTGATAATATAGCTAAGTTGTGGGTCAGTTCTGACCAGCATGTCACGTGGGTTGCTTCCTCTTTTATACCCACCATTGGAGTTAAATCTCATGTGAAGTGGAGTCTGGGGTCCGATGCCACCATGGGCCAGTGTGTCCTTAGAATCCTGCCTGCTTTTGTGGTTTTAAGTGTAAAAGTAGTCACCATTATTAGCTTGTTCCCGTCCATCACCTTAGATTTCTCAGTAATGAGATCATTCTGCGTAAGGAGTGATACTTCCTCCAGAGTGATGTTGACTATTTGAGGTTTATAAACCCCCTGGAGAAATTTTTCTTTTACCCCTTCTAACTGGCAGACCCCTGTGGTCCTATCTGAGTTGTTTCTCATTGTTGTAATCATCTGAGATCTGACTATCCCCCTGAGGAGTGCCGGGGGGGGGGGGGGACAGCTATCCGACCCAAGGATGGAATTCCTGTCAGTGGGTTTACTATACAACATTGTTCCCAGTGATTGATCAGATACATAGATGCTTAGGTCAAGGAAGTGTATTTGTTGTTTCCTGATAGTGAGTTTAAACCTAACTGTCGTCTCAGTACTGTTGATTTTTTCAAACCAATCCAGGAGTTTTTGCTGACCCCCATGCCAGATTAGAAAGACGTCATCTATGTATCTTCAATAGAAGACAATAGATGCATCACTCCTGCCCCAAAGGTATCTATCCTCAAAGTGGGAAATGAAAATATTCGCATAGGATGGGGCCATATTCGACCCTATAGCTGTGCCAGCAATTTGGAGGTAGAACCTTTGTTCAAAGTGGAAATAATTTTTACTTAAACAAAACTCAATGAGAGTCAGCAAAAACTCAACTGGAGGTTGTAGTCGCACTTCTGTGTTAAATGTTCCTTTACAGCCAAAAGGCCGATCTTGTGGGGAATGATAGTATAAAGACTATTCACATCGAGGGTGACTAGAATGTCTCCTGGCTCAAGCTGCCTAATGAGGTTATTGGTATCCAAGATAAATGAGCGAATATTCCTCACAATGGGTTGTAGGAGCACATCTATGTGTTGAGCTACAGGCTGCAGGAGTGATTGAACGGCCAAGACGATAGGTCGACCGGGAGGGTTGTCAAGTGTCTTGTGAATTTTGGGAATTGTATATAATATAGGGATCCTAGGATATTGGGCTAGACAGAATTCCTTTATCTGTTCTGTAATATAACCCTGTTCGAATCTGAATCTGATTAACTCATCTAATTCCCTTTTGTACAATGGTGTGGGGTCTGTGGGCAACTCTTTGTAAGTGTCTTTGTCCGCTAGTTGTCCCAGAATGTCACTCCTATAGTCAGCATAGTTCAGAAGCACAATTGCTCCGGCCTTGTTAGCTGGTCTTATGACTATGGAAGTTTCATTTTGTAATGTATTAATAGCCTCAATCTCGGTCTTACTCAAATTGTGTTTCCAAGCTTTGTGCTGTCGCTCAGAGTCAAGGTCCTGTGACACGAGATTTAACTCCAATGGTGGGGTACAAAAAAGGAACCAACCTACGTGACATGCTGGTCAGAACTGACCCAAAACTTAGCTATACTACCAAGCCCAAAACGAACATCAAGGGATCATACAAGTGCTTGGGGTGCACTACGTGCAATGGCTTAATTGCAACTAAAACCTTTCACCATCCCCATACCATAAGCTATACACCATTGGACACTCTCTTTCATGCAATACCACACATGTGGTCTACTTACTTTTCTGTCCATGCTCAAGTTTCTACTTTGACAAGACGATAGGAACATTGCAAGAAAGAATGGCGAACCAAAGGCGGGCGATTCGGCAAGCCCTCAAAAAGGGCGAATTGGAGCAACCGGTTGCGAGGCATTGTGCCGTTATGTCACATCCAGTATCATACATACGCTATATACTGATCGACGATAGGAACATTGCAAGAAAGAATGGCGAACCAAAGGCGGGCGATTTGGCAAGCCCTCGAAAAGGGCGAATCGGAGCAACCGGTTGCGATGCATTGTGCCGTTATGTCACATCCAGTATCATCCATACGCTATATACTGATCGACCATGTGCCAAAGTTGGATAGGGGGGGGGCGATAGAAACAAAGCACTCCTGATCCGCGAAGCCCAGTGGATATACAGACTGGGCACGGTATACCCAGGGGGACTGAATTCTACACCAGACTTTAAACCACTGATATAAGACAAGATGAGGACACAGACCTGGGGTGCAAATCCTTACATTGTGGGCCCTTATTGGGAAAGAGGGGACACATGCCTACTCTGTGAGGCTGTGACACCCTTGGAGTACCGATAACCAGTATGTGCTTGGAGCCTGAATAAGCCCCAGACACTGCAGGAGGAACACAATTGGGTGTGAAGTCACTCTTTATGTTATACTCTCTTGGCCACAGTAGAAGCTGAGGTATACCTAGCACTGGGCACTTTGGTATGGGTCTTTCTATGATAGGATGTGTATCACACACCGGGGGTGCAGTCTCTTGAGCCAGAACTCCTAATGGTTAAAGGATGTGGTGGAAGTACCCGACAATGACACCCCTAAAAGGATGCATCTGTGTGAGTCCCACATTTAAGTATCCTAAGGAGGGGGCTAAAAAGAGCGGTCACTCAACGATATGTACATTAAATATCCTTAGAACTGGTGTCATATAAACCGGTTATTTGTAATTATTCACCACAATCCGTCCATATGTACATTTATCTATACTCCTTTTGGGTTATGGTCACAACACATAGTCTGTGTACAGATAGAGGTACATCTTGAAGGTGGCACTTATACCCCAGCTGGCATTCTAAGATACATATAGTAGTCTTTATGCATTATAGTGTTCCCAAAAAGCAATAGGTATGTCCAGTTCATGATATAGGGTACTAGTAGGACACATTGCAACAGAGTGTCTGCATTTGATTTTGTTTTTAAGTGAGTTTATGAGTAGATAGTCTGTTACTACATTGTATATATGTTTATAATGTAATAAAAAATAAAGAGGCGGCTTGCTCCAAAGTAAAACTCCAATTTATTGATGTACATTAAAATTTCAGGAGGAAACACATTGTGTATCTAGCACCTGGGCACTGCTTAATGTAGGGGTGTACTGTTTTAGGATTACGTTATTATATTCTAATGTCTTGGTGATAATAAGCAGTATGAATTTGGTTAACTTGTGGAATTTAATGCTAGCACCACGCACATATAATGATACACAATAAGATCACATTAGTATAATGGGTAGCATTAGATGTACCACCAGGACCACTGAATTTGTATTGAATGTGACATAGTAAATATGTTATTGTCTCCATGGTTACTGTATACACATTAGCTGCTCTGACTTGTGATCAGCCCTATACAAATTGGTCATGCTTGCATCTGTCAATTAACACAAAAAGAGTGAGATGGATGCAAAGGGATCCCTATGTATAAGTAATAAGGGGTAAGATCTGAGACTACAATAATGTAATGACCTGTCTCAAGGGTAACATCAGACATATCGCAAGTGAGCTATATAAACAGTGCTGACAATACCGGTTCCGTTTTCATAACCATAGTTACTTGATATACAAATGGTGCTTTGCGGAGTATTCTGCACTTCACCTAAGGATAATAACTACTTATCTTATCATTGTAGGTTATGTATAACAAAGGTACAATGCTATAAATATGCACAGTTTTTTTTACACAAGTCGTTTATACAATGTTTGGGTTATGCAGCTTGTAATATCGATGTTGACTTTTTTCCACCGGAAGGGACATATGGACAATTCCGGTTTCACAAGATGGTGGAACGCAGGTTTGTGTTCCAATGAAGCAGTTTGGCGCCTCTGTTTGAGAAGGAGGTATTTACTATGTGTGATTATGTGTTTCTATACCACTATATGAGTGTATTTCACATTTGTTTGACCTGCTGATGAAGGAGATTGTATCTCCGAAAACGTTCCATTAAATTTTTGCTTTGTTTTGTGCAGGTCCTGTGAGTGTATTCGCATTTGGAAATATTACATTGCATCTTTGCACCCAGGCAGCTGGCATCTGGTGGGTTGGTCTATAGACTGGATTATTATATATATATATCTATATATATATATATATCTTGCAGAGAAGAAGGCACTCGCAGTTTTAAAGTAAAATGCTTTATTCAACGATATTTATAACTTTTTTGGAAGTGCACCCCGGAGGTTGAATACTAATATGAGTGCTGGCTCCTAACTTTTACATTATATATATAAATATATATATATATATATATATATATATATATATATATATATATATATATATATATATATATATATATATATGAGAAATAATTGTCTATCATAAAAGAGTGGCTGAAACTGATCTCATCTTCTATAATTAGATTTTAACTATTCTTATATATTCTTATACTGTAAATTGTGAAATGACTAAATTACAAGGCTTAAAGCACCATCAAAAGTTCACTCTACTGAACATAATTTTTGGGAGTTTTTCTTCTTTAAAAACCTGCGCAAACAATCTAGGTTACCACAAAAAAAAACTGAATGGCAAATGGTTAAATCCTGATTACAAATATACCATTGCCAAGAGAAATCCAGTTTAAAAATGCAAGCATGAAAAAAAAGGAAAAATATTTTTTAAGAACAGGATTGCTAATTTCTAGACGCTGCAGTTGTGATTTTTGTTTTGTTACGTTTCTTGCAGTTCTTGTTAGTTGCATCGGATATCATGGATATGTGTATTAAATACATAAATATATCTAAATATTAGTCCCACCCACTATTAACAGACTATACAACAGCAGTAATATCTTGGATACTTGGATATGTGGATAATGGACATTTAGAGCTAATCACCTGGTGTGTTCTCCGTGAGCTGGTAAAATGCAATGCAAATTATTGTAAACTGTGCGTAAAATGAAAGCAACGCAGGATTTAGTGACACAACATTTTTACCATTTTTCAAATCCAGTTTTCGGTAACAATATAAACACAGACTTAGTTTTTCCCCATATACCAATTTAAATAGACTTTTTGTTGTTCAAATGCTGTTTTCTTGGGGGCTGGGTTAGTTGTCGAAATTTAGCAATATTTATTGTATAATTCAATACATATCTGTGCACTTTATATAAACCAGTTGCTTTATGCTTATGTTGAGATTGTGGAAGGGTGCCAACTTTAAATTACAAGATGATGCCAACAATGTAACCTTTATCACTATTTCTCACATAAGATATTTAATCTGTAAACCCTACTGAAGTGCTTGTAAAGTTGGTTATTGTAATATTTTTATTCTCATGTTTGAGAACATTTAGCATTATGTTTGTTTTGGGTTAACTGCATTACATTGTATTATTTTGATAAAGTCCAGAGGGGCGAAACGCGTTAGGGAAGCACATTGGGAGCTTTGGGGGCTCCTTTTTTTAAAAAGGATAGGAGTAGCTGATATGCTAGCAGTGGAGTTGATTGTTATCTGTAATATAGCGTCTGGTTAAACAGTGAATTGGGCTGATTGCTCACTGAGGTTGTGGCGAGCACTAATGCACAATATCTATCAGCACGCTCATACTGAACCCGTAGTCATCTTATATCCGTAATGGATGCCTGACATTCATGTATACTAACTTATAACTACAATAGGATTAATATAGGATGTGATTACAATTAATACAACCAAACTAATGTCTGTGTTATAATTCTGAGAACCAGCTGGTATTATCCGGCATCTGTTTAAAACTATATAAGTGCTATAATACTTTATGACAAGAATTGATATTATTAGGATCAATACCTGTGACATAGCTTTGATAATTGGTTGGCCTTAACCGTCACTTGCTTTATCCTCTAACTGTAATGATAAGTTCTATTACTTTTTGTGCTAATCTCTGCCTGATAGCGCAAACAATATCGACACACAGCCAGTTGATGTGAATCCGCAACTGGCAATCCAATTTATTATAGTACAATAAATTACGATAAGTGTAGTAACTATAAAAGTTACCACTGCCAAAAACACTTACTTGATATTAAGTAGCATTGACACTCAGTAAATTGGTGGTAGAAGTATAACATAACCAATACAATAAAAATACAACCTAATAGCTACAATAAGGTAGCAGTTAAAAGCTAATTAAACAGCAGCTGCACGTGGCAAACACTGCAGCAAATAGTATAATTACAAGTTGGCCTCACCTGGCACCCCCGTAGTACCATATAGATACCAGTACACTTTGTGACCACAACGGATACTACTAAAAGTGATACCTCAGATATAACTGTGAATCAGTTGGCCTTATTTGGCATTCGCTATACCTACTAATTGGAACGACAAATACTATTGTTCCTATTGATAACTCATTCTACAATAGCGTTAGTGATATATACCCTTAACTAAATGGTGACAATTGACAACTGGTAAATATAATTTATTATAGTGTCACAGCCAGAGTTACTGCAGCAACCTTAATTGGATTATGATAATAGCACCCAACTGATAGCTTATGGTATCAATATTTGAGCAATCTGGTGATACTAATGTGACTCACAGACACACTATACCATAGCACAATAGCTATAATAAATGTAGTGGTAACATTCTATCCAAAAGGCAGTCACAATTAACCTTACAATACAGCAGAGATTACCATTACCATTTGTAATCATATGAATGTGCCTGAGAATGTTCTAACAATCTCAATGACATTAACTCTAAAATACATGTGTTGAACCATTACACTACAGAATGACTTTAAGAATGTTCTAATGATTTCATTTACTACAACTTAAAAACACATGTGTTGAAGCACTACACTATAATTAAAGTAGTAACATTCTTATTACTATACCTGTCCTGCTTTCAAGGGTCAGTAAAACACAACAATTGCAGTCGTGTCAGCGCTAATTATCACGGGACAGCAGCCATTTATTATCTTTTAGATACTATATCACTTCTTCGGAGTTCAAGGAATAGTTTATTAATTGTAGCTGAACTGCCATTTACTGTAATCATATATATTACTTTTCTTTCTCAGTAACTGACCTGTGTTAGTCACGACTACTATGGATAATGGTCCAGACCTTTAAACCATTCAACCTAAAATAATTGCTGTTTACACAGGAAGCCCTGCTTTTTATTTAACCCTTGTCTGCTAAGAGGCTATCATACCTCAGAGGCCCATTAAATCATTAAGACCAAGGGTTACTATTATTCAACTACTCCATCCATGATTTTAATCTCACACCCAATTTTATATCACATTATTAAAAGTTATGTTTTAATTTAGTTGTCCACTATTTCCGCCTAGTAGTCAGGGCAGTGAGTGCTATAAACACATTCTATAGTGGGAATTCTTCTTTCATTCGCACGCCTTTCGTTCAACATTGTATTATTTGTTTATAGAAATCTATTACATTTTTTAGTTTGGAAATATTCCACTAGATGGCACCTGCGCGACACATTGCAGAATTGATATGAGATATGCTCTTAAATTGACACAAAAAACCCAGGTGTGAAAAGCAAAGCAAAACCTTATCTGTTTCGTTCATTATTCATTTTTATTGCTTCATATTTTAAATAACTTTCGGTTAGATTACGAGTTTTGCGTTATGAGCGGCTCGGTACTAACTTGCAAGTTATTGTCACCGCTCACCTCCCTATAGCGCTGCTATTACAGGTTTGCAAACACCCGGCGTTAGCAGGCAATATTGCAGCGTTAAGCTCCATTGAGCTCCATACCGCACTCAAATACCAGCGCTGCTTTGAGCTGGTTTTACGTGCTCGTGCACGATTTCCCCATAGACATCAATGGGGAGAGCCGGCTAAGAAAAAGCCTAACACCTGCAATAAAGGAGCGTAAAGCTCCGTAACGCAGCCCCATTGATTCCTATGGGGAAAGAAAATTTATGTTTACAGCTAACACCCTAACATAAACCCCGAGTCTAAACACCCCTAATCTGCCGCCCCCGACATCGCCGACACCTACATTACACTTATTAACCCCTAATCTGCCGCCCCCGACATCGCCGACACCTACATTACACTTATTAACCCCTAATCTGCCGCCCCCGACATCGCCGACACCTACATTACACTTATTAACCCCTAATCTGCCGCCCCCGACATCGCCGACACCTACATTACACTGATTAACCCCTATTCTGCTATTGGCAGTTTAGTTTAGGTTAGGGTTTTTTTTTTTATTATGGGGGGCTTTTTTATTTTGATAGGGCTATTAGATTAGGTGTAATTAGTTTAAATATTTGATAATTTCTTTTTTATTTTGTGTAATTTATTTAGTGTTTATTTTTTTGTAATTTAGTTAATTGTATTTAATTAATGTAATTGATTTAATTGTAGTGTAATGTTAGGTGTTAGTGTAAGGCAGGTTAGGTTTTATTTTACAGGTAAATTTGTATTTATTTTAACTAGGTAGTTAGTAAATAGTTAAAGGGACAGTCTACACCAGAATTGTTATTGTTTTAAAAGATAGATAATCCCTTTTACCCATTCCCCAGTTTTGCATAACCAACACAGTTATAATAATATACTTTTAACCTCTGTGATTATCTTGTATCTAAGCCTCTGCAAACTGCCCCCTTTATTTCAGTTCTTTTGACAGACTTGCAGTTTAGCCAATCAGTGCCTGCTCCCAGATAACTTCACGTGCACGAGCACAGTGTTATCTATATGAAATACGTGAACTAACACCCTCTAGTGGTGAAAAACTGTTAAAATGCATTCTGAAAAGAGGTAGCCTTCAAGGTCTAAGAAATTAGCATATAAACCTCCTAGGTTAAGCTTTCAACTAAGAATACCAAGAGAACAAAGCAAAATTGGTGATAAAAGTAAATTGGAAAATTGTTTAAAATGACATGCTCTATCTGAATCATGAAAGTTTATTTTGGCCTAGACTGTCCCTTTAACAATTATTTACTAACTAGTCTACCTAGTTAAAATAAATACAAACTTACCTGTAAAATAAAAATAAAACCTAATATATCTACAATGTAACTATTAGTTATATTGTAGCTAGCTTAGGGTTTATTTTATAGGTAAGTATTTAGTTTTAAATAGGAATTATTTAGGTATAAATTGTAATTTTTATTTAGATTTATTTTAATTATGTTAAAGTTAGTGGGTGTTAGGGTTAGACTTAGGTTTAGGGGTTAATAACTTTAGTATAGTGGTAGCGATTTTGGGGGCAGCAGATTAGGGGTTAATAACAGTAATGTAGGTTGCAGCGATGTTAGGGACAGCAGATTAGGGGTTAATAATATTTAACTAGTGTTTGCAATGCGGGAGTATGGCGGTTTAGGGGTTAATATGTTTATTATAGTGGCAGCGATGTCGGGAGCGGCATATTAGAGGTTAATAATTGTATTTTAGTGTTTGCAATGGGGGAGGGTAGTTTATGGTTGTTAGTGTACTTTGTAACACTTTAGTTATGAGTTTTATGCTACAGCTTTGTAACATAAAAGCCATAACTACTGACTTTCAGTTTACGGTACGGATCTTGTAGTTATAGGCTGTACCGCTCACTTTTTGGCCTCCCAGGCAAACTCGTAATACCGGCGCTATGGAAGTCCCATTGAAAAAGGACTTTTTGAAAGGTGCGGTAGTTACGTTGCGTTACGGCCAAAAAAGTGTGCGGTACAGATATACCTGCAACAATACTCGTAATACCAGCGGTAGTGAAAAAGAGCCATAACGCTGTTTATTCACTCATAACGCAAAACTCGTAATCTAACCGTAAGTATTTTAAAGTATTTTAAAATGTGTATTAAACTTCACTGTTTAATTTTGAAAGGAGTAAATGTTTGAAATTTTATAAACAGAGATAGTGCTATTTCAATATCTTAGAGCATTAAATAATTATTTACAAGGGAGGAATATTTTGAAACCTAATTAGTAGTACTTCAGTTTCTCTGGTATATTTTAAGTGTCTATAAATGAATCTAGCAATGTTTAAAGAAATATTTACACTTTTCGAGTCACAAGTTCCCACTCAGCATGTGCAAGAATTCATAGAATATATGTATAAGCATTTGTGATTGGCTGATGGCTGTCACATGACACAGGGGGAGTGGAAATAGACATAACTAAAATTTGCCTGAAAAAAATCTACTACTCATTTGAAGTTTAGACAAAGTGCTATTGCATTGTCTTTTTATTGTGCATTTGTTTATTGTGCAAATCTATTGGTTACCCGTGAAGGATCGTGTTACATTCAAGACCCTCTGTCTCATCCACAAATGTACACAAGGAAAGCTCCAAAATACCTCTGCGACAAAATAAAGCACTACACCCCAAGTCGCCCCCTCCGGTCAGCCAACCAGAACCTTCTCCACATACCCAAGACCCGCTACAAATCAAAAGGCGAACAAAGATTCGCAGTCCAAGGACCCCGGCTATGGAATGCGCTACCCGCGGACATCCGCTCAGAAGAAAACCATCTAGCCTTCAGGAAGAAGCTCAAGACCCACCTTTTCTGAAGGCTCAGACCGCTTCTGGCTAAAAAGCGCCTTGTGGCGATTTAGTTTGCAGTGTAGCGCTGTACAAGTTACTCATTCATTTACTGCTCCTTTAAAGAAATTAAAGGAGCATTAAGCTACTAAGTATAAATACAGTAGTAGGATTAATACTCACCGTTCTGTTTGTTTTACTCCTGTATCTGCAGCTCTCTTTAAAACTGTTCTCTTATTTTAACCCATTATTGAAGCCAGCTGGTAAATCTCTGCACCTTTATAGTGGCCACTGCCATTTTGGAACTCACTTATTGTTGCATCATGTGACAGAAACACTGAGCTTTTATAGATCAGTGACATTGTTGGCTTTTTGACAGCTGTACCTTGCGCTCTGGATAAGCTTGCCAAACAGAAAGCCGAAATGTTACATTTTTGCAGTTTAATAACACAGATAAAAAAATACAAAACACATAAAAAGCCCTTAGAAATAACATAGAGAAATTAAAGGGACAGTGTACACCAATTTTCATATAACTGCATGTAACAGACACTACTACTAAGAAGAATATGCACAGATACTGATCTAAAAATCCAGTATAAAACCTTACTTAGAAGCTCCCAGTTTAGCATTATTGATGAGGTTTGGCTGGGACACCCAGTGAAAGGGGCTGGGAAAACAAGAAGAGCAGACACTCCCCACTACCCTGTATATGAAAAGACAGATTACACAAACAGGAGCCAGCAGTAGTCTGTAAACGCGTGTATACATCTGACACTGTGGGGCTTGGTTAGGAGTCTGAAAATCAGCACAATGTCATTAAAAAATAAGCAAAACTATACATTGTTACAAAAACACTCCCAGATGGGCTAAATAAATGGATCATCTGCAAAACATTTTACGGGCAAACAAGTCTTTTTAAATCCTGCATATTGAGTCCAGTTTTTGGTAAAAGTCCTAACACATGGAGAAAACCCCAACACAACACAAATGCCAACGGTCAACACCTTGTTCACATCTATGAGATTCCTGAGACAAATATGGTTCTAAACAGGAAGACAACAATAACAGTACAAAACAGATATTTAAGAAATATGTGTTCCAAGAACTTGCGCAACGGACTTTGCACTAGCGCAATGACAACTTTGCAATCAATTTTTCTTCCACGGATATTACAAGTCAGTAGAAATTGCCATTGAGCTACCTCAATAGTCCTTTCCACTTCAATCCATACTGCGATCTAAGAGCTCTGGTAAAGTGTGTTCCGTAATAAAAAAGTTGCAGAAAACACAACAAAAATACATTACAAAGTACACTTACACCCATAAACTACACTATTAACCCCTAAACTGCCATCCCCCCACATCGCAAACACTAAATAAAAGTATTAACCCCTAAACCACCATCCCCCACATTGCAAACAAATTATTAACCACTAAACCACCATCCTCCCACATTGCAAAGTACATAAATAAACTATTAACCCCTAAACCGCCATCCCCCACACTGCAAAGTAATAAACTAACAAATAAACCCCCTTACTTAACACCAATTAAAATACTCATAAATTAAATAAAAACTATACTACTATCTTAAAAATCTTACCTGTAAAATTAAAACCTAAGCTTACCCTAAAAAAACATTACTTAAAAAAAAATACATTACAATAAATAAAAAACCTAACATTACAAAAAAATAACAAACAAAATGACCAAAAATAAAAAAAAATCATTCCTATTCTAATACACCCCCAAAAAACAACCCCAAAATAAAAAAAAAATCCCTATTCTATAAATAAACTACCAATAGCCCTTAAAAAGTGGGGCATTGCCCTAAAGTGAACAGCTCTTTTGCATAAAATAAAACAATTACCCCCTAACATTACAACCACCCCAACACCCCAAAATAAAAATAAATCCTTAACAAAACAAAAAAAACTAAACTATTCATTGCCCCAAAAACGACATTTGGATGGGCATTCAGCTCTTTTTCTGCCCATAAAAAAATTAAATCTTAAAAAAACTACCCCAAAAAATAAAAAAAGTCTAACCCCAAAATTGGTACTCACCAATGATGATGGGCGGCACTACATCTTCATCCCGGCAGCACTCCATCTTCATCCATCACAAGTCCATCTTCTTCCCGGCTGCAGTCCATCGTCTAGCTTCATCCTGGTGGCGGCGGCGAGGTCAGCGACAATGGTGGCGATGATGTCGGTGGTCCTCTTCTTCTGATCGATTGATTGAATGCAAGGTACCCCTTTTATATAGGCGTACCCTTGCATTCCTATTGGCTAATTTGATTCTTCCTGAATCCTGAGGTGATATTTAGCGCTCCACTTATAATTTAGCCCTTAATGAGATAAAATTATATTTTGTGTAAACATGCTTTGAAAACGTGCCCCCTCCACACTGCTGAGATCCGTATTCACTGGTGATGTGCTTGCGTTGTTAAAAAGGTAGCAGGCCCTATACTGTCTTATGAAAGTCACATCCCCACTGGTCTGTACAGCGAGGGTCAGCCACTTTTTTTTATAAAATTTTTCCCTGACGGCACTTGGCAAGCCTGGAGATACTAAAATGAGCATTTCTTGCAGACCTGACGATGTTAACAGCACTTGGCCCCCTAGGAGTTTTAATCAGGTTCCTTACCTCTGTTTTTTTTCTGAGAGCTCATCTTTGAGTTTGTTGTCCACTATGGAGCTCTGATTTGCGGCCTGTCCAAGATGTTGTAAACCCACTGCAGTTACAAAATTGTGATTTTCAGCAATAATGAGTAAATGAAGAACAGGTTTATCTTTGTACACTAATTGCAATATATGTCCGGATATCAGGAGACAGGATACCCCCAGGCATTGTCTGGTTGAAACTCATATTTGTCTGGTAAGGAAAAATAATGGATTAATAATGGTAGCATAGAATAAATGGAGACAGACATTGCAATCATTATATACTGACAATTTCCTCTTTTACCAGCATCATCTGATCTAAACTGATCTATATTTTTTTAGATCATATTATTGTTAGATAATTTTTAAAGGAATAACTGAAAATGCACTAAAGCCTGTTAAGGTCCCTCTTTATATTACACAGAATCTTAATAAACATTTTCTAAAATATTCACAAAAAGGAATAAAAACTTAACTCTTAAGTGATCCCTACAAAGATGTGTACCCAAACACAATAATATATACTGTGGGTCACTTACACAGGCCTGTTGGTGAATGTAGGGGACTATTTCCCCATTTCACAAGTTCCAATCAGTGCAAAGTACCACTCTCTCTAAGTCAGTGTTTCCCAACTCCAGACCAAATATTCATCTTTACTGATGGGTGAGAGCAGGTTAGTAACCATGGTTACTGATCAGCTGATTAATTCACCTGTGGTCTAGTTAAGATATAATTAATATCTGGCCTGTTATGGGTCCTGAGGACTGGATTTGTGAAACAGTCTAAATAAATAAATATTACATTTTCTGCAGACTTCTTAGCATTGCTCACAGAATAACCACAGGTGTATAAGCAGATATATATTTGCAAACAGTGTAATAATTCATACAGCAAATATAAACAATTATTTGGGGTAAATGTTATAATGAGAATGAAATAAAAAACACAAATCATATTAGTAGACTAAATGAAACAATAGACAAATTAGGAAGTCGAGGTATATTTGTCTCTGCAGCAGATACACCAGATCCCATCCCTCCAGGAACCTGGCAATCATTCCCTACGTATGCTGTAACTCTGCCCCTCTCATTGCTCTTTAGCTAGTCCATGTGCCACACGGAACCAAAATATGCACATATAGGAGTCAATCACAATCCTTTAGAAAATCGCATCAAAAGATTTATTTACAATAATCTCCATAGTTATAGAAACATAGCCTTGAATGAATTTCTTCCCTGACCTGACCTTGTCTAGTTAATTCTCAGGCTTTATGAATTTTATAATCATGTAGTCACTGTTTTTACAGACTCTATTAAAAGGGACAGTCTAGTGAAGTCTAAAATAAACTTTCATGATTCAGATAGGGCATGTAATTTGAAACAACTTTCCATTTTACTTTTATTATAAATTTTGCTTTGTTCTCTTGGTATTCTTAGTTGAAAGCTAAACCTAGGTAGGCTCATATGCTGATTTCTTAGCCTTTGAAGGCCGACTCTTGTCTGAATGCATTTTGACATTTTTTCACAACTAGAGGGCAATAGTTCATGTGTGCCATATAAGTAGATACCATTGTGCTCAAGCCTATAGGGTTACCTAGGGGTCCGCACTGATTGGCTGAAATACAACTCTGTCACAAGAACTGAGATAAGGGGGCAGTCTGCAGAGGCTTAGATACAAGGTAATCACAGAGGTAAAAAGTATATTAATATAACTGTGTTGGTTATACAATACTGGGGAATGGGTAATAAAGGGATTATCTATCTTTTTAAACAATAAACATTCTGGGGTAGACTCTGGATGGTTTCATTCCTTCTCAGGGTTCAGCCTCTCAGTATAATAAAAATGTGAAAATATACATATATTTGTTTCCTGCAAAAATATTTTTATTTTTAATTTATTTTCCTATTTTCAAGCATATTCACTTCCCATGTTGTATAGGAAGCTGATGCATACATTTAAATATTCAATACATCATTAATATAAAAGCAATAACAAAATATACTGGAATTTATATTCTGAAAACTGCACACACACAAAAAAATAAAATAATCTTTACTCTCCTCAATAATACACAGCTTGCAAACACAACTAGACACATGACTTTAACGCCGTACCCTGGAGCTCTTACTTTAACAACAAAAGGTTCAAGTTTATTTTTGTTTTATAGGTGAGTTTAGGTATATATGCAGTCAACAATCAGCAGCTAGCTCCCAGTAGCGCATTGCTACCAGTGAGCCTACCTAGGTAGGCTTTTTAAACAAAGGATATCAAGAGAACAAAGCAAATCTGATAATACAAGTATACTGGAAAGTTGTTTAAAAATGAATCCTCTGTCTGAATCATGAAAGTTTAATTTTGACTCTGCTGTACCTTTAAAGGTGTTCTCAAAAATGCTCTATATAAGCCATGTTCACTGATTGATTGTGCTTTAAAAATGTAAAAAGATGAGCTGCAAATGTGTTTGTAAGTTTAGGACATTTTGGCTTGATCTACAATATGTGACTTAAAATAAATTCATAACTAATGGACCTACAATCTATGTTTTATTAGTTCAGCAGCAGTAGAGAAGCAGAGGGGATACAGGTGAACTGCTTTTTAGGAACAAGTTATCTATGCAGCATATCTCTACAGGAGATCTGTGTGTGCTTAATCGCTTAATGACAGACACTGTACAGGGTACAGGTTCCGTAGGGGCATGCGCAGTACTCAGTAAAACAACTGTGTCCTGGACTCTTACAGCTTGGGTCTTGCCCACAGCATCAAGACCACACTATTTTTCCATGCCTTACAAGTGGTCACGTGGACAGGATGTTTCTGAGATCACATGACTGTCAGTGGGGGCCTCCATTGCATGAGATACACTCTCTGTTCAGCATGTACTATATCTCATGCTATTGCTGGATGCCTACACGTGAGGTTATCCAGCAATAGTGATGTCGCGAACCTAAAATTTTGCGTTTGTGAACGGTGAACGCGAACTTCCTCAAATGTCCGCGAACCGGCGAACCGGGCGAACCGTCATTGACTTCAATGGGCAGGCGAATTTTAAAACCCACAGGGACTCTTTCTGGCCACAATAGTGATGGAAAAGTTGTTTCAAGGGGACTAACACCTGGATTGTGGCATGCCGGAGGGGGATCCATGGCAAAACTCCCATGGAAAATTACATAGTTGATGCAGAGTCTGCTTTTAAGCCATAAAGGGCTTAAATCACCTAACATTCCTAAATTGTTTGGAATAACGTGCTTTAAAACATCAGGTATGATGTTGTATCGATCAGGTAGTGTAAGGGTTACGCCCGCTTCACAGTGACAGACCAAACTCCCTGTTTAACGCACCGCAAACAACCGCAAACAGTCCATATGCACAACCAAGAGATCGATCGATTTGATAGATAGATACATAGATTACATAGATCAATAGATGCAATATACATTTGATAGATACGAATTACATAGATCAAAAGATGCAATATACATTTGATAGATACGAATTACATAGATCAAAAGATGCAATTGACATTTGATAGATACGAATTACATAGATCAAAAGATGCAATATACATTTGATAGATACGAATTACATCGATCAATAGATGCAATATTCATTTGATAGATACGAATTGCATAGATCAATAGATGCAATATACATTTGATAGATACGAATTCCATAGATCAATAGATGCGATATACATTTGATAGATACGAATTACATAGATCAAAAGATGCAATATACATTTGATAGATACGAATTGCATAGATCAATAGATGCAATATACATTTGATAGATACGATTGATAGTTAGATAGATTTGATAGATAAATAGCAAATTTGAAAGATATATAATTTCCCAGACAGAGAATTACAAAGACGTGCGGTCTGGGACCCATGGTAACGTTACTTCCTTTTGCACAATCGAGTATACCAGTTGCAGAGTTTCTGACCCTGCATTCTGGCTGCACCTCTCCCTGCAAGAGAGATTTGTTACAGAGTCTGTGGGCCTGTATGCAAAGAGCTGGCTTGCCTGAAAGGAGCAGCAAGGCAGATCAAAAGATGCAATATACATTTGATAGATACGAATTACATAGATCAATAGATGCAATATACATTTGATAGCTACGAATTGCATAGATCAATAGATGCAATATACATTTGATAGATACGAATTACATAGATCAAAAGATGCAATATACATTTGATAGATACGAATTACATAGATCAAAAGATGCAATATACATTTCATAGATACAAATTACATGGATCAAAAGATGCAATATACATTTGATAGATACGAATTACATGGATCAAAAGATGCAATATACATTTAATAGATACGAATAACATAGATCAAAAGATGCAATATACATTTGATCGATACGAATTACAGAGATCAATAGATGCAATATATATTTGATTGATACGATTGATGGTTATATAATTTCCCTGACAGAGTATAACAATTAGACATGTGGTCTGGGACCCATGGTAAGGTTACTTCCTTTTGCACAATCGAGTATACCAGTTGCAGAGGTTCTGACCCTGCATTCTGGCTGCACCTCTTCCTGCAATAGAGATCTGTTACAGAGTCTGTGGGCCTGTATGCAAAGAGGTGGCCTGCCTGAAAGGAGCAGCAAGGCAGATCAAAAGATGCAATATACATTTGATAGATACGAATTACATGGATCAAAAGATGCAATATACATTTGATAGATACGAATTACATGGATCAAAAGATGCAATATACATTAGATCGATACGAATTACAGAGATCAATAGATGCAATATATATTTGATTGATACGATTGATAGTTATATAATTTCCCTGTCAGAGTATAACAATTAGACATGTGGTCTGTGACCCATGGTAAGGTTACTTCATTTTGCACAATCGAGTATACCAATTGCAGAGGTTCTGACCCTGCATTCTGGCTGCACCTCTCCCTGCAAGAGAGATCTGTTACAGAGTCTGTGGGCCTGTATGCAAAGAGCTGGCCTGCCTGAAAGGAGCAGCAAGGCAGATCAAAAGATGCAATGTACATTTGATAGATACGAATTACATAGATCAAAAGATGCAATATTCATTTGATAGATACGAATTACATGGATCAAAAGATGCAATATACATTTGATAGATACGAATAATATAGATCAAAAGATGCAATATACATTTGATCGATACGAATTACAGAGATCAATAGATGCAATATATATTTGATTGATACGATTGATAGTTATATAATTTCCCTGACAGAGTATAACAATTACACATGTGGTCTGGGACCCATGCTAAGGTTACTTCCTTTCGCACAATCGAGTACAGGTTGGGGTCCGGGATTGCCTTTTTGTGCTGTCTGATTCTTCCCTGCAAGAGAGATCTGTTACAGAGTCTGTGGGCCTGTATGCAAAGAGCTGGCCTGCCTGAAAGGAGCAGCAAGGCAGAGGGATCGATTCCTGCCTATAAGAAACCAGAGGGCTTGCTACCTGCTGGAAGTGTGCAGTGAGGCAGAGGGATCTATTCCTGCCTAGAAGCAGACAGGCAGAGGGGACGCTACCTGCCTGGGAGCCCAATGAGACCAGCCCAGCTGGGGGAGATACAGCCGCTGGCTTGACCCCGGTCTCAGCCACCATAGCCCTGGTCCTACTATTTTGAGCAGAGGGATCTATTCCTGCCAAGAAGCAGCCTGGCAGGGGGATTTATTCATGCCTAGAAGCATACAGGCAGAGGGGACGATACCTGCCAAGAAAGAGCTGCAGGGCAGAGAGTACGCTACCTGACTGGGAGTCCACTGAGACCAGCCCAGCTGGGGGAGATACAGCCGCTGGCTTGACCCCGGTCTCAGCAACTATATCTCTGGTCCCACTATCCAGTGGCCACCCCTGGGTTTGGACAGAGGAAGGGAGACCCCCTAGTGGAGTACCGCTACATCCTGGAGATGCAAAAAGATGTTTGGACACCCAGTACAGGTCGTTCTCCTTCAGCCTTTTTATACGGGTGTCCCCAACCCTCACCAGGCACAACAGCATGAAACACCACATATGCCATCCTTTTGCACAATATAGTACAGGTATGGCATCGATTTTAGGAACCCGGAGATAATTTTTAGGAACCGGGAGATGGAAAAAGATGCTTGGTCACCCAGTACAGGTCGTTCTCCTTCAGCCGTTTTATACTTGGGTCCCCGACCCTCAACAGGCACAACAGCATGAAACACCACATATGCCATCCTTTTGCACAATAGAGTACAGGTATGGCATCAATTTTAGGAACCCAGAGAAAATTTTTAGGAACCGAGAGATGGAAAAAGATGCTTGGACACCCAGTACAGGTCGTTCTCCTTCAGCCTTTTTATACAAGGGTCCCTGACCCTCAACAGAAACAACAGCATGAAACATCACATATGCCATCCTTTTGCACAATACAGTACAGGTATGGCATCGATTTTAGGAACCCGAGATAATTTTTAGGAACCGGGAGATGGAAAAAGATGCTTGGACACCCAGTACAGGTCATTCTCCTTCAGCCTTTTTATACAAGGGTCCCCGACCCTCAACAGAAACAACAGCATGAAACACCACATATGCCATCCTTTTGCACAATCGAGTACAGGTATGGCATCAATTTTAGGAACCCGGAGATAATTTTTAGGAACCGGAAGATGGAAAAAGATGCTTGGACACCCAGTACAGGTCGTTCTCCTTCAGCCTTTTTATACGAGGGTCCCCGACCCTCAACAGAAACAACAGCATGAAACACCACATATGCCATCCTTTTGCACAATCCAGTACAGGTATGGCCTCGATTTTAGGAACCCGGAGATAATTTTTAGGAACCAGGAGATGGAAAAAGATGCTTGGACACCCAGTACAGGTCGTTCTCCTTCAGCCTTTTTATACGAGGGTCCCCGACCCTCAACAGAAACAACAGCATGAAACACCACATATGCCATCCTTTTGCACAATCCAGTACAGGTATGGCATCGAGTTTAGGAACCCGGAGATAATTTTTAGGAACCGGGAGATGGAAAAAGATGCTTGGACACCCAGTACAGGTTGTTCTCCTTCATCCTTTTTATACTTGGGTCCCCGACCCTCAACAGGCACAACAGCATGAAACACCACATATGCCATCCTTTTGCACAATAGAGTACAGGTATGGCATCGATTTTAGGAACCCGGAGATAATTTTTAGGAACCGGGAGATTGAATAAGATGCTTGGACACCCAGTACAGGTCATTCTCCTTCAGCCTTTTTATACGAGGGTCCCCGACCCTCAACAGGCACGACAGCATGAAACACCACATATGCCATCCTTTTGCACAATCCAGTACAGGTATGGCATCGATTTTGGAACCCAGAGATAATTTTTAGGAACCGGGAGATGGAAAAAGATGCTTGGACACCCAGTACTGGTCGTTCTCCTTCAGCCTTTTTATACGGGTGTCCCCGACCCTCAACAAAAACAACAGCATGAAACACCACATATGCCATCCTTTTGCACAATCCAGTACAGGTATGGCATCGATTTTAGGAACCCGGAGATAATTTTTAGGAACCGGGAAATTGAACAAAAAACATGCTTGGACACCCAGTACAGGTCGTTCTCCTTCAGCCTTTTTATACGAGGGTCCCCGACCCTCAACAGGCACAACAGCATGAAACACCACATATGCCATCCTTTTGCACAATAGAGTACAGGTATGGCATCGAATTTAGGAACACAGAGACAATTTTTAGGAACCGGGAAATTTAACAAAAAAAATGCTTGGACACCCAGTACAGGTCGTTCTCCTTCAGCCTTTTTATACGATGGTCCACGACCCTCAACAGGCACAACAGCATGAAATACCACATATGCCATCCTTTTGCACAATAGAGTACAGGTATGGCATCGATTTTAGGAACCCGGAGACAATTTTTAGGAAGGAACCGGGAGATGGAAAAAGATGCTTTGACACCCAGTACAGGTCGTTCTCCTTCAGCCTTTTTATACGATGGTCCACGACCCTCAACAGGCACAACAGCATGAAATACCACATATGCCATCCTTTTGCACAATAGAGTACAGGTATGGCATCGATTTTAGGAACCCGGAGACAATTTTTAGGAACCAGGAAATTGAACAAAAAACATGCTTGGACACCCAGTACAGGTCGTTCTCCTTCAGCCTTTTTATACGATGGTCCACAACCCTCAACAGTCACAACAGCATGAAACACCACATATGCCATCCTTTTGCACAATAGAGTACAGGTATGGCATCGATTTTAGGAACACAGAGACAATTTTTAGGAACTGGGAAATTGATCAAAAAACATGCTTGGACACCCAGTACAGGTCGTTCTCCTTCAGCCTTTTTATACGATGGTCCACGACCCTCAACATGCACAACAGCATGAAACACCACATATGCCATCCTTTTGCACAATAGAGTACAGGTATGGCATCGATTTTAGGAACCCGGAGACAATTTTTATGAACCGGGAAATTGAACAAAAAACATGCTTGGACACCCAGTACAGGTCGTTCTCCTTCAGCCTTTTTATACGATGGTCCAAGACCCTCAACAGGCACAACAGCATGAAATACCACATATGCCATCCTTTTGCACAATAGAGTACAGGTATGGCATCGATTTTAGGAACCCAGGGATAATTTTTAGGAACCGGGAAATTGAACAAAAAACATGCTTGGACACCCAGTACAGGTCGTTCTCCTTCAGCCTTGTTATACGAGGGTCCCCGACCCTCAACAGGCACAACAGCATGAAATACCACCACATATGCTATCCTTTTGCACAATCGAGTACAGGTATGGCATCGATTTTAGGAACCCGGAGATAATTTTTAGGAAACGGGAGATGGAAAAAGATGCTTTGACACCCAGTACAGGTCGTTCTCCTTCAGCCTTTTTATACGCGTGCAATCTACTGTGCCACCAGATATGAGTGGTGTGTTAAGTTGTACTATTCTTAACAGTTTAATCACTGTTATGTGCCTTTTTTTTTTGGTTTGGGTTTTGTAGCCACAGTGCAGCACCAGAGGCCAGAAAAATTAGGCATGTACAAATGCCTGAAAAATTAGGTATTGTAGCAGCGGCCAGAAAAATTGATGTTTGTTTGACAGTTAGAAAGTGCCCTAAAACATTGCGGCTTGAACCCTAGTTGTTGGCGGATAAGTCACGCAAGTCATCCGGCATTCGAAGATAAAATACAGCAGCGTGTGTACCATTTGTAGCCCAAGGCAGCTCGTCATCTCATCATGCCTTTTTTACTCTAATATATCGCACAATGTCAGTCCCTTTGGGATCCATCCCTCATTCATTTTAATAAAGGTGAGATAATCAAGACTTTTTTGACCTAGGCGACTTCTCTTCTCAGTGACAATACCTCCTGCTGCACTGAAGGTCCTTTCTGACAGGACACTTGAAGCGGGGCAGGCCAGAAGTTTGATTGCAAATTGGGATAGCTCAGGCCACAGGTCAAGCCTGCATACCCAGTAGTCAAGGGGTCCATCGCTCCTCAGAGTGTCGAGATCCGCAGTTAATGCAAGGTAGTCTGCTACCTGTCGGTTGAGTCTTTCTCTGAGGCTGTATCCAGAAGGGCTGTGGCTTTGCATAGGAGTTAAAAAGGTCCGCATGTCCTCCATCAACAACACGTCTGGAAAGCGTCCTGTCCTTGCCGGCGTGGTCGTGGGAGGAGGAGGAGGATTACTTTCATCTCTTCCCCTGTTAGATTCCCGTTGTGCTGTGACATAACCCTTATACGCTGTGTAAAGCATACTTTTTAATTTATTTTTTAACTGCTCCATTCTTTCCGACTTGCGGGAATTCAGTAACATTTCAGTCACTTTAAGCTTATACCGGGGCTCTAGCAGCGTGGACACCCAGTACAGGTCGTTCTCCTTCAGCTTTTTTATATGAGGGTCCCTCAACAGGCACGACAGCATGAAAGACCCCATTTGCACAAGGTTGGATGCCGAGCTAATCATGTCCCGTTCCTCATCCTCACTGATCTCACTGAAGTTATCTTCTTCCCCCCAGCCACGTACAACACCACGGGAACCAGATAGGTGACAACAACGAGCACCCTGGGACGCCTGTTGTGCTATGTCTTCCTCCTCCTCCTCAAAGCCACATTCCTCATCTGACTCCTCTTCCTCACAATCCTCTTCCTGCGTTGCTGCTGGTCCAGCAAGCGATGCTGATAAGGCTGTTTCTGGTGGTGATGGACACCACAACTCTTAGGAGTGTTGAATTCCACCGTGTCGGGCTGTCGCAAATCAAACGCCTCTCTGGCAGGTTGTTTCGCTGCTGGATATCGGACAAGTGCGCCATGGCCGTGTAGGAACGCCTGAAATGGCCACACACCTTCCTGGCCTGCTTCAGGACATCCTGTAAGCCTGGGTACGTATGCACAAATCGTTGTACAATCAAATTACACACATGTGCCATGCACGGCACATGTGTCAACTTGCCCAATTTCAATGCCGCCACCAAATTACTTCCATTGTCAGAAACAACTTTGCCAATCTCCAGTTGGTGCAGAGTCAGCCACTGATCCACCTGTGCGTTCAGGGAGGACAGGAGTGCTGGTGCGGTGTGACTCTTGGCTTTCAGGCAAGTCAACCCCAAGACGGCGTGACACTGCTGTATCCGGGATGTTGAATAGTACCTGGGGAGCTGGGGGGGTGCCGTTGATGTGGAGCAAGACGCAGCAGCAGAAGAGGACTCAGCCGAGGAAGAGGTTATGGAAGAGGATGGAGTAGGAGGAGTAGAGGAGGTAGCAGCAGGCCTGCCTGCAAGTCATGGCGGTGTCACCAACTCCTCTGCAGAGCCACGCATTCCATGTTGTTAGCCATCAGCAGGTTTACCCAATGTGCAGTGTAGGTGATATACCTGCCCTGACCATGCTTTGCAGACCAGCTATCAGTGGTCAGATGGACCCTTGCCCCAACGCTGTGTGCCAGACATGCCATTACTTCCTTTCACACAATCGAGTACAGGTTGGGGTTTGCCTTTTGTGAAAAGAAATTTCGGCCGGGTACCTTCCACTGCGGTGTCCCAATAGCAACACATTTTTTGAACGCCTCAGACTCCACCAGCTTGTATGGTAAAAGCTGGCGGGCTAAGAGTTCAGACAAGCCAGCTGTCAGATGCCAGGCAAGGGGGTGACTTTGGGAAATTGGCTTCTTACACTCAAACATGTCCTTGACAGACACCTGACTGTGGGCAGATAACCAGGAACTGCTACGTAAGAGAGACTGAGTGGAGGATGGTTGAGAGGGGGCAAGGAGGACAGCAGTGGTTGACGTGGCTGAAGATGCTGGACCAGGAGGAGGATGGCGGCTTTGAGTTTGTGTGCTTCGCAAAGCAGTTGTACCTAGGTGGGTGTTGGACTTCCCACGACTCAGTTTCTTTTGGCACAGGTTGCAAATGGCATCGCTGTTGTCAGAGGCAGACACACAAAAAAAATGCCACACTGCTGAGCTCTGCGATGACGGCATTCTGGTGGTGGCAACAGCATGCGTTGATTGGCGTGCTGTCTGGCTGACCCCGGGTGCCGATGCATGCTGTCTGACTGTGCCACTAGCTCCTTGCGACGGCAGCAGCGGGTACAACATCATCATCATTACACCGTACGTCCATGTCTGTAATGCTGCCTGACTGAGACATACATCCTCTGTCAATGATGGTTGCGCATCACTCATTTCTTCCAACTAATGTGTCAATAACTCCTCTGACAGATCAAGTGAAGTGGCTGTGGTGCTAGTGTTGGCGGTGGCGGCAGGCGGGCGAGTGGCACTGGTCACTTGAGAGGTGCCCGAAGCTAAGCTGGAGGTGGATGGTGCGTCAAGGTTAGGAGCGGAAGCTGTAGAAGATTGGGTGTCCTGTGTTAGCCATTCAACTAGGTCCTCCTCAGAACTTTTTGTGTCCATGGCACGTGGCCTCTGAACACTGTGCATAGTTATAGGGTCTAAGGGAATCACAGCACCACGACCATGACGGCACCTGCGGGGTGGCCTGCCTCTGCCTGTCATTTTTTTTAAAATGTACACTTACACTACTATTAAACAAATTATGAGTGGTGGCACTGGGAAAGTGGGCACAGTATACGCTGTGAGCCTGACACAAAAAAGCAGACTGATGTTTCACAATCCAAAAAGTTTTTTTTTTTTTAAATGTACACTTACACTACTATTAAAAAAGATATGAGTGGTGGCACTGGGCAAGTGGGCACAGTATACGCTGTGAGCCTGACACAAAAAAGCAGACTGATGTTTCAAAGTCAAAAATGTTTATTTTTTAAATATTAAAAGTACTGTTACAACAAATATGAGTGGTGCCACTAACTTGGCAAGTGGGCCTGGCACACACGCTGGCAGGCAGGCATCTTCAATTAGATTACAATAGTAGACTGATGTTTCACAGTCAAAAAAGTTTTTTTATTAAATATTGACACTACTGTTATAACAAATATGAGTGGTGGGACTGGCACACACGCTGGCAGGCAGGCAGCTGCAATTATATTGCACTAGCTGACTGATGTTTCACAGTCAAAAAAGTTTTTGTTTGAAATATTTACACTACTGTTACAACAAATATGATTGGTGGCACTAGTTGGCAAGTGGGCCTGGCACACAAGCTGGCAGGCAGGCAGGCAACTGCAATTGAATTGCACTAGGAGACTGATGATTCACAGTCAGAAAAGTTTTTTATTTTAAATATTTACAATACTGTTATAACAAATATGATTGGTGGCACTAGTTGGCAAGTGGGCCTGGCACACACGCTGGGAGGCAGGCAACTGCAATTAGATTACACTAGCTGACTGATGTTTCACAGTCAAAAAAGTTTTTTTTTAAATATTTACAATACTGTTATAACAGATATGATTGGTGGCACTAGTTGGCAAGTGGGCCTGGCACACACGCTGGGAGGCAGGCAACTGCAATTAGATTACACTAGCTGACTGATGTTTCACAGTCAAAAAGGTTTTTTTAAAAAATATTTACAATACTGTTATAACAAATATGATTGGTGGCACTAGTTGGCAAGTGTGCCTGGCACACACGCTGGGAGGCAGGCAACTGCAATTAGATTACACTAGCTGACTGATGTTTCACAGTCAAAAAAGTTTTTTTAAAAAATATTTACAATACTGTTATAACAAATATGATTGGTGGCACTAGTTGGCAAGTGGGCCTGGCACACACGCTGACAGGCAGGCAACTGCAATTCAATTGCACTAGGAGACTGATGATTCACAGTCAAAAAAGTTTTTTTTTAAATATTTACAATACTGTTATAGCAAATATGATTGGTGGCACTAGTTGGCAAGTGGGACTGGCACACACGCTGGCAGGCAGGCAACTGCAATTAGATTACACTAGCTGACTGATGTTTCACAGTCAAAAAAGTTTTTTTAAAAAATATTTACAATACTGTTATAACAAATATGATTGGTGGCACTAGTTGGCAAGTGGGCCTGGCACACATGCTGGCAGGCAGGCAACTGCAATTCAATTGCACTAGCAGACTGATGATTCACAGTCAATTTTTTTTAAATATTTACAATACTGTTATAACAAATATGATTGGTGGCACTAGTTGGCAAATGGGCCTGGCACACACGCTGACAGGCAGGCAACTGCAATTCAATTGCACTAGGAGACTGATGATTCACAGTCAAAAAAGTTTTTTTTTAAATATTTACAATACTGTTATAGCAAATATGATTGGTGGCACTAGTTGGCAAGTGGGACTGGCACACACGCTGGCAGGCAGGCAACTGCAATTAGATTACACTAGCTGACTGATGTTTCACAGTCAAAAAAGTTTTTTTTAAAAATATTTACAATACTGTTATAACAAATATGATTGGTGGCACTAGTTGGCAAGTGGGCCTGGCACACACGCTGGCAGGCAGGCAACTGCAATTCAATTGCACTAGCAGACTGATGATTCACAGTCAATTTTTTTTAAATATTTACAATACTGTTATAACAAATATGATTGGTGGCACTAGTTGGCTTAGCAAGTGGGCCTCTCACACACGCTGGCAGGCAGGCAACTTCAATTAGATTACACTAGCAGACTGATGTTTCACAGTCAAAAAAGTTAGTTTTTAAAATATTTACAATACTGTTATAACAAATATGATTGGTGGCACTAGTTGGCAAGTGGGCCTGGCACAGGCAACTGCAATTAGATTACACTAGCTGACTGATGTTTCACAGTCAAAAAAGTTTTTTTTTTTAAATATTTACAATACTGTTATAACAAATATGATTGGTGGCACTAGTTGGCAAGTGGGCCTGGCACACACGCTGGGAGGCAGGCAACTGCAATTAGATTACACTAGCTGACTGATGTTTCACAGTCAAAAAAGTTTTTTTTTTAAATATTTACAATACTGTTATAACAAATATGATTGGTGGCACTAGTTGGCAAGTGGGACTGGCACACACGCTGGCAGGCAGGCAACTGCAATTCAATTGCACTAGCAGACTGATGATTCACAGTCAAAAAAGTTTTTATTTTAAATATTTACAACACTGTTATAACAAATATGATTGGTGGCACTAGTTGGCAAGTGGGCCTGGCACACACGCTAGCAGGCAGGCAACTTCAATTAGATTACACTAGCAGACTGATGATTCACAGTCAAAAAAGTTTTTTTTTTAAATATTTACAATACTGTTATAACAAATATGATTTGTGGCACTAGTTGGCAAGTGGGCCTGGCACACACGCTGGCAGGCAGGCAACTGCAATTAGATTACACTAGCTGACTGATATTTCACAATCAAAAAAGTTTTTTTTTAAATATTTACAATACTGTTATAACAAATATGATTGGTGGCACTAGTTGGCAAGTGAGCCTGGCACACACACTGGCAGGCAGGCAACTGCAATTCAATTGCACCAGCAGACTGATGATTCACAGTCAAAAAAGTTTTTTTTTAAATATTTACAATACTGTTATAACAAATATGATTGGTGGCACTAGTTGGCAAGTGGGCCTGGCACACACGCTGGCAGGCAGGCAACTGCAATTCAATTGCACTAGCAGACTGATGATTCACAGTCAAAAAAGTTTTTATTTTAAATATTTACACTACTGTTATAACAAATATGATTTGTGGCACTAGTTGGAAAGTGGGCCTGGCACACACGCTGGCAGACAGGCAACTGCAATTAAATAACACTAGCAGACTGATGTAAAAATTTTTTTTTTAAAAAGTTACACTAATGTTACAACAGATAGGAGTGGTGGCACTGAGGATGGAAGTAGGCACAGTATATGCTGGCAGCCTGACACACAGGCTGGCACTAGTGGCAGGCTGCCCTGGCAACTAAAATTAAATAACACTTGAAGACTCATGTAAAAGTTTTTTTTTTAAAAATTTACACTAATGTTACACCAGATATAAGTGGTGGAAAACAGAGCTATTAATTACAGTATATGATGTGGGCCTGACACACAGGCCTGATGGAAAATGAAATTAGATTACACTAGCAAAAATTTATTTTTATTTTTTTTAAATTTACACTAATGTTAACCAGATATCAGTGGTGGCACTAATCACAGTATCTGCTGTGAGCCTCACACACAGGCTGACAGGCAGGCAAATGCAAATAAAATTAAAAAAAAAAAAAATGACTGAAGTTCTAGCCCTAAAAAGGGTTTTTTGGGCTGAAGTTCTAGCCCTAAAAAGGGCTTTTTGGGGTGCTGTCCTTACAGCAGAGATTAGATGAGTCCTTCAGGACTGTAGTGGACACTAAATACACTAGCCTAGCTATCTATTTCCCTATAAAATCAGCAGCAGCAGCAATAATCCTCCTCTCACTAAGAAAGCAGGATCGTAATGAATCTAAAATGGCTGCTGCCCAGGAGCTGGGAGGGTCTGTGAGGGAGTGTCTGCTGCTGATTGGCTGAACTGTGTCTGCAGACTGTGAGATACAGGGTCAAAGTTTCCTCAATGATGACGAATAGGGGGGCGGATCGAACATCGCATATGTTCGCCCACCGCGGCGAACGTGAACAAGCTAAGATCGCCGGGAACTGTTCTCCGGCGAACAGTTTGCTACATCACTATCCAGCAACAGTGCATTAACAGTCATATATGTCTGTTACTGTGACAGACAGTGACAGTGATTGTATACTTAAAATAGAGCCTAGATACTGGCATACATGCTGGTATCAGGCCCACTGGGCTACTATCACTGTATGCCTTTAGGAGTGAGACAGTCCAGTGATGCCCAAACAAGTGCCAAATGGTCAAGAGATCACTGTGACACAGTAATCACGTCAATAATGACAAGCAATTGTTTGTTAACAATGGCTTGTCTTGACCCCTTACCTTCCCTCCCTGTGAGCATGTATGTGAACAAAAGTGTTACATTTATTTTAATAAAGTGTAGTTATATATTTTTCTTTATACGTTTTATTTTAATAAAGTAATTTTTTTATTAATTAATTAATTTTTTGTTTTTGTTTTTAATTTAAATTTTTGTCCTTGGCGACAAAAAGGATTAATTAAAAATGTCAAATACCTCTAGATAAAAACCCTGGATGTCTGGTTTCTTCAGATATATATTTTTGTGTAGCAGTTTTGTATTGGGTGACTGCTATTTAGTTTACCGTCCAAGCAAAGCAAATTTTAGCATTAAACCAATAATTCCATCACATCATTTTTGCCCCATTTTTCAGTATTAAATTCCTATTTATTATTATTTTATGTACCCATATTGGGTATCACAAGAAAGCCCAGCTTGCGGTTTAAAAACGGTGTATATATATATATATATATATATATATATATATATATATATCTGCATTTAACAAGAGAGCAGATAAAACTGGTGAAACCAATACTGATCAAAAATTTCAAAATTGCCTGCCTCATTTAAGAATGGAAATTGTGAAAAACTTTTGGATTTGTCTTTAAAGGGTTAAACCATGCAAAAAACGAGCCGCAAATCTATTTTCAATCTTATTTTAAACAAAAAAATACTCTGGGTTAGATTACAAGTGGAGCGTTAGGAGCGTGAACACGATAGCGAGGTTTATGGTATTCTTTAGGCTCAAATCCATATTACAAGGTGTGCACAAACTTGCAGTGATTTACGCTCCCCATATTTTCTATGGGGAATAAAAAGCACTAATTTGTGCTTGTATTACAAGTTGAAATTAAAACGATCGTGCAAGCTCATTTGCATTTACTGCTCAAACTTTTTACGCAACTTTAAAGGTTGCGTAAAAAGTTTGTCTAGATGAAACAGTTACACTAAACACACTATTAACCCCTAAACCGCCATCCCCCACATCGCAAACTACCTAAAAATACTATTAACCCCTAAATCCCCAGTCCCCCCACATCGAAAAGTCTAAACTACAATATTAACCCCTAAACCTCCAGCCCCCCCAATGCAAATTAATAAACTAACATCTAATCCAAGTATGACCTTCAAAATAAAACAATGGATTACTTATAATACTTCTGGAGTCATTTACCTTCTATCATGCTCATGTCCGACATTTTATGTTGGTAAAACTGGCAGAGAACTGAATGAGAGGGTACGTGAACACAGAAATGATTTAAAAAATAAAGACCATGACAGTCCTGTAGCAAGGCATTTTAGAGAATGTCACAATTCAGATCACTCAGGACTGAGGATTATTGGAATAGACCATTTAAAGCCTAATAGAAGGGGTGGAAATTTGGATGAAACACTACTCCAACATAAAACTCGTTGGATGTATCTGCTGAAGACAATAAACCCTAAAGGGTTAAATGAAAAAATTGAATATGTGTGTTTTCTTTAAAACTCTTATATGTATATACATAATGTACATTATGTGCTATTATAAGAACATGCATGAATTATTTAATTTCCGATAAGTCTTTATGAAATCTACCACTTAAATATGTAAATCCTGTAATGTATGCTAATATGTTGAATGTATCAAATAATCAAGCATATCACTTTGGAATGTATATAATTATAACCTCTTAAAATGTCAATAAGGGTTTAGAAATATGCCATGCTGATCAAGTAATATATATCATGATGGTAGGAGAGTAGTAACAAAGTTACAAAGTGGAACGCTCTAACAGAGCTTTTAATGTGTGGCACCTTTAAATAAAATGGAGGCGTGACTGGGTACCTGCTTTAAAGGATGCCTCAGCAACACTGCAAACTATCTGACGAAGCCCCAGCCGGCCCTAAAGTGGGAGGGGCGAAACCCGTCATCATCCTGGCAATTGTTTGGCACATGTGGTGGAGCGGTAGTATGTGACAAAACTACTTTGCTGTTGCTCAAGATCAGTGGCCGCATTATGTAAACTGAGAACCGGATAAACATTCACCTTGGAGAGATGAAGCATCTGTTGGTGAGCAAACGTCATGAGGATCAGCTGGTAAGTGGGCAGTAGTTGCTACGAGAGGGAAGGCAAACCTTACCTGCTTCTAAATCTAAGGCTTGTGATAGCCCTGAAGAGGTTTGTGTTTTTGACCATTTTTACCCCTTTACAAGCACACCTGAATATCCTGCATTTGATGTTTCAAAAAAACGGAAATTTATCCAATTTATCAATTTCTCTTAATATTTCACTGCTAATATCTGCCCACAAACTGAAAAGAGGATCCAAAGTTGAGGAGTGTGCTTTTGCACTTATGTGCTCCTATTTTCCAGGCAGTTGTGGATGCCACTGAAGAGTCTTTTGCAAAGACAATTGTTCACATACTTATGTATATGTTTTTTATGTATTTTATCATTGTGGTGTATTTAAGTATGCTTAGCAGACAGAAGCATTAAAGCCTATGTTTCTGTACTCTAGTGCGGTCTTGGTCACTCTTTAGCAAGTAATGATTTGTTAACTGTTCTTTTCTTTTTTATTTTTGATACATAACATCTAAACCCCCTAACCTAACACTCCCTAACTTATCCCAAATTAAATTACCCCTAAATTTACAAACAAATCCTATTTAAAAAAACAAAAAAAACTTACCTGTAAAATTTAATAAAAACCTTATCTTACCTTTAAAAAAAAACAACAAAAAAATCTAACATTACTAAAAATAAAAAAACCTAACATTACAAAAAAAACAACCTATCATTACAGAAAATAATTACAGAAAATAAAAAAATAATGGGGTGTTAGGGGGTTTAGATGTTAGTTTATTACTTTGTGTTGGGGGGTCTGTTGGTTTAGGGGTTAATAGTTTATTTAGGTATTTTGCATTGTGCGGGGAATGGTGATTTAGGGGTTAATAGTTTAGTGTTTGCAATGTGGGGGAATGGCAGTTTTGGGATTAATAGTGTACATAGGTAGTTTGTGTTGTGGGGGTATGGCGGATTATGGGTCAATAGTGTAGTGGGGACTTTGCGGTGGGCTATGTGGCGGTTTAGGGGTATTACAGTAGGGGCTTATAGTGATTCAGGTTAGCGAGTGAGTAGAGTGTTTGTTTTTTTTCAACTTTTTTTTCTCCATTGCCTTCTATGCAGCAGTAGGTTATTTTTTATTATTAATGAAACACCAAATGAATAGTTATACAAACATGAGACAGTTAGGCAATTTTATCCACAAAACATAGTATTCAAGTCCAAGATGAAGCGTCTCTAATAGCTGAATTGATGTGGTGGTATTTCAAGTTTTCATGTTTTTCTTAACTTTGCAGTCTTGTATTGTTGAAGAGTATACAAAGTCATTAGGGTACCATGGAGGTTAGGTACTATTCTACAAGAAAACAATATTAGATAGTAACAGATTTCATATAAAGCAATTTATATTAGTAGAGCATATTTCCATGAGAAGATTGGTTTACTCTAAAGAAGTTGTGTCAATTAAATTCCTAAGGTATAAGCATAGTATGGGGGTCAGTATTCCTCAGGCTTCTCAGGAAAGGAGGGGGCAAAGAGAAGAAGAGAGAAAAAAACAAACAAGTGATAATATAAGCGGAGGTCTAGTAGTTAGGGAGTAGAAGACAAGGAGTCCCAGGGTTCCCAGATTGCAAAATAAAGATCTAGAAATCCTATATTAAGAAATACTGCCTCTTCCATGTTTCTAATATATACTACGATTTCTTTGACTTTGGTTATGGTGGGGGCTGCCTGCTGTTTCCAGTGTCTAGCTATAGTTAACTTAGTCTCCATCATGATATATATGTAAAGATATTTATGTGATTTAGGTAATTTGGGCAGTTGTAGATGTAATAGGTGCATTTCTGGTGAATTCCGTGTAGGGAGTCTTTATTGGGAGCAAAGGTCAAGAACTTCACGCCTTAAGTATTGGATTGTAGGGCAGTTCTATCAGATTTCCAAGGTTTCCACAATGTCTCCAAAAAGTTGAGGGGTTTTGGGGGGACTTTTTATGTAATCTGCTTTGGAGCCAATGCCATCTCATTAATAGTTTGTAGTAGAGTTAAAATAAGGTTATGCAGTGTATAGCCTTTTAGTGTCAGTAATTGCTTTCGACAAATGTTTAGGTGGTATTTCTTTATGTAAGTCCCTTTCCAAGGATAAGATATTGTGAGTTTTACGCATGTCAGGACAATCTAAGAGAAGTTGGTAATATGTAAAAATATACATTTTTCAGTCTTCTTTTCTGATCAAGCAACTGCAAAAATAAAAATAAGAGTTAATGCTAGCACTATTTATACATGTTCTTTGCTTATCACCTCATGACCTAATTATCTGCTTTACTGATAACCAGGTGATGTGACTCACTTCTGTTTGTCTAACACTTTGGTTAAAGATCTTCTGTAGAGTGACAAATATCTATAATCTTTCAGCAAAGGGACTCCTAGCAGTTGTTTGTAGGTGATTTATATTTCTATGACAACCACACAAGAACAACTACTAGAAGGATATGAACATCCTTTTTTAAGAGTCTTTAGACCGCTGCGTCATAACTTCTGAAGGTTCTCCGGAAACACGGGTCATCAGTACGGAGCTTGATAAATTGACCCCCTAGTTGTAAATGAGAAACCTTGTAAAAAAGATGTAAATTCTCAGTGTCCAAGAGCCACATCAAACCTGCAGCCTATTCTGGCCACCCTACCCTCTTTGTGTTGCCTTTGCACTTCTGCCTACACTGCCCAGTTTCCCCAGGATCCTGGCAGGCAGCCAGCACCAGTGTTTTTATTGCCCTGTATATTTCTATGTGGGCAAATATAAAATGTCTGTGCACATACAGATGCCTGCGTGTGTGCAAATGAGGGTGTGTGAGAGGAACTGAGTACAGGTAGAAAACTATTTATCCAAACTGCTTGGGCCCTGGAAAAGGTTTGGATTTTGGGCATGAAACCAAGTGTAGACAACATCTTATGCCATTTAAAAAAATGTTTAAATGTGTTTTTTTTTTTTTTTAATTTGTAACCAATAATGGAAAAAAAAAAATATACATGACTTTTTACCACGCAGGGCAAGGATGCGGGTATTCTACAACAACACAGTTTTACAGTATAATATAAACAAACAGTATTAACCTAAATATGCAGCATTAACCTAGCATATGTATTCCGGTACCACAGTTCAAGGTACGCCAAACAATTGATACATCATTATATGCAAAATTAAGGGATAGCTGACTTGAAGTCTGGAGGGTTCTAGAAGTGTGTGTATGCTACAATGTTGCAAATGTGTGGGAGGGTGTACCTCTTGCCTTTATAGGGTCCTGTTCCAGTGGATTCGCCTCTTCCTGCCTCCAGACTTCGAGGAGAACTTTCTTCTGTGCTGGATATCTTGAACTCTAGGCCCCAGTGATCATGAAGCGTGCCAGGCGTACTTCTTTGCCTCCCAGGAGGTACAGGGATGCGGCGGTGGAGCCTTCAAGAAGGAAGAGACCTGCAGGAGGAAATGAGACATCAGACCTGGAAGATGTGGTACCCCCTACCCCCCAAGCTAGGGTTCCCAGTAGGCCCTCCATTGCAGCTAGACAGAGGGTTAGGAGGGAGCTCAGTTACACCCCTACTAGCAGGGCGGGGGCCAGGGCGGGCACCAGGGCTAGGGGAAGAGGAGCTGGGAGAGCGGTTCCCAGAGGTAGTTCTGCCCAGGTTTCTGCTAGGGCTGGGCCTGATGCTGGGGGAGCCGGGGAGCATGGCGCAGACATGGGGGCCCTTATGCAGCAGCTGCCGGCGCTACCGCCGGGTGCTCTGGCCACTGTCTTGGCCCTCGCTCAGTCTCTGGCCTCAGGCTGGGGGCCGGGCGGCATAGAGCAGGGCCTGGATGGTGCTGGAGGGTCCGGTGTTGTTGCCGGTGGTTGCCGGGGCCGGGCGGGCTTTGGGCCTTCTGGTAGTGCGGGGCGTGGCCACGCCCCCGCACGTAACGTGCGTCACGTCTCCTCCCCCTCTGACGGATCTTCTTCTGGGGAGGAGCGCGGTCGCACGCGAGTGCAACGCCGCCCTGCAGGACGACCGGAGGAGCCTTCCGGAGCAGCCCCTAGTAAGTTGGGGAGACTCCGGGCGGCGACGACGGTCGCAGGGGGCAGGGGGGCGGGCAACGGGCAGGTGGTGAGTGCGGCTGTGAGCGGGGAGCATAGGCGGCAGGTGCAAGGCATGCAGGCGGGCGGCTCAAGTGTTAGAGGCGCAGATGACGCCATCACTGCAGCTGGGGACTTACAGGCTCAGGGTCGCAGGCAACAGGGTAGACCTCCAATAGAAGCGGAGGTAGTGGTGCTGAGGGGTAGTGGCTCGAATAGTGCTGTTACCGCTATGACCAGGGATCCTATCATGACAGATCAGCCCCAGAGTCAGGAGCAATGCGTGAGAGTTTGCAGGAGACAAGGGATAGGTGCAAATGATGCCTCTAACTTTCAGGAAGCGGTCTGTCCACAACAGCCTCCTTTGCAGCAGAGGGAGCAGATGCAAGCTCATGGCAGGGGCCAGGAGACAGCCAATAGACAAGGCAATGCTACTGTGAATCATGGGCCAGGTGCTATGTGTGACAAAGGTGACTCTATGCAGGGCCAGTTGAGGGGTGTGAATGTATGTGTGGACAGTGCGCAGATCGCTGCTGAAGTACAGCGTGAGGTGAGAGAATGCGTTAGTCAGGCATTAGGTGTTCAGGAGGACTTGATTAGAAGGGCTGTGGCTGCAGCACTTGGGGTGCAAGAGAGGGCTAGGGGTGGCGAAAAGGAGGGTGCGGCCCCATCTGGGGCCCTCTTCGTCGCTCAGAGTACTCCCCAGTCTGTTTTGTCTCCTCAGGTGTCATCTGCTGCAGAGCAAAGAATGGAGGCTGGTACAAGCAGCCAGTGCACGGCGAATGGAGGAGCTGCGGGACTTGCTAGCCCAACAGCAGGTGGACACTCACAGCCATCAGAAGGGACTTCGCAGCAGCTGTCGCAGGCTGGTGAGTGCACCATCACTGACATTACACACACTAACATGGGGTCTTCATCTAGCGACTCAGGCTCTGATAGCGAGACAGGGCTAGGTTTAGTGGGCAAGGGCCAACAGCAAATGTTTAGAATGATTAAAAAATTAGTGGCAGCGCAGGTGCAGGCGAAAGCAGGCGCGCCGGGCGTTGTAGAGAACAATTCCGTAGCGCAAGTGGGAGTGGCGCAGGCAGGGCAGGTGGCGTCAAGGAAAGTGGCGGTGCACGGGGATTCGTACCCGTGCCTAGTCCACTCGCTTTATGGCCATTTGAAGGCTAAAGTGATTAAAAAAATCCAAGAGGGTAGATATGTGAATATCTACGAACTCACTCCAGAAGCATGTAGAGCTAAGGAGAGGGCGGCCGAGGGCTCTGGCCCCAAAAAAGTTCGGCGCCAGGAAACTTATGATGAATGGCAGGCAGGATATAGGGTGTTGGCGTCCTGCTACGTTGATAGGTGGCCGACTCAGGGGCATAACCTTTTTAAATATCAAGACACGGTCGGTGATATTTACAAAAGGTTCAGGGAAGGTGCTTGGAGGGATTATGATTTAGCATTCCGCAAGAAAATGGTGGGCAACCCCATCTTACACTTCGGGACGCAAGATATGCACCTGTGGTCTAAGTTGGGGCGCGAGCGGTCTAATTCGCCACCCGCGGCGGCGAAGCCTGGAACGCAGCGGTCCTTTCTGCGCCTGAAGAGGCGGGGGAGGGAGTGCTGGAAATTCCAGGACAAGCAGTGTGACAAGGGAGCAAATTGCTCCTTTCGGCACATCTGCAAGTTTTGCAGCGGACCTCACCCGGGTTCAGAATGCACGAAGAGAAGGGAATCCGGTGCACCCACCCAGATTAGTAGAGGGGGGTCTGGGGGCAAGGGCCCCAACTCCACTTAAGTACGAGAAGATGGCGCCGTGGCTGGCGCTGTACCCTGACGGTGAGGCAGCGGCAGTCCTGTCGTCAGGGTTGAGGGTGGGGTTTAGGATTCCGGTTACTTCACAAGTAACCGGGTCCTCTGTCCACCGTAACCTAAAGTCAGCTTATGAGTTCCCGCACGTAGTGAGGGAGAAGTTGGCTAAGGAACTGAGGCTGGGGAGGGTGGTCGGCCCATTTCGGGAGCGGCCAATCGCGGATCTAGTGGTCTCTCCACTGGGAGTAGTTCCCAAGCGGGAGAAGGGGAAATACAGGCTTATTCATCACTTGTCGTATCCCAAAGGGGCGTCAGTGAATGACGCGATAGATCCGGACCTCAGCTCTGTACACTATCAGTCCTTTGACGAGGCACTGGAGGTGGTTCGCTCTCAGGGTCGCGGGGCCTTGATGGCCAAGCTGGACATTGAGTCCGCTTTCCGCTTGCTCCCGCTTCATCCTTCCTCATTTCGGCTGATGGGGATGAAGTTCGAGGGTGAATTTTTTGTTGACAGGTGTTTGCCCATGGGCTGCTCCTTGTCATGTGCCCTTTTTGAATGCTTCAGCTCCTTCCTGCACTGGGTGGTGCAGAGGGCGTCTGGGGGCGGGGCCGTGGCCCACTACCTGGATGATTTCCTGCTGGTAGGGGGTCCAGATACTGACGAATGTGCTGCGTTGATGCGGGTGATGCAGGATATTACAGCCGAGTTTGGGGTGCCGCTCGCAAACGAGAAAACGCAGGGACCATGTACCTGCCTGACGTTCCTAGGCATAGAGATCGACACTGTTGCATCCCTATGCAGGCTCCCAAAAGATAAAGTCGACCACCTACTTGGGGCGGTTCAATCAGCATGTCGCGTGGAGCACATCTCCATTAAGGAGCTGCAATCTCTTCTGGGGTTGCTTAACTTTGCAGGGAGGGCGATCCCCATGGGGAGGGTCTTCAACCGCAGGTTAGAAGCTCTATTGAAAGGGCCTCGGACGCATAGTCAGAGGCGCCGGGTGACGGAGGAGATGAGGGACGACCTGAGAGTTTGGGAAAGGTTCCTGGTTCATTTTAACGGGGTCTGCCTTTGGAGAGACGGACCCATTTCCAATCAAGCCCTGCATCTGTTCACGGATGCTGCGGGCGGGTTGGGCTATGGAGCCTATTTGGACGGAGACTGGAGTGCGGAGCCATGGCCAGAGGGCTGGATTACCGCGGGCCTCACGCGTAATCTTGCATTGCTCGAACTCTTCCCTATTGTAGTAGCGGTAGAGCTATGGGGAGAGAGGCTGTCCAATCGGTCAGTAATCTTCTGGTCAGACAATATGAGCGTGGTGTACGCCATAAACAGGTTGTCAGCAGCCTCGCCGGTGGTGGTGACCTACCTCCGGCACCTGGTCTTGCGGTGTTTGCAGCTTAATGTTCGCTTCACAGCGCGGCACGTCCCAGGGGTAAGCAATGTGATAGCAGATGCCCTTTCAAGATTTCAATGGGATCAGTTTAGAAGGGTAGCACCGAGGGCAGCGGCTGAGGGTCTAACGTGCCCTCTTTTCCTTTGGCAGCTGGCGGAGGTTGGGAGACCATTCTCCCCCTGATCAGAGCATCGCTTGCTCCTAAGACGTGGGCGGCGTACTCATAGCATTGGAGGGCATGGGAGCGCTTCAGCGTGCAGAAGGGTTTCTTGTTGTGTCAGGCGTCTCAGGTACACGTTCTGGAATGGCTAGCGTGCTTGAAGCTTGAGGCTGTGTCCAGATTGTCAGCTCTGAGCAGGTTAGCGGCATTGTCATTTTTCAGCAAAGCTTTAGGTTTTAGGGACCATACGGGTACTTTCCTAGTAAGGTAGATCCTGAAGGGATGGGGCCGGATGGCCCCACCCGCGAAGAATCGGAGGGAGCCAATAACGACAGAAAGATTGCGCTCGCTGGTAGTAAATCTGGAGGCAGTGTGCAGTTCAGCCTACGAGGCGGTCTTGTTTCGGGCTGCTTTCGCGTTGGCATTTGCGGGGGCACTGAGGATAGGCGAAGTGGTCGCCTCCTCCACAAGAGGGGAGGTAGGCGGCATTAAAGTGGGGCACGTAAGGGCCTCGGATGATTGCGTGCTACTGCTCATTCCCAGATCCAAAACGGATCAGGATGGGAAAGGGGCTTGGTTGCCTTTAGCCAGGCACGAATGCACGGAATGCTGCCCGGTATCGAGCGTGGCGGATTATTGCCGTGTACGGCCGGGCGGAGGGCTGCAGTTCCTCGTGCATGAGGACGGCAGTTCTCTTTCGGCCTTCCAGTTCCGCAAAGTGCTAGCCAAAGTGGCAGCGGCAGCGGGATTGGATCCGTCTAAGATTGCTCCGCATTCATTCCGTATCGGGGCAGCGACTAGTGCTGCGGCCGGTGGGTCGTCGCAGGCGGTCATTAAGAAAATGGGGCGTTGGAAGTCGGAGCGATATAGGGGCTACATTCGCCCGTTGAGTGCTTAGTTGATGGGGGCGCGTAAGGTGCGTGACCTCTTGATACCTTCCCGGCCGGGCGGGGGGTGAGAAGGGGTGTTTTGCTAGTGGTTGTTTGTCACCGTTTCATTGTCCCCATCCATGTTGTTATAGGTACAGTAAAGACCCCAGTGCGCGTGTGGATTATTGGGCACTCCTTTATCCACTGGGCGGCTATCAGGGCGCATCATTCCCCGGGAGGGCAGCAGCTAGGATTGGCGGCATCCAGGGCTAACATTCGCTGGCTCGGGCGCAGGGGTCTTAATTGGAGTGAGCTCCCCGCTCTGTTACAGGATGCGCATAGGAGGTGGGGAAAGCCTCAAGTGATTGTTGTGCATCTGGGCGGAAATTACTTGGGATCCATTCCCGTGTTGGATTTAATTCGGGATATGGTTGCGGACATTAAGTGGGTGTGCACATGGCTTCAGGATGTGCGGATAGGTTGGTCTAACGTGGTTGCACGGCTGCGTTGGCGTCACATTGTGACACAGAGGGCAGCGTACAATGTCCGCAAGAAAGTTAATAGGGAAGTGGGAAGAGCGGTCACGGCCGTGGGAGGTTTTGTCATCAGGCATGACACTATTACGGCCGACAAGAAGGCCCTTTACCGACCGGATGGGGTTCACCTGGCGGACGTCGGGTTGGACATTTTCCTGGCTGATTTTAAGAAAGCCATCTCATCGGTTGTTTAAAATGGACACTCGATAGGACATTAGTTAGTTTTCAAAGTTCTGTGCTATGGTTGGCATCCGACCGTTGTTAACACAGCGTTATTTATATTATAAAAAAAAAAAAAAAGTTGAATTTGGTTCAGTGTGTTATATTGGTATATTGTTATTTAAGGGCTATGTTGGTTAAGTGTGGCGGCAAGAGGATCGTCTTTTGTGGCGGTCGGGCAAGGCCCTGGGAGCAGGCGCAGTGTGAGCAGAGTGACGGCCCGAACACAGGGAGAGGTGTCGCCCACTAAGTGCCGGCTTAGGGGTTCCTCTCCCCCTTTTAAAGAGCTGCAGGCCGAAGAGCTCTCCATAACAAAATCTCTCTCACTGTGCCAATGAGCGTGCGCAACCCCTGTGCCACGCTGCAGACATCGGAGGGGCCTTGTCCGTCAATAAGTAGGGGTTAGTTAGCTAGAAGAAGATGCCGCCACCAACTGGAATGAACTTGTTACAAGTTCAGTGATAGGTTGATTTGAGCTGCCTAATTATTGGCTAAGATTAGGCAGAATTCAATTTGTTTAATAAACGCGACCGTGACCGGTCTTTTCCCCAAGCAGTTGTGTTGTGTTTTTATTGAGAACGTAGGACGTAATAGGAGGTTTATCCCTTAAGAAAAACAACAACAAAGACAACATAGAATTACTCGTTTGAATTCACTAACGCACGTACAGTTCTGCTAATAAAGGCTAAACTTCTATAGGTATGAATCAGTAGGTGCGGTCACTGCATACATTCCCAGATATTGTATTAAGCAACCACCTACCATCTGCTTGATAGGAAATAAGAAATCCAAAAGTTGTTAAATAAATGGCCTATTGTAAAACATAAAAACATATTTACTTAACAAGTCAATTATAATACAATGAATTATTCGATAGAAGTTACAAATCATCTCTCCTCTATAACATATTATACATATATACAGTATATATATATTTTTTTATATATATATATATATATATATAAACACACACACATATATATATATATATATATATATATACTGTGTGTGTTTATATATATATATACTGTGTGTGTTTATATATATATACTGAGTGTGTGTATATATATATATATATACACAGGTAGCCCTCAGTTTACGCCGGGGTTAGGTTCCAGAAGGAATGGTTGTAAATAGAAACCGTTGTAAATTGAAACCCAGTTTATAATGTAAGTCAATGGAAAGTGAGGGAGATAGGTTCCAGGCCCCTCTCAAAATTGTCAAAAGTAACACCTAATACATTATTTTTAAAGCTTTGAAATGAAGACTTTAAATGCTAAACAGCATTATAAAACTAATAAAATAATCACACAACACAGAATATATAATTAAACTAAGTTAAATGAACAAAAAGATTTGCTAAACAGCATTATAAACCTAACAAAATAATCACACAACAGACTTCACTTGCATTTTTCTGCAAACAGTTCTTTTTATGCATTCCAATCTGGACTGTTTTATAGACAGGAAGATCTTGTTCCTTTGAAATCTGCTCGATAGCTCAGGTTTGGTTAAACTGATTAATTTCAGCTTGCTTGGCTTTGCTGCAACACCAGCGGACAGCTCCACCTACTGGCTATTTTAATAAATGCACTGCTTCTCAATGCTTTTCAATAGCAGTCACATGACTGGAAAAAAAGGTTGTTATTCTGAAACGGTGTACACTATTACATACAAGCCCTGCTACACTGACAATTTCACAAACTATTTCAAGTCCTAAGCCACTTGCCAGGACAAAATGTTACTCGCCACTTCTACTCCCACACCACACCCACTATTTCACCCCCTCTTTGCATATGTGAAACATTTTATAATATTGTTTTTATTTTATAACATAACAAACAGTGCGCATCATAACACACAGACCCTCCAACATTGACAATTTCACAGCTGCACACCATAACACAAAGACCCTGCTACACAGACAATTTGACAAACTGCACACCATTACACAAAGACCCTGCTACACAGACAATTTGACAGTTGCACACCATAACACACAGACCCTGCAACACTGACATTTTCACAAACTGCACACCATAACACACAGACCCTGCAACACTGACATTTTCACAAACTGCACACCATTACACACAGACCTTGCTACACTGACAATTTCACAAGCTGCACACCATAACCCAGAGACCCTAATACACAAATATATTCAGATCTGCACACCATAACACACAGACCACGCTAAACCCTGATGATTTCATAAGATGCACAAATGTTATTATTATTATGATTATTATTATTATACTTTATTTATGAAGCGCCAACATATTCCGCAGCGCTGTCCATGGATACAATTCATTTAAATAAAACCATATAAGACTTGTAAGACTAATTAATTGATTGTAGTTACAAATCATCTATTCTCTATAACATATTATAAATAAATATATATATATATATATATATATATATATATAAATCTTAAACATCAAACAGGTTTAGCAGACTGTAACCTCTTCTGGACAAGCTTTGTGGTTTGTTGGGGGAAAGAAAAAATAATTATCCAATGGGGAATTTAACCTGAGAAAAGGGCTATAACTGTTAAGCTCAAAGAGAGACGTGTATATACGTGTATATATAGTGGGTCACAAATTAAGTGTTCTTTTGTTGTGGAGTATTATGCATCTGTGTCCCTGTTTAAAGTGATGTCAATGCAAATACACATACAAATGCAAACTGGGGCTTCTCCCACTTATTCACAGGACCATCAGAAATACCCACACATGTATGCATGTATATAGATTATAACAGTCAATATTCACTTGATAATTCCATATTGTGCTATATATACATGCAGAAATCACAAGAAGAGTTAGAGTCACAAGGGATGTTGATGTGCCCATATCCAAATTTAGTTAGAGAGTCTTCAAAAGTACGAGGGCCTTAGCTCCTTCCACTTCTCACCGGGCAGACCACTTCAACGACTTTAACAATTTTAACAGTGGTTTAAAGGGACCGGGAAAGACAATCCCTCCTACCCCCCACCAAACTTAAGTTTATGCAGTCTGTAAGTGGTATCCACTGATTGTCGGATCATCAGACTCACTCCTCGCTGTTTGATGGCCGTATAGTCCGGATCCCAAAAAAAGCTGGCAGCGGACGTTTTGCGCTTTCACAGCTTCTCCTTTGCCTGTCACTGCTGCTGCTGTCCAGATTGGCTCAGCTCCCCTCTTAGTGCAACCGTCTCTCTCCACTGGCAAAACATTCAGTTGGAGTAGGGTCTCAGATAACTTGCTCAATCATTGGCTCTTGGCTGTGGGCGTGGACACCTAGGAAATAAACCGGAACCCCAGTGTTCCGTAGTAAATTGTAAAAAAGGAAGGAATATCCAAGGCAGTCCAGCTTCAGAAGAATCTAAAAACAATAATTTTATTAATAATATTAAAAGCAGGCAAAATGCAACGTGACAGCATCTGACTCCACATAGGGAGTGTTAAGCCATAGTAAGCATGATCTGACCGGTTTTGGTCCTGGTGACCGTAATCATAGACCTGATAGTGTACAGGCTCAACTGATTTAAAAAAAAAAGGGTAAAAACAATCCTATTGGCTGAAGTTAACTAGCTTCAAAATTAACCCCTTGTGAATCACATATCTCAAAAGACTGGAAATTGGGTAGAGAACTATGATGGTAAAACGATATATATATACATAATGTTATGTGATTAATCATAATGATGGGGGGACAAGGTGAGCCTCAGAGTATTTTGATAAAGTGGGAAAGACATATATTAAAAACATGTATCCATCAGTATTGTTTCACTAATATTAGAGTCAGCCAATTATATATATAGTGCATTGTCAATAAGGCTTATGGGCATTTGAATGCATGCATACATATAAATATATATACAAACATACATGGTGACAATGACCCCATATATACACATGTTTGTTAAACTTAGCTATATGCCATTTGATAGGCAGATGTACAGTATATATACATGAGGAAACGCACTTGCACAAATGTGTATTATACAATATACATGATGGTTGCATAAACTTTAGTCCTGTGTTATAGCTAAATAGACTTTAAACCTCAGGGGTGATCATAGAGTATATCATCTAGGGAATCCACATTAGGATGTTGGGGGACTGGGCTCCTATGCCAACAATCAGCTCCTAAACCGAGTTCCAGAGCTGTATACTAATAAAACATCCTGACCTCAGCTGTAACAGAAGGATACATATAGCAAAGAAGCTAAATAAGCCAATTCCTATCCTCAAGGCATATAATCCCTTATGTGGCTATATACCTAGACGTATGATGAAGAGTGAATTAACCATATACAAATCTCCTTTCAATTGGTGCATGCATTACCTCCCAAACTTACTAGAATCAAGTTCTATACAGTCTATCCAAAAGTCAAATTAGATCAGTAAATCAGGTAGCAACATCATCTTTGCCAGTAATTGATGATATTGAACTCAAAGTTGAACCCCTTAGGTAGCAGGCTATCTGATTTGTAGATCCAATATATCTCCTGTCGACTTAGGATCTGCAATTTGTCACCAACTCTTGGGGGTCTGACTATCTGCTCGATAGCCTGCGACCTAAAGGACCCAACATTACCTTGATGTACATTCAAAAAATGTTTTGATAGAGCTGAACATGCTCTCTCACTTGAAATGTATGAGAGATGTTCCCTAATTCTTTTGCCCACTTCTCTGGTCTTTCTTCTGACATATTGCCTAGAACATGTGGTACAGTAGATCAAGTAGACTACAAATCTGCTGGTACAATTTACACATCCCTTAGTCTCATATTTCTCTGTACGGTTGGCAGAGTAAAATTTGTCATTGACAATGACATGGTCACAGATTTTTTCCTACCACATCTGTAGGTCCCTTTATGTTGTAACCATGAACTGCCATCATTCAGAAGGCTAGGAGACAGGATGTTGCCCAAGGTCCGGTTCTTTTTGTGTACGAACTTGCATTCCTTCTCAACATAGGGTCTCAGTTGAACATCCCCCATAAGGATGGGTAAGTTCTTTTTGATTATGGAACATACCTCCCGGTATTGATTGGAGAAAGCTGTTACAAAAATCGGGTCATTTCTACTCTGTCCTGACTCTTTTTGGTGGGTTGATTGTTTGCCCTCAAAGAGAATGGCCCTATCCATTTGGCGCACCTGAGCAAAAGCACCTGCCACCTTTTTCTTAGGGTAACCTCTATTATGAAATAGTTTTGATAATTTTCCACTCTCAGGAAATTGTTCTCCAAAGTGCAGTTACGCCTAACCTGTATAAACTGACCCTTTGCAATTCCCCCAAAGACATGCTTTGGGTGACTGCTTCTAGCATGCAAAAGGGAGTTACCAGTTATAGGTTTCCTGTAGAGGGTGGAAATATCTTTACCTAAAACTTCATCAGCACCAAAAGTAACATCTAGAAAATTTGTACTTGTCCTGTTCCATTCAGACGTGAAGCTGATTTCAACATTATTTGCATTCAGATATTGGACTAATTCTTGAGCAGTATCTGAATCTCCAGACCAGATCACTAGGAGGTCATCAATATACTGCACATAACTGACCACCTGTGTAGTAAAGTGTGGTTTGTTGTTTCAGAGTAGATTAATAGTTTCACAGCTGCACACCATAACATACAAACCCTGCTACACTGACAATTTTATAAGCTGCTTACCATGACACACAGACTGTGCTACACTGACAAGTTCACAAGCTGCACACCATGACACACAAACCCTGCTGTCAAGGTCCGTATATTACATTTTCTGCATATAAAGCAATGATATTAATACTGTTTGGGACTGACAGCATATGATCTGGCTGAGCATTGCTAGTTTAGCGTTTCCCACTGTGTAGCTCCGGCACTCAGCGCTGTTTTGGGGTTGTGTTTTTGCATTGACAATTCCTACTATGTTTACTGCAAATGTAGATGTAGTTACTGACTTCCTATAATCCATTGGGTCTGCAAGCATACACATTTGCCTCTATTTAATAGTTCCTTGGCACACAGGAGTAACCCTTTATTTCTTTTACAAGATACAATGAGTCCACGAATTTCATCCTTACTTGTGGGATATCGCCTCCTGGTCAGCAGGAGGAGGCAAAGAGCACCACAGCAGAGCTGTATATATAGCTCCTCCCTTCCCTCCCACTCCAGTTATTCTCTTTGCCTGTGTTAGTGTAGGAAGAGGTAAAGTGAGGTGTTAGTTTAGATTCTTCAATCAAGTGTTTATTATTTTTAAAATGGTACCAGTGAGTGCTATTTTACTCAGGGTGTAGCCATATTCCTTGTCAGCCTCTAGATAGCAGAGCTACAGGTGGCTTTGAAGCACTGGGAACTGGTGGGATTAATTTCTCACTGCGCCTCCCATACTGTGTGCTGCCCTTCTCATGATGGTCTTAGCAATTATTAACTAAGACCCTGTATGTCTCCACAGAATGGCAGGAAGGACAGAAGACTTCTTGAAGCTGTGGGACTGTTCATGCTGTCGATCAGCACTAAGGTATGTGCAGCTTTATTTTCTGGGACAGAATTAACTCAGAAACTGCTGCTACTTTATTCCTCTGACTTCCTTAGTTGCACATACACCTCAGGGCTTCTCTATGCTATACATGGGAAGATGCGGTGGGGGAAGTTCAGAACATGGGAAGTTTTTTGCTTAACAGGACAAACGGACATGTATACTCTTTGTCTTTAAAGCGCAGACAGACTGTGGGCTTGACGCTGGGGACACTGTTTTCGGAGCAAGACTCCAGTGTAGGGGTAGTTTTTATTTGTGAGGTTCTGGATGTGTTTTGGAGTGTTTTTTTAAAGGATGCACGTTACGTGGCTGGACCGCATGGTATTGTTCAGCTACTTATGCTGAGACATACGGAGCGCGTTTTTTTTGGCAGAAGACACTAGCACGTTAGTTCATGCCCACGAAGGGCGGAGTTAGCTTTGCGCGCTCAGGAAATGCTGCACAGTTAGTTTTCTACGAGATACCTTACGGAGCGGCTCTGTGTTGTTGCTGGTTGCCAAGACCGCATGGTTATATATTGAAGCAAGCGGTCTTAGGCAGGGTAAACTTGGGGACAGAGATCGGAGCCCCGAGGATCAGGTAGGCGCCTCAGCAGAGCTGTTGAGGCGGCAGAGGCTTTTTAGTTTAACGCAGGAGTGTTTTTTTTTTAAAAGAACAATAAGTCTTGTTTTTTCCTTGTATATGTCCCATGCTAGATATGCCGGACTGTGAGTGCTGTTAATTTATTAAGACAAATTTAAAGGCACAGTTACACATTTTTCAGCAATTTTTTTTTTGTTTTTGCTTACACTCATATTAGATAATTTTTTGTTTGCAATCCACGACCAAATTTGTTTTGCTTAATTTGTTGACATGGATGATATTCTGTATGCTACATGTTCATTATGTTTGAATGCCAATGTGGAACCTCCTGTTACTTTTTGTCCCTCATGTACTGAGAGGGCATTGCAGTTTAGAGAAAAAAATTTTTTTTGATAAAGATTTGGCAAAAGCGGATGCTTCTCAGGTTTCTACCGATGAGATTCAGAGTATGCCACAACTTTCTCCCCAAGCATCACAGTCCATATCGCCTGCTCAGGCGCAGTCCAGTATCTCTGCAGCTTTGTCTGCGATTACACTAAAGGACATAGCTGCTGTTATGTCATCTACACTTTCAGAAGTGTAATCTGCCTTTCCCGTATTGCAAGGCAAACGCAGAAGGAAGGACGCCCTCATGGTCAATACAGCTTCTGATGCTTTAATGGCGATATCAGATGTACCATCACAGGGCTCATAATTGGAGGCTCTATCTGAAGGCGAACTTTCTGAATCGGAAAGCGCCTTGCTGCCGACGGATTCAGAAGTGGTTTCTTTCGGGTTTAAGCTAGAACACCTCCATCTGTTATTGAGGGAGGTTTTGGTGACTCTGCGATTCCATTGCAGTTCCTCCAGAAAAATTGAGTAAGTTGGACAGATATCTAGAAGTTCCTTCTTATTCTGATGTTTTTCCAGTTCCCAAGAGAACTTTGGAGATTATTGCTAAGGAATGGGAGAGACCAGGTATTCGATTCTCCCCTTCTCCTGTCTTCAAGAAGATGTATCCTATAGCGGATGCTATCAGGGATTCTTGGCAGACGGTTCCTAAGGTGGAAGGAGCTATTTCCACCTTAGCTAAATGAACTACTATCCCTATTAAGGATAGTTGTGCCTTCAAGGACCCTATGAATAAGAAATTAGAGGGTCTCCTTAAGAAGCTTTATGCTCATCAGGGGTTGGTTTTGCAACCGGTGGCCTGCATTGTCACGGTTACGACTGCGGCTGCTTATTGGTTTGATGCCCTGGAAGAGTCTCTTAAGACTGAGACTTCTTTGGAAGAGATACAGGATAGAATTAAAGCTCTTAAATTGGCTAATTATTTTGTTATGGATTCTTCTCTGCAGATTATCAAATTGGCAGCTAAGAGTTCAGGATTTTCCATCTTAGCGCGCAGAGCCTTATGGTTAAAATCTTGGTCTGCAGATGTGTCATCTAAATCTAAGCTTTTGGCTATTCCTTACAAGGGGAAGATCCTGTTTGGGCCTGACCTGAAGGAGATTATTTCTGACATCACGGGAGGTAAGGGTCATTCCCTCCCTCAGGATAAGAAATCCAAACAGAGGGGTCGACAGAGTAATTTTCGTGCCTTTCGAAACTTTAAGGGATCCCCCCGTTCCTCTTCTTCTAAACAGGAAGGTAACTATTCGCAAGCCAAATCTACCTGGAGACCAAACCAGTCTTGGAACAAGGGTAAACAATCCAAGAAGCCTGCTGCTGCTCCCAAGTCAGCATGAAGGGTTGGCCCCCGATCCGGGACCGGATCTAGTAGGGGGCAGACTGTCTTTCTTCATCCAGGCTTGGATTAGAGATGTTCCGGATCCCTGGGCATTAGAGATAGTGTCTCAGGGATACAAGCTGGAATTCAGAAATTGTTCCCCCAGAGGAAGGTTTCTTCTTTCTCGATTGTCTGTAGACCAGATAAAGAGAGAGGTGTTCTTACGCTGTGTAAGAGACCTATCCTCCATGGGAGTAATTTGTCCCATTCCAATTCAGGAACAGGGACAGGGGCTTTATTCAAATCTGTTTGTAGTTCCCAAAAAAGAGGGAACTTTCAGACCTATCTTAGATCTCAAGAGTCTAAACAAGTTTCTCAGAATTCCATCTTTCAAGATGTAAACTATTCGTACCATTCTTCCATTGATCCAGGAGGGTCAATTTATGACTACCGTGGATCTAAAGGATGCATATCTTCATGTTCCTATCCACAGAGATCATCACAAGTTCCTGAGGTTTGCCTTTATGGACAAACATTTTCAGTTCATCGCTCTTCCTTTCGGTCTGGCCACGGCACCCATGATTTTCACAAAAGTTCTGGGGTGTCTGCTGGCGGTTCTAAGACCGCAGGGCATTGCAGTGGCGCCTTATCTGGATGATATTCTGATCCAGGCGTCGTCTTATCAGCTAGCAAAGTCTCATACTGACATTGTTCTATCCTTCCTGAGGACTCATGGGTGGAAGGTGAATCTGGAGAAGAGTTCACTAGTTCCACAGACAAGGGTTCCTTTCTTGGGAACTCTAATCGACTCTCTATCCATGAAAATCTTTTTGACGGAGGTCAGAAAGTTAAAGATTCTGAATACATGCCGAGCCCTTCAGACCAATCCTCGGCCGTCAGTGGCTCAGTGCATGGAGGCAATTGGATTGATGGTAGCAGCAATGGACATCATTCCGTTTGCTTGTTTTCATCTCAGACCTCTGCAACTGAGCATGCTCAGGCAGTGGAATGGAGATTATACAAATTTATCTCCTCAAATAAATCTAGATCAGGAGACAAGGGACTCTCTCCTATGGTGGTTGTCGCTGGATCATCCATCCCAGGGTACATGCTTCCGCAGACCCTCATGGGTGATAGTGACAACGGATGCCAGCTTGTTAGGATGGGGAGCAGTTTGAAACTCCCTAAGGGCTCAGGGTGTATGGACTCAGGCAGAGTCTCTCCTTCCCATCAATATCCAAGAGTTGAGAGCAATATTCAATGCGTTTCAGGCTTGGCCTCAATTGGCTTTGGCCAAATTCCTCAGATTCCAGTCGGACAACATTACGACTGCAGCTTACATCAATCATCAGGGAGGAACGAGGAGTTCCTTGGCGATGACAGAAGTAGCCAAGATAATTCAGTGGGCTTAATCTCACTCTTGTTATCTGTCGGCGATCCACATCCCAGGTGTGGAAAACTGGGAAGAGGACTTTCTGAGCAGACAGACTATTCATCCGGGAGAATGGGAACTCCATCCGGAGGTATTTGCCAACCTGATTCGCAGATGGGGCAGGCTGGAGTTGGATCTTATGGCATCTCATCAGAATGCCAAGCTTCCGAGATCCATTCCATAGATATTAAGTTATTGTCTTGGAAAGTTTTATTTTTGGTTGCTATTTCTTCTGCTCGCAGAGTATCCGAGCTTTTGACATTACAATGTGATTCTCCTTATCTTATTTTCCATTCGGATAAGGTGGTGTTACGAACCAAACCTGGTTTTCTTCCTAAGGTTGTTTCAAATAAGAATATTAATCAGGAAATTGTTGTTCCTTCCTTGGGTCCTAATCCTTCTTCTAAGAAGGAGCGTCTGTTACATAATTCGGACGTGGTCCGTGCTTTGAAGTTCTACTTACAGGTGACTAAGGATTTTCGCCAATCGTCTTCATTGTTTGTTGTTTTCTCTGGGAAACGTAGGGGTCAAAAAGCTACGGCTCCCTCTCTTTCTTTTTGGCTGAAGAGTATCATCCGTTTTGCATATGAGACTGCTGGACAGCAGCCTCCTGAACGAATTATGGCTCATTACACTAGGGCTGTGGCTTCCTCATGGGCATTCAAAAAGGATGCTTCTGTTGAACAGATTTGCAAAGTTGCAACTTGGTCTTCTCTTCACACTTTTTCCAAATTTTCCAAATGTGATACTTTTGCCTCGTCTGAGGCTGTTTTTGGGAGAAAAGTTCTTCAAGAAGTGGTGCCTTCCATTTAGGTTCCCTTTCTTGTCCCTTCCTTTTCATCCGTGTACTATAGCTTTGGTATTGTATCCCACAAGTAAGGATGAAATCCGTGGACTCATTGTATCTTGTAAAAGAAAAGGAAATTTATTCTTACCTGATAAATTTGTTTCTTTTACAATACGATGAGTCCACGGCCCACCCTGTTTTTGTACGACAGGTCTTTAATTTTGTTAAACTTCAGTCACCTCTGCACCTTGGCTTTTCCTTTTTCTTCCTAACTTCGGTCGAATGACTGGAGTGGGAGGGAAGGGAGGAGCTATATATACAGCTCTGCTGTGGTACTCTTTGCCTCCTCCTGCTGACCAGGAGGCGATATCCCACAAGTAAGGATGAAATCCGTGGACTCATCGCATCGTAAAAGAAACAAATTTATCAGGTAAGAATAAATTTCCTTTTTATAATTAAAAAAATATTGCCTGAGCCATGCAGTCACGATATGCACTTCAACTGGTAGCTAATGAGTTTCATCATGGGGCTATGTGTTTTAGTGAGTCAGAAAAGGGTGTTTGCCAAAATGTGTTTTTAGATGAACTGGAATCATCCATGTATCTTTTTTTTTCCTGAACTCTGTCTCTCATAGCCTTCTGATATATATGTTGCCTGACAATATTTTGGTAAAATGGATTCTAGACTCCCCATGTCTCATATACTCATTTTCCTCATGAAGAACATCAGAGGCCTTTCTATGTGCTTATTGTTTAAAAGGGTTATGTAATATGCTGATCAGTGTGGGTTTTCAGGGTGCAATTAATAATAAATCATGAAGATTGTTATATATATATATATATATATATATATATATATATATATATATATATTTAATGATAATCTGTGCAATAAGCTAAACATATGTAAAGAGGGAGTGGGTTGATGCGTGGTGTGTGCAGACAGTGGGTGTGGCATGTGCGGCTGATGGGTGGGATTAGAAGTGGCGAGTAACATTTTGGCTGGCTTGCAGTTTAGGATTTGAAATTTTGAGCCCTGATATATATATATATATATATATATATATATATATATATATAAATAAATAAAAACAACATTTTCTTCTATGTGAAGAAAATTGGAATGTAAAGCATTCGGAACTACCTTCGAGTTTAGCGCTGTTGGTCTAATGCATTGTCGAGTTAGCGCGCAAGCAACAAGTGTTAGTTTTTTTTTTTTTTTTTTAAACGTGCCCCATATTAGGGAGAAGAAATTAGCATGGTCCCGAAAATCTGAGGTCCTAAAGTTAGCGCGCATCGGTCTTTTGCTCACTAACTTTTTACTTTTAACATGTAATATGCGCCGTAACCTAGTGCAAGAGCAAAAAATGATTTAGCATGCCAATTGTAATCTGGTCCAGACCCTGCTACCATGTAGGATTTACAAGCAATTTAGATTAAACCCATGCCACCACCTCTTGTCCTGCTTTTTACCAAATCAAATAACAACGGTGTGCAATAAAACAATCAGGTGCAATTGTCACACTTCACATGGGCACAAGAACAGAAACACTTTCTCTTACACAGCTCTGTTTGTATTCTAGAGACTTCACACATTCCCAGATCCCTTTAACCACCAACTGCTTTTCTGACTTTTCTCTCCTTTCTTCCTCCTCTCACCTGTAGGTCGCTTTGTGCATCTAATACTGATTGAACTCAAAGGAACACTCCCCTGCTTAAAGTTTTTTTAATGTAGCTATAGTAATGCATGTAATGTACCCTCATGATTTAATTAGCCTTTTAATACTGCTGAGTAATATGTTGATGGCACTTTTTATAATGTGAACCATAACAATACAGACATAATATACTATGCACTTTTATTTTGTTATACAGAAGAAGGTTCTATGTGACAGAATGAAATGAATGCTGCCACTTAAAGGTAAGCATTATAGTTAGGTAAATTTAAAGGGATAGGGGCTGATTTATTATGTCGGCCTGACATCGCTGTAGTGGATCATGCCCACCTGACATCGCTGAATACCGACAGCATACGCTGTCGGCATTTAACATTGCACAAGCAGTTCTGGTGAACTGCTTGTGTAATGCCGTCCCCTGCAGATTCTGCCACTAGCAGGGGGTGTCAATCAACCCAATCTTTTCAGTGCTTCTTAACTCCTGTTTCCTAAATGCTCGAGCGGAAACAGGGGCATTCAGGGCCATTCGGCCCTTAATAAATCGGCCCCCTCCTCTATGCCAGAATTTTTATTGTTTAAAAAGATAGATAATCTCTTTATTACCCATTCCCCAGTTTGCACAACCAACACTGTTATATTAATATACGTTTTATCCCTGTTTCAGTTCTTTGGACAGATTTGCATTTTAGCCAATCAGTGCTGACTCTTAAGTAAGTCCTCAAGCCTGAGCACAATGTTATCTACTGTATATGAAACACATGAACTAACCCCCTCTAGCTATGAAAAACTGTAAAATGCATTGAGATAAGAGGCAGCCATCAAGGGCTTAGAAATTAGCATATGAGAGAACAAAAGAAAATTGATGATAAAAGTAAATTGGAAAATTGCTTAAAATGGTATGCCCTATCTAAATCATGAAAGTTTAATTTTGACTAGACTGCCCCTTTAAGTTTGGTAACTCGTAGAAGTGGCGTACTTAGCCTAATGGTAGAACTTTCACAGGAGAAAAAGCATAGAGCAGAGCTATAATAATACATCACAAAATCATCTCAAGGGAATGCCCTATTAACACATCGATTGCTGTTTCACCCTCCTGGTATTAACTTACTTTTTCTTTCCCAGATGTGTCAAGTCGCATTTCTTTCTACAAATACAGCTATGGTAGATATCTACATCTTGATTGTAAATATAGTAATGTGTGATTCCTGCTAGATTCATGAAAAAATAATATTAACCTGTGAGTGTATATATATATTTATTTATATAATTTCCTTGTTTATTTGCAGTGAAACATGCAGAGCTTATCAATCAATAGCAACAAAAACAATTGTCTGTTAATATTGAACGCTCAACAAATCTGACAAAAAATAAATATTTGCTGTATTTAGAATATGAGATATCAGTTCATTTGATATTAGTGCAGTAGAATTAATAACCACCTACTATTCACAGATTGTAAAACACAGGTTAACCTACTAGTGCTTTTTCCCAGGACAACAATACATGGTTTCCTTTTTTATCAAATGCATTTTTCTATCTCTCTGCCTATGAATTTTGCCCTCCTTCTGTAAACTACCAATCTGTAGAAGAAAATACTGCTATGATGACAAATGCCCAAATAATTTGGTGAAGGTATTTTGTGTTAATGACGTCATTATATTGCATATTCTAGTTATCTGTGTTTATCATATCTTCATTTGTTTTATGCATTTCTATAATTCTCCCCTTACAGTAAGTATCACATTTTAAAAAGTAAATGAAAATATATATTTAATGATAACCTATTCCTCCTTATGCAAATAAATTAAAGAGACTTTAAAGTTAAGGAAAAGTTAAACAAACTCCTTTATGCCATTTTAAACTGAATTGAAATTTAGCATAAGTTTAATTCATCGGTTTTTTTAAATATGGATAAATAGCGTAATTTTTTATCATTTAATTATCCGCCGTTCAGATTGTTTCCTCCGCCCGACATGTTATGCAACTTGATTGACATGCTACCTCTATATCAGCATCCAATCATCGTTTTCCCCCCCGGGGTGGTCACCACTAACATTGAAACGTCACTACATTACTATGCGCATGCGTTGAACGTGAATAATCCTATTTCCTGAGGGCGTTCGTTCATGAGACGCGCATGCTCTGTTTCACTTAGTTTCCACTTCGGCTTAGAAATGAGCATTATTCAGCGATCGCCGTCTAAGAAAGTATACTGTCTAACTACGGCAAAAACCTGATATTGCTGTAATGAATATTTTAAACAGTAAACCCTTTTGTTTTAATAATAATTGTATAAACGAAATTACATATTTTATATATCTATATCTACAATTTCAACTAGATAATTTACTTTGTAGGTGATTTACAACTATTAAACTATCGTTGGAGAAGCGCATGTAGGGTCTGAATGTTAGTACTAGCCTTATGTCACAGAATATTGCTCTCTCATATTGATTTTTAAATTTAGATTGTTTCTTTTATTTAAAATAATTAACTATATAAATTTTTTAATATATTTTGTCTGATCTATTTACTGTTAAACGAAATATGTTTTAACGTTATGAATATTGATTTTAATAATTGATTTCAATGCAATACAATGTATCTAATAGGTATACTTTTGTTAGGTGTAAGACCGATATATTCATTACTAATTACAATCTTTTAGATTGCAATATTATGAAATAATAAAAGAAATATCATCATTGCAAAACTGTAATTCAGTAATGTAGGTACCTATATCATTTGCATTGCTTGGACTTACATAGCTATTAGAAGAAACAAAGTCAACTTGTAATTCCACGATCTCTATTCCGCGTCTGATATCGCTGGCAGTATAGTACTCAATTAAGAATGTACTTCATTGAATACACTGGCCTCTAGTTATGAAGCTCCGTATTTTCCTGCATTCGCCGGCCCAATACGCTCCCCTAAGCTCGCCTAACATCGCCTAACATCGCCGTTGCGGACCTGAATACGTTCGCCAAAGTTATGAAAAAAGCTCTCAAGAAGCCGCGCACCAAGTACATGGCGATGAGCAGCGGACTGTTGTTAACTGACAGTCATCGATCTCGCTGCTCATCGGCTTCTTCGCAGCTTTCTTGCTAGCCTGTCACTAAGCACCCACACTAAACTATACTGTTTTACCCCCTAAACCGCCGCTCCCGGAGCCCCCCGCACCTAACTAAAGTTATTACCCCCTAAACCGCCGCTCCTGGACCCCTCCGCAACGATAATAAATATATTAACCACTAAACCGCCGCTCCCGGACCCCGCTGCCACCTACATTATACCTATTAACCCTAATCTGCTGCCCCCTTTACCACTGCCACCTACATAAACTTATTAACCCCTATACTGCCGATCCCGGGCCCCGCCGCAAATAAATTAATTGTTTAACCCCTAAACCACCGCACCCGGACCCCGCCACCACCTACATTACATTTAATAACCCCTATCCTGCCCCCCTACACCGCCGCCACCTACATTACATTGATTAACCCCTAATCTACTCCCCCTACACTGCCGCCACTATATTAAATGAATTAACCCCAAAGCCTAAGTCTAACCCTAACACCCCCCTAACTTAAATATTATTTAAATTAATCTAAATAAATATTACTATAATTAACTAAATTATTCCTATTTGAAACTAAATACTTACCTGTAAAATAAACCCTAAGATAGCTACAATATAATTAATAATTACATTATAGCTATTTTAGGGTTTATTTTTATTTTTCAGGCAACTTTGTATTTATTTTAACTAGGTACAATAGCTATTAAATAGTTATTAACTATTTAATAGCTACCTAGCTAAAATAACTACAAAATTACCTGTAAAATAAATCCTAACCTAAGTTACAAATACACCTAACACTACACTATCAATAAATTAATTAAATAAATTAACTACAATTATCTATAATAACATACATTTAAATAACCTAAACTATATTACAAAAAAAACAAACACTAAATTACAAAAAATAAAAAAATATTACAAGAAGTTTAATCTAATTACACCTAATCTAAACCCCCTAATAAATTAAAAAAGCCCCCCAAAATAACAAAATTCCCTATCCTAAACTAAATTACAAATAGTAGTAACCAGCTCTTTTACCAGCCCTTAAAAGGGCCTTTTGCGGGGCATTGCCCCAAAGTAATCAGCTCTTTTACCTGTAAAAAAAAGAAATACAATACCCCCCCAACATTACAACCCACCACCCACACACCCCTACTCTAAAACCCACCCGATCCCCCCTTAAATAAACCTAACACTACCCCATTGAAGATCACCCTACCTTGAGCCGTCTTCACCCAGCTGGGCACCACTGGTCATCCGATGTGGCAGAAAAGGACATCCGGACCGGCAGAAGTCTTCATCCGATTGGGGCAAAAGAGGTCCTCCATCCAGCAGAAGTCTTCATCCAAGCGGGGCAGAAGAGGTCCTCCATCCGGCAGAAGTCTTCATCCAAGCGGGGCAGAAGAGGTCCTCCATCCGGCAGAAGTCTTCATCCATCCGTGGCTCCATCTTCAAGACCTCCGACGCGGAACATCCTCCTCGGCCGACGGATTAACGACGAATGAAAGTTCCTTTAAATGACGTCATCCAAGATGGCGTCCCTCGAATTTCGATTCTATCAGCCAATCAGAATTAAGGTAGGAAAAATCCAATTGGCTGATATAATCAGCCAATCGGATTGAAGTTCAATCCGATTGGCTCATTGGATCAGCCAATAGAATTGACCTCGTATTCTATTGGCTGATCCAATGAGCCAATCGGATTGAACTTTAATCCGATTGGCTGATTACATCAGCCAATCGGATTTTTCCTACCATAATGGCTGATAGAATCCTATCAGCCAATCGGAATTCGAGGGACGCCATCTTGGATGACGTCATTTAAAGGAACCTTCATTCGTCGTTAGTCCGTCGGCCGAGGAGGATGTTCTGCGTCGGAGGTCTTGAAGATGGAGCCACGGATGGATGAAGATTTCTGCCGGATGGAGGACCTCTTCTGCCCCGCTTGGATGAAGACTTCTGCCGGATGGAGGACCTCTTCTGCCCCGCTTGGATGAAGACTTCTGCCGGATGGAGGACCTCTTCTGCCCCAATCGGATGAAGACTTCTGCCAGTCCGGATGTCCTCTTCTGCCGCATTGGATGACCAGTGGTGCCCGGCTGGGTGAAGATGGCTCAAGGTAGGGTGATCTTCAATGGGGTAGTGTTAGGTTTATTTAAGGGGGGATTGGGTGGGTTTTAGAGTAGGGGTGTGTGGGTGGTGGGTTGTAATGTTGGGGGGTATTGTATTTCTTTTTTTTACAGGTATAAGAGCTGATTACTTTGGGGAAATGCCGCGCAAAAAGCCATTTTAAGGGCTGGTAAAAGAGCTGGTTACTTTTGAAATTTAGTTTAGGATAGGGAATTTTATTATTTTGGGGGGCTTTTTTATTTTATTAGGGGGCTTAGATTAGGTGTAATTATATTAAACTTCTTGTAATACTTTTTATTTTTTGTAATTTAGTGTTTGTTTTTTGTAATATAGTTTAGTTTATTTAATTGTATTTTATTATAGATAATTGTAGTTAATTTATTTAATTAATTTATTGATAGTGTAGTGTTAGGTGTATTTGTAACTTAGGTTAGGATTTATTTTACAGGTAATTTTGTAGTTATTTTAGCTAGGTAGCTATTAAATAGTTAATAACTATTTAATAGCTATTGTACCTAGTTAAAATAAATACAAAGTTGCCGGTAAAATAAAAATAAATCCTAAAATAGCTATAATGTAATTATTAATTATATTGTAGCTATCTTAGGGTTTATTTTATAGGTAAGTATTTAGTTTTAAATAGGAATAATTTAGTTAATTATAGTAATATTTATTTAGATTAATTTAAATAATATTTAAGTTAGGGGGGTGTTAGGGTTAGACTTAGGTTTTGGGGTTAATTCATTTAATATAGTGGCGGCGGTGTAGGGGGGGTAGATTAGGGGTTAATCAATGTAATGTAGGTGGCGGCGGTGTAGGGGGGGACAGGATAGGGGTTAATAAATGTAATGTAGGTGGCGGAGGGCTCCGGGTGGGGTGGTTTAGGGGTTTAACAATTAATTTATTTGCGGCGGGGTCCGGGATCGGCAGGATAGGGGTTAATAACTTTATGTAGGTGGCAGCGTTATAGGGGGCGACAAATTAGGGATTAATAGGTATAATGTAGGTGGCAGAGGGGTCCGGGAGCGGCGGTTTAGGGGTTCATATATTTATTATAGTTGCGGCAGGGTCCAGGAGCGGCAGTAGATTACATACAGAGTCCTAGACGTGGTGGTAATAGAGAGTTGCTTCTCAAAAAACGTGAGGCATTTTGGATTAATAAATTAGACTGTTTAATCCCCAATGGCATGAACAGGGAATTAGATTTAAGTGTATTTTTATAGAGTAATATATTTTTACTACTGTACAATTCCCATTCTGGTATTAAATTTTGTATTTTGACATTTTTTTATCTGCTCTTCAACAAATGTGATTGTTCTCTTTTTTTTAAAAAAATTCTTGTATAAATAAATTGCATTTTTTATATAGGTTTAGACCACTAGATGTCAGTAGAGATTTAGAGAAATGTATGTCTAGGTAATTTAGTGAAAAGGTGTGGTCTCACCTGGCTGTTGGCTATTTAAGGGTGATTAAGTCTTACAAACACTATGGCCTAGATTTAGAGTTTTGTCGGTAACGACCCGCGTAGCTAACGCTGGCTTTTTTGTGGCCGCACCTTTTAAATACCTCTGGTATTGAGAGTTCACAGAATGGCTGCGTTAGGCTCCAAAAAGGGAGCGTACAGGCATATTTAACGCCACTGCAACTCTCGATACCAGAGTTGCTTACGGAAGCGGCCAGCTTCAAAAACGTGCTTGTGCACGATTCCCCCATAGGAAACAATGGGGCTGTTTGAGCTGAAAAAAAAACTAACACCTGCAAAAAAGCCGCGTTCAGCTCCTAACGCAGCCCCATTGTTTGCTATGGGGAAACACTTCCTACGTCTGCACCTAACACTCTAACATGTACCCCGAGTCTAAACAGCCCTAACCTTACACTTATTAACCCCTATTCTGCCGCCCCAGCTATCGCTGAAACCTGCATATTATTATTAACCCCTAATCTGGTGCTCCGTAAACCGCCGCTACTTACATTATCCCTATGTACCCCTAATCTGCTGTCCCTAACACCGCCGACCCCTATATTATATTTATTAACCCCTAATCTGCCGCCCACAACGTCGCCTCCACCTGCCTACACTTATTAACCCCTAATCTGCCGACCGGACCGCACCGCTATTATAATAAAGTTATTAACCCCTAATCCGCCTCACTAACCCTATAATAAATAGTATTAACCCCTAATCTGCCCTCCCTAACATCGCCGACACCTAACTTCAAACATTAACCCCTAATCTGCCGACTGGAGCTCACCGCTATTCTAATAAATGTATTAACCCCTAAAGCTAAGTCTAACCCTAACAGTAACACCCCCCTAACTTAAATATAATTTAAATCTAACGAAATTAATTAACTCTTATTAAATAAATTATTCCTATTTAAAGCTAAATACTTACCTGTAAAATAAATCCTAATATAGCTACAATATAAATTATAATTATATTATAGCTATTTTAGGATTAATATTTATTTTACAGGTAACTTTGTATTTATTTTAACCAGGTACAATAGCTATTAAATAGTTAAGAACTATTTAATAGCTAAAATAGTTAAAATAATTACAAAATTACCTGTAAAATAAATCCTAACCTAAGTTACAATTAAACCTAACACTACACTATCAATAAATAAATTAAATTAAATACCTACAATTACCTACAATTAAACCTAACACTACACTATCAATAAATTAATTAAATAAATACAATATCTACAAATAAATACAATTAAATAAACTAACTAAAGTACCAAAAATAAAAAAGAACTGTTACAAAAAATAAAAAAATATTTACAAACATAAGAAAAATATTACAACAATTTTAAACTAATTACACCTACTCTAAGCCCCCTAATAAAATAACAAAGCCCCCCAAAATAAAAAATGCCCTACCCTATTCTAAATTACAAAAGTTCAAAGCTCTTTTACCTTACCAGCCCTGAACAGGGCCCTTTGCGGGGCATGCCCCAAGAAATTCAGCTCTTTTTCCTGTAAAAAAAAACATACAATACCCCCCCAACATTACAACCCACCACCCACATACCCCTAATCTAACCCAAACCCCCCTTAAATAAACCTAACACTAAGCCCCTGAAGATCTTCCTACCTTGTCTTCACCTCACTGGGTATCACACCGATCCGTCCTGGCTCCGATATCTTCATCCAACCCAAGCGGGGGCTAGACATCCATCATCCGACGGCTGAAGAAGTCCAGAAGAGGCTCCAAAGTCTTCATCCTATCCGGGAAGAAGAGTAGATCCGGACCGGCAACCATCTTCTTCCAAGCGGCATCTTCTATCTTCATCCGATGAGGACCGGCTCCATCTTGAAGACCTCCACCGCGGACCCATCTTCTTCTGACGACGACTTCCCGACGAATGACGGTTCCTTTAAGAGACGTCATCCAAGATGGCGTCCCTCGAATTCCGATTGGGTGATAGGATTCTATCAGCCAATCGGAATTAAGGTAGGAAAATTCTGATTGGCTGATGGAATCAGCCAATCAGAATCAAGTTCAATCCGATTGGCTGATTCAATCAGCCAATCAGATTGAGCTTGCATTCTATTGGCTGTTCCGATCAGCCAATAGAATGCGAGCTCAATCTGATTGGCTGATCGGATCAGCCAATCGGATTGAACTTGATTCTGATTTGCTGATTCCATCAGCCAATCAGAATTTTCCTACCTTAATTCCGATTGGCTGATAGAATCCTATCAGCCAATCGGAATTCGAGGGACGCCATCTTGGATGACGTCCCTTAAAGGAACCGTCATTCGTCGGGAAGTCGTCGTCGGAAGAAGATGGGTCCGCGGTGGAGGTCTTCAAGATGGAGCCGGTCCTCATCGGATGAAGATAGAAGATGCCGCTTGGAAGAAGATGGTTGCCGGTCCGGATCTACTCTTCTTCCCGGGATAGGATGAAGACTTTGGAGCCTCTTCTGGACTTCTTCAGCCGTCAGATGATGGATGTCTAGCCCCCGCTTGGGCTTAGATGAAGATTTCGGAGCCTGGAACGATCGGTGATACCTGGCATGGTGAAGACAAGGTAGGAAGATCTTCAGGGGCTTAGTGTTAGGTTTATTTAAGGGGGGTTTGGGTTAGATTAGGGGTATGTGGGTGGTGGGTTATAATGTTTGGGGGGGGGGTATTGTATGTTTTTTTTTACAGGCAAAAGAGCTGAATTCTTTGGGGCATGCCCCGCAAAGGGCCCTGTTCAGGGCTGGTAAGGTAAAAGAGCTTTGAACTTTAGTAATTTAGAATAGGGTAGGGCATTTTTTTATTTTGGGGGTCTTTGTTATTTTATTAGGGGGGTTAGAGTAGGTGTAATTAGTTTAAAATTGTTGTAATATTTTTCTGATGTTTGTAAATATTTTTTTATTTTTTGTAACTTAGTTCTTTTTTATTTTTTGTACTTTAGTTAGTTTATTTAATTGTATTTATTTGTAGATATTGTATTTAATTAATTTATTGATAGTGTAGTGTTAGGTTTAATTGTAGGTAATTGTAGGTATTTTATTTAATTAATTTATTGATAGTGTAGTGTTAGGTTTAATTGTAACTTAGGTTAGGATTTATTTTACAGGTAATTTTGTAATTATTATAACTAGGTAGCTATTAAATAGTTCTTAACTATTTAATAGCTATTGTACCTGGTTAAAATAAATACAAAGTTACCTGTAAAAGAAATATAAATCCTAAAATAGCTATAATATAATTATAATTTATATTGTAGCTATATTAGGGTTTATTTTACAGGTAAGTATTTAGTTTTAAATAGGAATAATTTATTTAATAAGAGTTAATTTATTTCGTTAGATTTAAATTATATTTAAGTTAGGGGGGTGTTAGTGTTAGGGTTAGACTTAGCTTTAGGGGTTAATACATTTATTAGAATAGCGGCGAGATTCGGTCAGCAGATTAGGGGTTAATAATTGAAGTTAGGTGTCGGCGATTTTAGGGAGGGCAGATTAGGGGTTAATACTATTTATTATAGGGTTATTGAGGCGGGAGTGAGGCGGATTAGGGGTTAATAACTTTATTATAGTAGCGGTGAGATCCACTCGGCAGATTAGGGGTTAATAAGTGTAGGCAGGTGGAGGCGACGTTGTGGGCGGCAGATTAGGGGTTAATAAATATAATATAGGGGTCGGCGGTGTTAGGGGCAGCAGATTAGGGGTACATAGCTATAATGTAGGTGGCGGCTCTTTGCGGTCGGCATATTAGGGGTTAATTATTGTAGGTAGGTGGCGGCGACGTTGTGGGGGGCAGGTTAGGGGTTAATAAATATAATATAGGGGTCGGCGGTGTTAGGGGCAGCAGATTAGGGGTACATAAGTATAACGTAGGTGGCGGTCGGCAGATTAGGGGCTAAAAAAATTGAATCGAGTGGCGGCGATGTGGGGGGACCTCGGTTTAGGGGTACATAGGTAGTTTATGGGTGTTAGTGTACTTTAGAGCACAGTAGTTAAGAGCTTTATAAACCGGCGTTAGCCCAGAAAGCTCTTAACTACTGACTTTTTTCTGCGGCTGGAGTTTTGTCGTTAGAATTCTAACGCTCACTTCAGACACGACTCTAAATACCGGAGTTAGAAAGATCCCATTGAAAAGATAGGATACGCAATTTACGTAAGGGGATCTGCGGTATGGAAAAGTCGCGGCTGAAAAGTGAGCGTTAGACCCTTTCCTGACTGACTCCAAATACCGGCGGTAGCCTAAAACCAGCGTTAGGAGCCTCTAACGCTGGTTTTCACGGCTACCGCCAAACTCCAAATCTAGCCGTATGTGAACATGACTAAGGGTTGACTACCCGAAACGTTGTTCTATTTTCTCTTTGCTCCCACTATGTGCTAATAAAGGAACTTTTTATGGATGATGAGAAGTGGTGCTGCTGCATTTCTTGGATATATTTGAGACTGATGTAAAAGTTTTTTTAAAAAAAAATTACACTAATGTTACAACAGATAGGAGTGGTGGCACTGAGGATGGAAGTAGGCACAGTATATGCTGGGAGTCTGACACACAGGCTGGCACTAGTGGCAGCCTGGCCTGGCAACTAAAATTAAATAACACTAGCAGACTGATGTAAAAGTTTTTTTTAAAAAAACAGTTACACTAATGTTACAACAGATATGAGTGGTGGCACTGAGGATGGAAGTAGGCACAGTATATGCTGGGAGCCTGACACACAGGCTTGCACTAGTGGCAGGCTGGCCTGCCAACTACAATTAAATAACACTAGCAGACTGATATAAAAAAAAAAAAAATTTACACTAATGTTACACCAGATATGAGTGGTGGCACTGAGGCTGGCAGTGGCAGGCTGGCCTGGCAACTGCAATTAGATTACACTAGCAGACTGATGTAAAAGTTTTTTATAAAAAAAATTACACTAATGTTACACCAGATATGAGTGGTGGAAAACAGAGCAATTAGGCACAGTATATGCTGTGGGCCTGACACACAGGCCTGATGGAAAATGAAATTAGATTTCACTAGCAAACTGATGTAAAAGTTTTTTTTTTTTTAAATTTACACTAATGTTACACTAGATATGAGTGGTGGCACAGAGCAATTAATCACTATGAGTGGTGGCACAGAGCAATTAATCACAGTATATGCTGTGGGCCTGACACACAGGCCTGATGGAAAATGAAATTCGATTACACTAGCAAACTGATGTAAAAGTTTTTTTTTTTTAAATTTACACTAATGTTACACCAGATATCAGTGGTGGCACAGAGCAATTAATAACAGTATATGCTGTGGGCCTGACACACAGGCCTGATGGAAAATGAAATTAGATTACACTAGCAAACTGATGTAATTTTTTTTTTTTTTTAATTTACACTAATGTTACACCAGATATCAGTGGTGGCACAGAGCAATTAATCACAGTATATGCTGTGAGCCTGACAGTGAGGAGGGGATCCCGGGCGCCAACTAACGGAGGCTAGGTGTACTACAATTGTTTAAGATACAGAAATTTATTAAAAACAATATAAAAAATACAATATAGAAAATACAATATATGCATATATAATCTCATGGATCCATGGTACAGCGAAAATATTCAGCATAAAACAGTTAACATAAAAACATAGTAAGATGAAAACAGAAACGGATGTTGTTGGTGCAAATTTATGCACTGGCTAATGCAGACCTTATATAGAAATAAAGTAGAGTGGTCTGGTCCAGGGGGGTACAATAAAACCACAAATGATATCCCAACGTGACAACAAATTTGATAGTGATAAAGTTAAACTGATAGTGATAAATAAAACAATCCAAATAATGTCCAAAATCAATCAGAAAATTCTACAAAAATGTTGATATTTGTGAATTCCGGTGCTCCTATCAAATCGAAAAAAATGAAACTTTGAAAAAATGAATGAAAAAAATGAAAAAATGTGAAAAAATATGCCCAGATTGAAAATAAGTAGAAAAAAGGAAGAAATGGATGTGAAAAGGACTTTCAGGTGTAAAAGGTAAAAAGGTAAGTTCCTCAAATAAATAAATAAATAGTTAGTGTTAGTCTGTCAGCAAGTGGAAAGAACAATTCAGTGTCAGAACTTCGATTGTAGTGTTGTATCCAAGTGAAAAACAAATGAAGAACTCTTATGGCAGCAAAAAATGTGCAATTGAGACCACGGTCTCAAACCCAAGTGCAAAAGACAAAAAATCAGATATCCAAAACGTCAAATATAAAATCGCTTGGCAAAAACAAACCTGTGGAAAAAACAGAAAACAGCAATGTGCAAAAAAATAAATAGCAATCAGCTAAGATCGAAATCAAACTCACCAGTACTGGTCTACGCGTTTCGGCCTCATATAGGCCTTTTTCAAGACTGGTTTTCTAAGCTGACTGGTGGTCTTTTATAGCGTTCCGGCTATCAGAACCCGGATGTAAGTTTTACTCATCACTTCCGGTTGCGTATTGTGTCAGAAATACCTGATTAGGATACTTAAGACCATCCAAATGGCGATCTTTTTTACTCTCAAAGCTTTTTCTATCATGTTCTCCTAGTATTACAAATAATCCGTTATTGGGTATTATATGCTAACTGTATACAACTTAACCTCCGTTCGGGCAGTGACGTCACTTCCGGTTGGCGTAAAAACTGTCATAGTTTACAGTGTATTCCAATGTTTATATCTATTAACATGAGCACCTAGATAATTCTCCCAAATGTTTAGTTATTATTAATAATACCAGAGGAGTTATTTATTATAAAATTTTTTGTGATATTCATATAGATATTCTTTACGATCGCATTCTGCTTCTCCAATTGGTCATGACGTCACTCTTAGCCCTAATATTCATTACTGTCTCGTTAGAGGATCCTTGTTGTATAACATTAATGCTGGCTCCTTCTACAGGGGGTCAGGTCCTTACTAAGAATCGCTAGGGTAAACTTGATGATACAATGACCCATATAATCTATCAACACAATAGCGATAAGATGCACCTTGGTGTTGGTGACCATATTTACATATTCCTGTATAATACGATGTATGTAGGTGATGTGTTATTTGTAGGAATAATAGGGGGGACATCTGGTATGTCTTGTCTAATCTAGTTATACCAAGTACGGAATTCAGTTCATATGTTTTATTTGAAGAACCAAGAAGTTAAAAAGTCAAAAAGTTGCCTCATATTACCAACAGAGCAATTAGTGCTACATTTCACATGTTGCACTAGGCCTATATTTTCTTAAAATAATCGAGTCGCTTAGTTAGAACTTATTGGTTATCAGAGACCCCTCTTACTTTGGCAAATGTACCTTGCCAGTTGTTAGGGGAATCAGGCCACTACATCTCTATAATATCGTGATAAGAAATTGATGAAAGAGAGAATAGAGAGAGAGATTATGTCTTCCTGATGATGAAAATATGTCATGTTTAGGAGAAAGGGAATAGTCGTCGGGTGTGTTGGATCTATTAACATTCTGATTTAACTGTGACCCAGGGGAATATTCGCTATCATTATCTGTTCGTATAGTTTGCATAGTATTGGATTTTTCAATCCACCCTTGCAATATCGGACACACTTGTTAGTAAAATAATTATAAGTTATTTATGAAGGATCCGTGTCAGTTGTTGTGGAAATATGTGGTAGTGTAATCGTAATTGGTCATGTAGTCATAGTGTATCGCATGATCCCATCGAGCCTGTGTGTCATTAAGATAATGGACGTGGTTGACCTAATGAGGTGACACCATGGGAGGGGAGCACTAATAATTGTCGAAGAAGAGGACAATTTACATAGGGTTAGGGGTAGTCTATGGATTTATGCAAATCTGTTTATAGACTTAGGGCTAGGGGTAGTTACATATGGACATATTAAAATCTGTTTTCCAAAGCCACTGATCTTAGTGTGCTTAAAACCCACTTCGATGATTATAAGTTGGTGCAGTTGAAGCTGAATCTGGGCTATCCATATCAAGCTATAACATATCGGAGCCGGAATATCGAGATAGAGATGTTTTTCGGATTTGGCAGGATATATCAGCCTTTTATTCCATTTTTGATGGTTAGACTCATCAGGTGGTTCAGTCTATGGATGATGCAGTGAATCTAGAAGGGTATGATAATGGTAGACTTCGTTCATCAGGTGGTTCAGTCCTTAGATGATACAGTGAATCTGGAAGGACGTGATAAGGATAAACTTCGTTCATAACTTATTTCTTCTTTGATATTTTTTAATTTTATTAAATTCACAGGGGAGACAGGTTTATGTGTACGGTCTCGTGGCCATCCTCATGCTTTGAGGCTGCTCATCAGTTATGGCTATCCAATTATGGGTATCAGCTCATATTGAGTAGGTGGGAGAGGTCCTCCTTGTTATTTAATCCTTTTGGGAAAAGACAGTCAAGGTTGAAAATCCATTTTGATTCCGTAAGGCGTATTTTGTCTACATAGTTTCCGCCTCTCCAATCTTTTGTTACTTTCTCTATGCCCATAAATGATAAGTCTTTTATGTTTCCTTGATGTTTAGTTGAAAAATGGCGATAGAGTGCTGTGTCCATATTTAGTTTTTCAATGCAAAGTAAATGCTCCCGGATTCTCTCCCTTAGGGTTCGAGAGGTCTGGCCTACATACTGCAGTCCGCAGGTGCATTGCAGCAGATAGATCACTCCGCTATCCCGACATCTGATCAGGTTACGGATCTTAAATTTTTCTTTCGTCTGGTGACAACTGAAGGTTGAGGATTTGATGCCATGCCCACATGCTTTGCATGATGGACAGGGGAAGAAACCGCTTATTTCTTTACCATAAACGTCCTTGACACCTGATGCTTTTTTTCTCAACATTTTTCTCAACATTTTTGTAGAATTTTCTGATTGATTTTGGACATTATTTGGATTGTTTTATTTATCACTATCAGTTTAACTTTATCACTATCAAATTTGTTGTCACGTTGGGATATCATTTGTGGTTTTATTGTACCCCCCTGGACCAGACCACTCTACTTTATTTCTATATAAGGTCTGCATTAGCCAGTGCATAAATTTGCACCAACAACATCCGTTTCTGTTTTCATCTTACTATGTTTTTATGTTAACTGTTTTATGCTGAATATTTTCGCTGTACCATGGATCCATGAGATTATATATGCATATATTGTATTTTCTATATTGTATTTTTTATATTGTTTTTAATAAATTTCTGTATCTTAAACAATTGTAGTACACCTAGCCTCCGTTAGTTGGCGCCCGGGATCCCCTCCACACTTGTAGTCTTTTTAGGTGCTAGCTAGGTATCACCTCTCCCAGGCCAATAGGTGTTTTCTGGCGCTTTGAGTATACCCAACACGCAGTACTTTTATCCACCTAGCACTACTCTAGCAGCCGGTCTATCCTTAGCTACCCCCAAACATGGAGTCTCTTGCTATATTACGGCAGGATATTCTTATAGACATTAATGAACACACTAAACCTACTAACACTGAAACAGTAGAAGATGACACTGTAGATATACAGTTCATATTCAGGGATCTGGAGAAACTCCTCACCTCTGAGGTAAAATATAAAGCCGAAATTGTCTTTCTCAGAAAATGCCTTGAATTAGACATTATCCCGAAAGGGCTCATAACCCATAAGGAATGTGCTTTCCCTTTATCCGATTCCATCTCAGACAGATGGAAAAGGGTTCTGATTAACACATCAAGACAACTCATTAAATTAATTATTGAGTACAGGGAAGCCTTAGCACTTGATGTAGATTCTAGAATCAGAGAAAATGAAGAGATCCTAGTAAATCTAGAACACTCAGGACAAGAGTCAAAGGATATATCAGAGAGAAAAGACAATTTATTTAAAAAGGTTAAGAAAGTTAGGGAAGAGATAACTCAAAAGAAGACTAAGAAACTCATGAGAGAAATAGAGAAAAAAGAGTCTATGGTTGAAGAACTTAAAAATGATGAAACTAGGACCAATGAGGGATCAAATACAGGAGAAAATAGAACTATTGTACCAGATAGAGGTCAACACATTAGGTCTAACCATCAAAAAACACATTACACCTCAGATAGATCTAGGGATAATGCATATAGATATGACTACCATACCACACAGAAATCTAATCAACATAGAGGCCCATGGAGAAATCATTATCGACCAAATTATTATCGACCTAATTACCATACACGAGCCCCATACAGATATAACAGAAACCCCCATGGAAATAGGGGATATGGGTATCAGGGCGATCAGTACTATGATAATTATAGAATTAATGATAGGACTATGGATTCAAGAGGAACATATTCACCATATAGGAGGAGAGGGATTAGGGAAGATGGATGGGATAACTACTATAACAGAACCCCATACAGTAGGGGTGATTTTAGAAATGGTCTAGGAGGAAATCATGAGAGAAGAGAATTCCAACAAAGACACCACGTTGAGGAACGACCATATCAGTATAGCTATGACAGGTTCGAGTCGAGATATGGAGATGAGAGTGATTTGCCATACCATGACAAACAGATGAGGAGAAACGAGGTATTCCGAACCCCAGGAGAAGATTTCAGGACACATCATAGGAGAGAAGCCCATACTCCTCCAAGAAAGGACCAGACCACTGAACATGGAATTGACAAGCGGCTCGTACAACAAGGGGCCAGACAGAGGGAACCAAGAGAAAAACCCCAAAACATAATGAACAACTTCAGAACTGGATCACCTCCTTCTTCTTCTTCTTTTTTAGAGGTGGACCACACACACAACAGGGAGAAAGAGAGGATACCAAGACCCCAGAGAGAAGCAAGAACAGAAAGAACAACAACATAAAGAGGAGAATCCATCGGGGAAAAAGAGGGGGAGCCAAAGTTAATAAAACTAAGAGTACAGATCCCGCTCAGGCATTAGAAAAGGAACCAGAAGGTATCTTTAACTTGAGCTCTCATGTCCTCTCCAAAGAAGAGACCTCCGTTCTGAAGTATGGCCTCTCCTTTGCCCCGACTAGAAGCCTCAACAAATTCCAGACGTTCGTTAACGTTAAAGAATTCGTGAGGAAATTGACTCTGAAAAGATTCTTTGCGAAATCAGCCCTGGAAAGAGCGGTCTATAAGCCAGATGATGCCAATGATGGTTATAAACACACAAATCTAAGACCTAAATCAACATTTTACCCTACTAATAGTAAGGGTACAGCCATAGAGTCATTTGAGACAGTGGTATGTAAGGAGATTAGAGAGATACAGTCCAACCAATTGAAGATCAGAAGACAGAATCTCTCCAACAAACAGATAAGAACCATCAGGGATTTGGAGAACAACTACAACATGACGATTAAACCTGCCGATAAGGGAGGGGGGATTGTCATCATGGATAAAGTGAACTATGACCTGGAAACTGCACGGATCCTAGGAGACAATGATACCTACATGAGATTGCCAGGAAATCCAGAAATTGCATATAAAAAGGATCTGTTGAGGATTTTGGACCAAGCTAAGGAACAAGGGATACTTAACAGCAAGGAATACGAGTACATCAATATCAGTCATCCAAGAACCCCCATCATCTATCATCTACCGAAGATCCATAAATCGTTGGAGAAACCACCAGGGAGACCCATCATCTCAGGCATTGGATCTCTGAGCTCAAATCTATCCGAATATATTGATCTAAACCTCCAAAAATATGTGAGGCAATTACCTTCCTACCTGAAAGACTCAACACAGGTACTCAACCTCCTAGATGGAATAACCTGGGAAGATGGATACATTCTGGCTACCTGTGATGTCACGTCCCTTTATACGTGCATCCCTCACGAAGAGGGTCTGGAAGCGGTTGAATTCTTCCTAGATAGAGATGAGGATCTCCAAGTAGAACAAAAGGAGTTTATCCTGGAGGGAATTCGATATATTCTGAGCCATAACTACTTCTGTAATGAAGGAAGGTATTACCGACAGATATGCGGTACGGCGATGGGGACCAGGTTCGCACCGAGCTACGCGAACCTTTATATGGGAAAGTGGGAGCACATCTTCTGGGAGTCATGCCCAGCGAGTGCGGACCTGGTCCTCTATCGCCGATACATAGATGACATCATCATTATATGGAAGGGGACACAAGAGGACTTGGACTACACCTTTGAAGTAATGAATAGAAGTACTGAAAATCTGAAATTCACGCACATCTGTAGTAGGAGCGATTTGATCTTTCTGGACCTCAAGATTGAGATTGTCCAAAATAAAATAGAAACTTCAACATTCTTTAAGAAAGTGGATAGCAACAACTTCATTCACAGAATGAGCTGCCACCACAAGTCCTGGAAAGATAACATACCGACCGGACAACTATTACGAATAAGGAAAAATTGCTCTACTAATGAAAAATGGGAACAACAGGCGGAACTCATAAAGAACAAATTCCTAGAGCGAGGTTATAATGAGATTGATTTGGAACAGAAAGTGCAGGATATCAGCCACATTGAAAGAACTAAGTTAATGACTTACAAAAGAAAAGAGAAACCACTAGGAGATGAGACTCTCAACATTAATATGATCACCGAATACAGTGGGAATAAGAAGATTATCGAAAGGATAATCCAGAAACATTGGTCACTTCTAAGGGATGATGACATCATTGGCGAGTTACTCCCTTCCAAACCGAGATTCATTTATAGGAAGACGAAAAATTTAAAAAGTAAACTAGCTCCTAGCTTACAGAGAAAAAAAGCATCAGGTGTCAAGGACGTTTATGGTAAAGAAATAAGCGGTTTCTTCCCCTGTCCATCATGCAAAGCATGTGGGCACGGCATCAAATCCTCAACCTTCAGTTGTCACCAGACGAAAGAAAAATTTAAGATCCGTAACCTGATCAGATGTCGGGATAGCGGAGTGATCTATCTGCTGCAATGCACCTGCGGACTGCAGTATGTAGGCCAGACCTCTCGAACCCTAAGGGAGAGAATCCGGGAGCATTTACTTTGCATTGAAAAACTAAATATGGACACAGCACTCTATCGCCATTTTTCAACTAAACATCAAGGAAACATAAAAGACTTATCATTTATGGGCATAGAGAAAGTAACAAAAGATTGGAGAGGCGGAAACTATGTAGACAAAATACGCCTTACGGAATCAAAATGGATTTTCAACCTTGACTGTCTTTTCCCAAAAGGATTAAATAACAAGGAGGACCTCTCCCACCTACTCAATATGAGCTGATACCCATAATTGGATAGCCATAACTGATGAGCAGCCTCAAAGCATGAGGATGGCCACGAGACCGTACACATAAACCTGTCTCCCCTGTGAATTTAATAAAATTAAAAAATATCAAAGAAGAAATAAGTTATGAACGAAGTTTATCCTTATCACGTCCTTCCAGATTCACTGTATCATCTAAGGACTGAACCACCTGATGAACGAAGTCTACCATTATCATACCCTTCTAGATTCACTGCATCATCCATAGACTGAACCACCTGATGAGTCTAACCATCAAAAATGGAATAAAAGGCTGATATATCCTGCCAAATCCGAAAAACATCTCTATCTCGATATTCCGGCTCCGATATGTTATAGCTTGATATGGATAGCCCAGATTCAGCTTCAACTGCACCAACTTATAATCATCGAAGTGGGTTTTAAGCACACTAAGATCAGTGGCTTTGGAAAACAGATTTTAATATGTCCATATGTAACTACCCCTAGCCCTAAGTCTATAAACAGATTTGCATAAATCCATAGACTACCCCTAACCCTATGTAAATTGTCCTCTTCTTCGACAATTATTAGTGCTCCCCTCCCATGGTGTCACCTCATTAGGTCAACCACGTCCATTATCTTAATGACACACAGGCTCGATGGGATCATGCGATACACTATGACTACATGACCAATTACGATTACACTACCACATATTTCCACAACAACTGACACGGATCCTTCATAAATAACTTATAATTATTTTACTAACAAGTGTGTCCGATATTGCAAGGGTGGATTGAAAAATCCAATACTATGCAAACTATACGAACAGATAATGATAGCGAATATTCCCCTGGGTCACAGTTAAATCAGAATGTTAATAGATCCAACACACCCGACGACTATTCCCTTTCTCCTAAACATGACATATTTTCATCATCAGGAAGACATAATCTCTCTCTCTATTCTCTCTTTCATCAATTTCTTATCACGATATTATAGAGATGTAGTGGCCTGATTCCCCTAACAACTGGCAAGGTACATTTGCCAAAGTAAGAGGGGTCTCTGATAACCAATAAGTTCTAACTAAGCGACTCGATTATTTTAAGAAAATATAGGCCTAGTGCAACATGTGAAATGTAGCACTAATTGCTCTGTTGGTAATATGAGGCAACTTTTTGACTTTTTAACTTCTTGGTTCTTCAAATAAAACATATGAACTGAATTCCGTACTTGGTATAACTAGATTAGACAAGACATACCAGATGTCCCCCCTATTATTCCTACAAATAACACATCACCTACATACATCGTATTATACAGGAATATGTAAATATGGTCACCAACACCAAGGTGCATCTTATCGCTATTGTGTTGATAGATTATATGGGTCATTGTATCATCAAGTTTACCCTAGCGATTCTTAGTAAGGACCTGACCCCCTGTAGAAGGAGCCAGCATTAATGTTATACAACAAGGATCCTCTAACGAGACAGTAATGAATATTAGGGCTAAGAGTGACGTCATGACCAATTGGAGAAGCAGAATGCGATCGTAAAGAATATCTATATGAATATCACAAAATTTTTTATAATAAATAACTCCTCTGGTATTATTAATAATAACTAAACATTTGGGAGAATTATCTAGGTGCTCCTGTTAATAGATATAAACATTGGAATACACTGTAAACTATGACAGTTTTTACGCCAACCGGAAGTGACGTCACTGCCCGAACAGAGGTTAAGTTGTATACAGTTAGCATATAATACCCAATAACGGATTATTTGTAATACTAGGAGAACATGATAGAAAAAGCTTTGAGAGTAAAAAAGATCGCCATTTGGATGGTCTTAAGTATCCTAATCAGGTATTTCTGACACAATACGCAACCGGAAGTGATGAGTAAAACTTACATCCGGGTTCTGATAGCCGGAACGCTATAAAAGACCACCAGTCAGCTTAGAAAACCAGTCTTGAAAAAGGCCTATATGAGGCCGAAACGCGTAGACCAGTACTGGTGAGTTTGATTTCGATCTTAGCTGATTGCTATTTATTTTTTTGCACATTGCTGTTTTCTGTTTTTTCCACAGGTTTGTTTTTGCCAAGCGATTTTATATTTGACGTTTTGGATATCTGATTTTTTGTCTTTTGCACTTGGGTTTGAGACCGTGGTCTCAATTGCACATTTTTTGCTGCCATAAGAGTTCTTCATTTGTTTTTCACTTGGATACAACACTACAATCGAAGTTTTGACACTGAATTGTTCTTTCCACTTGCTGACAGACTAACACTAACTATTTATTTATTTATTTGAGGAACTTACCTTTTTACCTTTTACACCTGAAAGTCCTTTTCACATCCATTTCTTCCTTTTTTCTACTTATTTTCAATCTGGGCATATTTTTTCACATTTTTTCATTTTTTTCATTCATTTTTTCAAAGTTTCATTTTTTTCGATTTGATAGGAGCACCGGAATTCACAAATATCAACATTTTTGTAGAATTTTCTGATTGATTTTGGACATTATTTGGATTGTTTTATTTATCACTATCAGTTTAACTTTATCACTATCAAATTTGTTGTCACGTTGGGATATCATTTGTGGTTTTATTGTACCCCCCTGGACCAGACCACTCTACTTTATTTCTATATAAGGTCTGCATTAGCCAGTGCATAAATTTGCACCAACAACATCCGTTTCTGTTTTCATCTTACTATGTTTTTATGTTAACTGTTTTATGCTGAATATTTTCGCTGTACCATGGATCCATGAGATTATATATGCATATATTGTATTTTCTATATTGTATTTTTTATATTGTTTTTAATAAATTTCTGTATCTTAAACAATTGTAGTACACCTAGCCTCCGTTAGTTGGCGCCCGGGATCCCCTCCACACTTGTAGTCTTTTTAGGTGCTAGCTAGGTATCACCTCTCCCAGGCCAATAGGTGTTTTCTGGCGCTTTGAGTATACCCAACACGCAGTACTTTTATCCACCTAGCACTACTCTAGCAGCCGGTCTATCCTTAGCTACCCCCAAACATGGAGTCTCTTGCTATATTACGGCAGGATATTCTTATAGACATTAATGAACACACTAAACCTACTAACACTGAAACAGTAGAAGATGACACTGTAGATATACAGTTCATATTCAGGGATCTGGAGAAACTCCTCACCTCTGAGGTAAAATATAAAGCCGAAATTGTCTTTCTCAGAAAATGCCTTGAATTAGACATTATCCCGAAAGGGCTCATAACCCATAAGGAATGTGCTTTCCCTTTATCCGATTCCATCTCAGACAGATGGAAAAGGGTTCTGATTAACACATCAAGACAACTCATTAAATTAATTATTGAGTACAGGGAAGCCTTAGCACTTGATGTAGATTCTAGAATCAGAGAAAATGAAGAGATCCTAGTAAATCTAGAACACTCAGGACAAGAGTCAAAGGATATATCAGAGAGAAAAGACAATTTATTTAAAAAGGTTAAGAAAGTTAGGGAAGAGATAACTCAAAAGAAGACTAAGAAACTCATGAGAGAAATAGAGAAAAAAGAGTCTATGGTTGAAGAACTTAAAAATGATGAAACTAGGACCAATGAGGGATCAAATACAGGAGAAAAAAGAACTATTGTACCAGATAGAGGTCAACACATTAGGTCTAACCATCAAAAAACACATTACACCTCAGATAGATCTAGGGATAATGCATATAGATATGACTACCATACCACACAGAAATCTAATCAACATAGAGGCCCATGGAGAAATCATTATCGACCAAATTATTATCGACCTAATTACCATACACGAGCCCCATACAGATATAACAGAAACCCCCATGGAAATAGGGGATATGGGTATCAGGGCGATCAGTACTATGATAATTATAGAATTAATGATAGGACTATGGATTCAAGAGGAACATATTCACCATATAGGAGGAGAGGGATTAGGGAAGATGGATGGGATAACTACTATAACAGAACCCCATACAGTAGGGGTGATTTTAGAAATGGTCTAGGAGGAAATCATGAGAGAAGAGAATTCCAACAAAGACACCACGTTGAGGAACGACCATATCAGTATAGCTATGACAGGTTCGAGTCGAGATATGGAGATGAGAGTGATTTGCCATACCATGACAAACAGATGAGGAGAAACGAGGTATTCCGAACCCCAGGAGAAGATTTCAGGACACATCATAGGAGAGAAGCCCATACTCCTCCAAGAAAGGACCAGACCACTGAACATGGAATTGACAAGCGGCTCGTACAACAAGGGGCCAGACAGAGGGAACCAAGAGAAAAACCCCAAAACATAATGAACAACTTCAGAACTGGATCACCTCCTTCTTCTTCTTCTTTTTTAGAGGTGGACCACACACACAACAGGGAGAAAGAGAGGATACCAAGACCCCAGAGAGAAGCAAGAACAGAAAGAACAACAACATAAAGAGGAGAATCCATCGGGGAAAAAGAGGGGGAGCCAAAGTTAATAAAACTAAGAGTACAGATCCCGCTCAGGCATTAGAAAAGGAACCAGAAGGTATCTTTAACTTGAGCTCTCATGTCCTCTCCAAAGAAGAGACCTCCGTTCTGAAGTATGGCCTCTCCTTTGCCCCGACTAGAAGCCTCAACAAATTCCAGACGTTCATTAACGTTAAAGAATTCGTGAGGAAATTGACTCTGAAAAGATTCTTTGCGAAATCAGCCCTGGAAAGAGCGGTCTATAAGCCAGATGATGCCAATGATGGTTATAAACACACAAATCTAAGACCTAAATCAACATTTTACCCTACTAATAGTAAGGGTACAGCCATAGAGTCATTTGAGACAGTGGTATGTAAGGAGATTAGAGAGATACAGTCCAACCAATTGAAGATCAGAAGACAGAATCTCTCCAACAAACAGATAAGAACCATCAGGGATTTGGAGAACAACTACAACATGACGATTAAACCTGCCGATAAGGGAGGGGGGATTGTCATCATGGATAAAGTGAACTATGACCTGGAAACCGCACGGATCCTAGGAGACAATGATACCTACATGAGATTGCCAGGAAATCCAGAAATTGCATATAAAAAGGATCTGTTGAGGATTTTGGACCAAGCTAAGGAACAAGGGATACTTAACAGCAAGGAATACGAGTACATCAATATCAGTCATCCAAGAACCCCCATCCTCTATCATCTACCGAAGATCCATAAATCGTTGGAGAAACCACCAGGGAGACCCATCATCTCAGGCATTGGATCTCTGAGCTCAAATCTATCCGAATATATTGATCTAAACCTCCAAAAATATGTGAGGCAATTACCTTCCTACCTGAAAGACTCGACACAGGTACTCAACCTCCTAGATGGAATAACCTGGGAAGATGGATACATTCTGGCTACCTGTGATGTCACGTCCCTTTATACGTGCATCCCTCACGAAGAGGGTCTGGAAGCGGTTGAATTCTTCCTAGATAGAGATGAGGATCTCCAAGTAGAACAAAAGGAGTTCATCCTGGAGGGAATTCGATATATTCTGAGCCATAACTACTTCTGTAATGAAGGAAGGTATTACCGACGGATATGCGGTACGGCGATGGGGACCAGGTTCGCACCGAGCTACGCGAACCTTTATATGGGAAAGTGGGAGCACATCTTCTGGGAGTCATGCCCAGCGAGTGCGGACCTGGTCCTCTATCGCCGATACATAGATGACATCATCATTATATGGAAGGGGACACAAGAGGACTTGGACTACACCTTTGAAGTAATGAATAGAAGTACTGAAAATCTGAAATTCACGCACATCTGTAGTAGGAGCGATTTGATCTTTCTGGACCTCAAGATTGAGATTGTCCAAAATAAAATAGAAACTTCAACATTCTTTAAGAAAGTGGATAGCAACAACTTCATTCACAGAATGAGCTGCCACCACAAGTCCTGGAAAGATAACATACCGACCGGACAACTATTACGAATAAGGAAAAATTGCTCTACTAATGAAAAATGGGAACAACAGGCGGAACTCATAAAGAACAAATTCCTAGAGCGAGGTTATAATGAGATTGATTTGGAACAGAAAGTGCAGGATATCAGCCACATTGAAAGAACTAAGTTAATGACTTACAAAAGAAAAGAGAAACCACTAGGAGATGAGACTCTCAACATTAATATGATCACCGAATACAGTGGGAATAAGAAGATTATCGAAAGGATAATCCAGAAACATTGGTCACTTCTAAGGGATGATGACATCATTGGCGAGTTACTCCCTTCCAAACCGAGATTCATTTATAGGAAGACGAAAAATTTAAAAAGTAAACTAGCTCCTAGCTTACAGAGAAAAAAAGCATCAGGTGTCAAGGACGTTTATGGTAAAGAAATAAGCGGTTTCTTCCCCTGTCCATCATGCAAAGCATGTGGGCACGGCATCAAATCCTCAACCTTCAGTTGTCACCAGACGAAAGAAAAATTTAAGATCCGTAACCTGATCAGATGTCGGGATAGCGGAGTGATCTATCTGCTGCAATGCACCTGCGGACTGCAGTATGTAGGCCAGACATCTCGAACCCTAAGGGAGAGAATCCGGGAGCATTTACTTTGCATTGAAAAACTAAATATGGACACAGCACTCTATCGCCATTTTTCAACTAAACATCAAGGAAACATAAAAGACTTATCATTTATGGGCATAGAGAAAGTAACAAAAGATTGGAGAGGCGGAAACTATGTAGACAAAATACGCCTTACGGAATCAAAATGGATTTTCAACCTTGACTGTCTTTTCCCAAAAGGATTAAATAACAAGGAGGACCTCTCCCACCTACTCAATATGAGCTGATACCCATAATTGGATAGCCATAACTGATGAGCAGCCGCAAAGCATGAGGATGGCCACGAGACCGTACACATAAACCTGTCTCCCCTGTGAATTTAATAAAATTAAAAAATATCAAAGAAGAAATAAGTTATGAACGAAGTTTATCCTTATCACGTCCTTCCAGATTCACTGTATCATCTAAGGACTGAACCACCTGATGAACGAAGTCTACCATTATCATACCCTTCTAGATTCACTGCATCATCCATAGACTGAACCACCTGATGAGTCTAACCATCAAAAATGGAATAAAAGGCTGATATATCCTGCCAAATCCGAAAAACATCTCTATCTCGATATTCCGGCTCCGATATGTTATAGCTTGATATGGATAGCCCAGATTCAGCTTCAACTGCACCAACTTATAATCATCGAAGTGGGTTTTAAGCACACTAAGATCAGTGGCTTTGGAAAACAGATTTTAATATGTCCATATGTAACTACCCCTAGCCCTAAGTCTATAAACAGATTTGCATAAATCCATAGACTACCCCTAACCCTATGTAAATTGTCCTCTTCTTCGACAATTATTAGTGCTCCCCTCCCATGGTGTCACCTCATTAGGTCAACCACGTCCATTATCTTAATGACACACAGGCTCGATGGGATCATGCGATACACTATGACTACATGACCAATTACGATTACACTACCACATATTTCCACAACAACTGACACGGATCCTTCATAAATAACTTATAATTATTTTACTAACAAGTGTGTCCGATATTGCAAGGGTGGATTGAAAAATCCAATACTATGCAAACTATACGAACAGATAATGATAGCGAATATTCCCCTGGGTCACAGTTAAATCAGAATGTTAATAGATCCAACACACCCGACGACTATTCCCTTTCTCCTAAACATGACATATTTTCATCATCAGGAAGACATAATCTCTCTCTCTATTCTCTCTTTCATCAATTTCTTATCACGATATTATAGAGATGTAGTGGCCTGATTCCCCTAACAACTGGCAAGGTACATTTGCCAAAGTAAGAGGGGTCTCTGATAACCAATAAGTTCTAACTAAGCGACTCGATTATTTTAAGAAAATATAGGCCTAGTGCAACATGTGAAATGTAGCACTAATTGCTCTGTTGGTAATATGAGGCAACTTTTTGACTTTTTAACTTCTTGGTTCTTCAAATAAAACATATGAACTGAATTCCGTACTTGGTATAACTAGATTAGACAAGACATACCAGATGTCCCCCCTATTATTCCTACAAATAACACATCACCTACATACATCGTATTATACAGGAATATGTAAATATGGTCACCAACACCAAGGTGCATCTTATCGCTATTGTGTTGATAGATTATATGGGTCATTGTATCATCAAGTTTACCCTAGCGATTCTTAGTAAGGACCTGACCCCCTGTAGAAGGAGCCAGCATTAATGTTATACAACAAGGATCCTCTAACGAGACAGTAATGAATATTAGGGCTAAGAGTGACGTCATGACCAATTGGAGAAGCAGAATGCGATCGTAAAGAATATCTATATGAATATCACAAAAAATTTTATAATAAATAACTCCTCTGGTATTATTAATAATAACTAAACATTTGGGAGAATTATCTAGGTGCTCATGTTAATAGATATAAACATTGGAATACACTGTAAACTATGACAGTTTTTACGCCAACCGGAAGTGACGTCACTGCCCGAACGGAGGTTAAGTTGTATACAGTTAGCATATAATACCCAATAACGGATTATTTGTAATACTAGGAGAACATGATAGAAAAAGCTTTGAGAGTAAAAAAGATCGCCATTTGGATGGTCTTAAGTATCCTAATCAGGTATTTCTGACACAATACGCAACCGGAAGTGATGAGTAAAACTTACATCCGGGTTCTGATAGCCGGAACGCTATAAAAGACCACCAGTCAGCTTAGAAAACCAGTCTTGAAAAAGGCCTATATGAGGCCGAAACGCGTAGACCAGTACTGGTGAGTTTGATTTCGATCTTCGCTGATTGCTATTTATTTTTTTGCACATTGCTGTTTTCTGTTTTTTCCACAGGTTTGTTTTTGCCAAGCGATTTTATATTTGACGTTTTGGATATCTGATTTTTTGTCTTTTGCACTTGGGTTTGAGACCGTGGTCTCAATTGCACATTTTTTGCTGCCATAAGAGTTCTTCATTTGTTTTTCACTTGGATACAACACTACAATCGAAGTTCTGACACTGAATTGTTCTTTCCACTTGCTGACAGACTAACACTAACTATTTATTTATTTATTTGAGGAACTTACCTTTTTACCTTTTACACCTGAAAGTCCTTTTCACATCCATTTCTTCCTTTTTTCTACTTATTTTCAATCTGGGCATATTTTTTCACATTTTTTCATTTTTTTCATTCATTTTTTCAAAGTTTCATTTTTTTCGATTTGATAGGAGCACCGGAATTCACAAATATCAACATTTTTGTAGAATTTTCTGATTGATTTTGGACATTATTTGGATTGTTTTATTTATCACTATCAGTTTAACTTTATCACTATCAAATTTGTTGTCACGTTGGGATATCATTTGTGGTTTTATTGTACCCCCCTGGACCAGACCACTCTACTTTATTTCTATATAAGGTCTGCATTAGCCAGTGCATAAATTTGCACCAACAACATCCGTTTCTGTTTTCATCTTACTATGTTTTTATGTTAACTGTTTTATGCTGAATATTTTCGCTGTACCATGGATCCATGAGATTATATATGCATATATTGTATTTTCTATATTGTATTTTTTATATTGTTTTTAATAAATTTCTGTATCTTAAACAATTGTAGTACACCTAGCCTCCGTTAGTTGGCGCCCGGGATCCCCTCCACACTTGTAGTCTTTTTAGGTGCTAGCTAGGTATCACCTCTCCCAGGCCAATAGGTGTTTTCTGGCGCTTTGAGTATACCCAACACGCTGTGAGCCTGACACACAGGCCTGCTGGAAAATGAAATTAGATTACACTAGCAAACTGATGTAAAAGTTTTTTTTTTTTTAATTTACACTAATGTTACACGAGATATCAGTGGTGGCACAGAGCAATTAATCACAGTATATGCTGTGGGCCTGACACACAGGCCTGATGGAAAATGAAATTAGATTACACTAGCAAACTGATGTGAAAGTTTTTTTTTTTTTTAAATTTACACTAATGTTACACCAGATATGAGTGGTGGCACAGAGCAATTAATCACAGTATATGCTGTGAGCCTCACACACAGGCTGACAGGCAGGCAAATGCAATTAGATTACAAAAAAAACAAAAAAAAAACGACTGAAGTTCTAGCCCTAAAAAGGGCTTTTTGGGCTGAAGTTCTAGCCCTAAAAAGGGCTTTTTGGGGTGCTGTCCTTACAGCAGAGATTAGATGAGTCCTTCAGGACTGTAGTGGACACTGAATACACTAGCCTAGCTATCAATTTCCCTATAAAATCACCATCAGCAGCACTAACCCTCCTCTCACTAAGAATGCAGGATCGTAATGAATCTAAAATGGCTGCTGCCCAGGAGCTGGGAGGGTCTGGGAGGGAGTGTCTGCTGCTGATTGGCTGAAATGTGTCTGCAGACTGTGAGATACAGGGTCAAAGTTTACTCAATGATGACGAATAGGGGGTGGATCGAACATCGCATATGTTCGCCCGCCGCGGCGAACGCGAACAAGCTAAGATCGCCGGGAACTGTTCTCCGGCGAACTGTTCGCAACATCACTATCTAACAGTAGTGTAAATTTAAAAAAAAAAAACTTTTTTGACTGTGAAACATCAGTCTGCTAGTGTAATCTAATAGCAGTTGCCTGCCTGCCAGCGTGTGTGCCAGGCCCACTTGCCAACTAGTGCCACCACGCATATCTGTTGTAACAGCAGTGTAAAATTTTTTTTAAAAAACTTTTTTGACTGTGAAACATCAGTCTGCTATTGTAATCTAATTGCAGTTGCCTGCCTGCCAGCGTGTGTGCCAGGCCCACTTGCCAACTAGTGCCACCACTCATATCTGTTGTAACAGTAGTGTAAATTTTTTAAAAAAAAACTTTTTTGACTGTGAAACATCAGTCTGCTAGTGTAATCTAACTGCAGTTGCCTGCCTGCCAGCGTGTGTGCCAGGCCCACTTGCCAACTAGTGCCACCACTCATATCTGTTGTAACAGTAGTGTACATTTTTTAAAAAAAAACTTTTTTGACTGTGAAACATCAGTCTGCTATTGTAATCTAATTGCAGTTGCCTGTCTGCCAGCGTGTGTGCCAGGCCCACTTGCCAACTAGTGCCACCACTCATATCTGTTGTAACAGTAGTGTAAATTTAAAAAAAAAAAAACTTTTTTGACTGTGAAACATCAGTCTGCTAGTGTAATCTAACTGCAGTTGCCTGCCTGCCAGCGTGTGTGCCAGGCCCACTTGCCAACTAGTGCCACCACTCATATCTGTTGTAACAGTAGTGTAAATTTAAAAAAAAAAAAAATTTTGACTGTGAAACATCAGTCTGCTAGTGTAATCTAATTGCAGTTGCCTGCCTGCCAGTGTGTGTGCCAGGCCCATTTGCCAACTAGTGCCACCACTCATATCTGTTGTAACAGTAGTGTAATTTTTAAAAAACAAACTTTTTTGACTGCGAAACATCAGTCTGCTAGTGTAATCTAATTGCAGTTGCCTGCCTGCCAGCGTGTGTGCCAGGCCCACTTGCCAACTAGTGCCACCACTCATATCTGTTGTAACAGTAGTGTAAATTTTTAAAAAAACTTTTTTGACTGTGAAACATCAGTCTGCTAGTGTAATCTAATTGCAGTTGCCTGCCTGCCAGCGTGTGTGCCAGGCCCACTTGCCAACTAGTGCCACCACTCATACCACTGAATATGTTCGCCAAAGTTATGAAAAAAGCTGTCAAGAAGCCGCGCACCAAGTACATGGCGATGAGCAGCGGACTGTTGTTAACTGACAGTCATCGATCTCGCTGCTCATCGGCTTCTTCGCAGCTTTCTTGCTAGCCTGTCACTAAGCACCCACACTAAACTATACTGTTTTACCCCCTAAACCGCCGCTCCCGGAGCCCCCCCCGCACCTAACTAAAGTTATTACCCCCTAAACCGCCGCTCCTGGACCCCTCCGCAACGATAATAAATATATTAACCACTAAACCGCCGCTCCCGGACCCCGCTGCCACCTACATTATACCTATTAACCCCTAATCTGCTGCCCCCTTTACCACTGCCACCTACATAAACTTATTAACCCCTATACTGCCGATCCCGGGCCCCGCCGCAAATAAATTAATTGTTTAACCCCTAAACCACCGCACCCGGACCCCGCCACCACCTACATTACATTTAATAACCCCTATCCTGCCCCCCTACACCGCCGCCACCTACATTACATTGATTAACCCCTAATCTACTCCCCCTACACTGCCGCCACTATATTAAATGAATTAACCCCAAAGCCTAAGTCTAACCCTAACACCCCCCTAACTTAAATATTATTTAAATTAATCTAAATAAATATTACTATAATTAACTAAATTATTCCTATTTGAAACTAAATACTTACCTGTAAAATAAACCCTAAGATAGCTACAATATAATTAATAATTACATTATAGCTATTTTAGGGTTTATTTTTATTTTTCAGGCAACTTTGTATTTATTTTAACTAGGTACAATAGCTATTAAATAGTTATTAACTATTTAATAGCTACCTAGCTAAAATAACTACAAAATTACCTGTAAAATAAATCCTAACCTAAGTTACAAATACACCTAACACTACACTATCAATAAATTAATTAAATAAATTAACTACAATTATCTATAATAACATACATTTAAATAACCTAAACTATATTACAAAAAAAACAAACACTAAATTACAAAAAATAAAAAAATATTACAAGAAGTTTAATCTAATTACACCTAATCTAAACCCCCTAATAAATTAAAAAAGCCCCCCAAAATAACAAAATTCCCTATCCTAAACTAAATTACAAATAGTAGTAACCAGCTCTTTTACCAGCCCTTAAAAGGGCCTTTTGCGGGGCATTGCCCCAAAGTAATCAGCTCTTTTACCTGTAAAAAAAAGAAATACAATACCCCCCCAACATTACAACCCACCACCCACACACCCCTACTCTAAAACCCACCCGATCCCCCCTTAAATAAACCTAACACTACCCCATTGAAGATCACCCTACCTTGAGCCGTCTTCACCCAGCTGGGCACCACTGGTCATCCGATGTGGCAGAAAAGGACATCCGGACCGGCAGAAGTCTTCATCCGATTGGGGCAAAAGAGGTCCTCCATCCAGCAGAAGTCTTCATCCAAGCGGGGCAGAAGAGGTCCTCCATCCGGCAGAAGTCTTCATCCAAGCGGGGCAGAAGAGGTCCTCCATCCGGCAGAAGTCTTCATCCATCCGTGGCTCCATCTTCAAGACCTCCGACGCGGAACATCCTCCTCGGCCGACGGATTAACGACGAATGAAAGTTCCTTTAAATGACGTCATCCAAGATGGCGTCCCTCGAATTTCGATTCTATCAGCCAATCAGAATTAAGGTAGGAAAAATCCAATTGGCTGATATAATCAGCCAATCGGATTGAAGTTCAATCCGATTGGCTCATTGGATCAGCCAATAGAATGCGAGGTCAATTCTATTGGCTGATCCAATGAGCCAATCGGATTGAACTTTAATCCGATTGGCTGATTACATCAGCCAATCGGATTTTTCCTACCATAATGGCTGATAGAATCCTATCAGCCAATCGGAATTCGAGGGACGCCATCTTGGATGACGTCATTTAAAGGAACCTTCATTCGTCGTTAGTCCGTCGGCCGAGGAGGATGTTCTGCGTCGGAGGTCTTGAAGATGGAGCCACGGATGGATGAAGATTTCTGCCGGATGGAGGACCTCTTCTGCCCCGCTTGGATGAAGACTTCTGCCGGATGGAGGACCTCTTCTGCCCCGCTTGGATGAAGACTTCTGCCGGATGGAGGACCTCTTCTGCCCCAATCGGATGAAGACTTCTGCCAGTCCGGATGTCCTCTTCTGCCGCATTGGATGACCAGTGGTGCCCGGCTGGGTGAAGATGGCTCAAGGTAGGGTGATCTTCAATGGGGTAGTGTTAGGTTTATTTAAGGGGGGATTGGGTGGGTTTTAGAGTAGGGGTGTGTGGGTGGTGGGTTGTAATGTTGGGGGGTATTGTATTTCTTTTTTTTACAGGTATAAGAGCTGATTACTTTGGGGAAATGCCGCGCAAAAAGCCATTTTAAGGGCTGGTAAAAGAGCTGGTTACTTTTGAAATTTAGTTTAGGATAGGGAATTTTATTATTTTGGGGGGCTTTTTTATTTTATTAGGGGGCTTAGATTAGGTGTAATTATATTAAACTTCTTGTAATACTTTTTATTTTTTGTAATTTAGTGTTTGTTTTTTGTAATATAGTTTAGTTTATTTAATTGTATTTTATTATAGATAATTGTAGTTAATTTATTTAATTAATTTATTGATAGTGTAGTGTTAGGTGTATTTGTAACTTAGGTTAGGATTTATTTTACAGGTAATTTTGTAGTTATTTTAGCTAGGTAGCTATTAAATAGTTAATAACTATTTAATAGCTATTGTACCTAGTTAAAATAAATACAAAGTTGCCGGTAAAATAAAAATAAATCCTAAAATAGCTATAATGTAATTATTAATTATATTGTAGCTATCTTAGGGTTTATTTTATAGGTAAGTATTTAGTTTTAAATAGGAATAATTTAGTTAATTATAGTAATATTTATTTAGATTAATTTAAATAATATTTAAGTTAGGGGGGTGTTAGGGTTAGACTTAGGTTTTGGGGTTAATTCATTTAATATAGTGGCGGCGGTGTAGGGGGGGTAGATTAGGGGTTAATCAATGTAATGTAGGTGGCGGCGGTGTAGGGGGGGACAGGATAGGGGTTAATAAATGTAATGTAGGTGGCGGAGGGCTCCGGGTGGGGTGGTTTAGGGGTTTAACAATTAATTTATTTGCGGCGGGGTCCGGGATCGGCAGGATAGGGGTTAATAACTTTATGTAGGTGGCAGCGTTATAGGGGGCGACAAATTAGGGATTAATAGGTATAATGTAGGTGGCAGAGGGGTCCGGGAGCGGCGGTTTAGGGGTTCATATATTTATTATAGTTGCGGCAGGGTCCAGGAGCGGCAGTAGATTACATACAGAGTCCTAGACGTGGTGGTAATAGAGAGTTGCTTCTCAAAAAACGTGAGGCATTTTGGATTAATAAATTAGACTGTTTAATCCCCAATGGCATGAACAGGGAATTAGATTTAAGTGTATTTTTATAGAGTAATATATTTTTACTACTGTACAATTCCCATTCTGGTATTAAATTTTGTATTTTGACATTTTTTTATCTGCTCTTCAACAAATGTGATTGTTCTCTTTTTTTTAAAAAAATTCTTGTATAAATAAATTGCATTTTTTATATAGGTTTAGACCACTAGATGTCAGTAGAGATTTAGAGAAATGTATGTCTAGGTAATTTAGTGAAAAGGTGTGGTCTCACCTGGCTGTTGGCTATTTAAGGGTGATTAAGTCTTACAAACACTATGGCCTAGATTTAGAGTTTTGTCGGTAACGACCCGCGTAGCTAACGCTGGCTTTTTTGTGGCCGCACCTTTTAAATACCTCTGGTATTGAGAGTTCACAGAATGGCTGCGTTAGGCTCCAAAAAGGGAGCGTACAGGCATATTTAACGCCACTGCAACTCTCGATACCAGAGTTGCTTACGGAAGCGGCCAGCTTCAAAAACGTGCTTGTGCACGATTCCCCCATAGGAAACAATGGGGCTGTTTGAGCTGAAAAAAAAACACCTGCAAAAAAGCCGCGTTCAGCTCCTAACGCAGCCCCATTGTTTGCTATGGGGAAACACTTCCTACGTCTGCACCTAACACTCTAACATGTACCCCGAGTCTAAACAGCCCTAACCTTACACTTATTAACCCCTATTCTGCCGCCCCAGCTATCGCTGAAACCTGCATATTATTATTAACCCCTAATCTGGTGCTCCGTAAACCGCCGCTACTTACATTATCCCTATGTACCCCTAATCTGCTGTCCCTAACACCGCCGACCCCTATATTATATTTATTAACCCCTAATCTGCCGCCCACAACGTCGCCTCCACCTGCCTACACTTATTAACCCCTAATCTGCCGACCGGACCGCACCGCTATTATAATAAAGTTATTAACCCCTAATCCGCCTCACTAACCCTATAATAAATAGTATTAACCCCTAATCTGCCCTCCCTAACATCGCCGACACCTAACTTCAAACATTAACCCCTAATCTGCCGACTGGAGCTCACCGCTATTCTAATAAATGTATTAACCCCTAAAGCTAAGTCTAACCCTAACAGTAACACCCCCCTAACTTAAATATAATTTAAATCTAACGAAATTAATTAACTCTTATTAAATAAATTATTCCTATTTAAAGCTAAATACTTACCTGTAAAATAAATCCTAATATAGCTACAATATAAATTATAATTATATTATAGCTATTTTAGGATTAATATTTATTTTACAGGTAACTTTGTATTTATTTTAACCAGGTACAATAGCTATTAAATAGTTAAGAACTATTTAATAGCTAAAATAGTTAAAATAATTACAAAATTACCTGTAAAATAAATCCTAACCTAAGTTACAATTAAACCTAACACTACACTATCAATAAATAAATTAAATTAAATTAAATACCTACAATTACCTACAATTAAACCTAACACTACACTATCAATAAATTAATTAAATAAATACAATATCTACAAATAAATACAATTAAATAAACTAACTAAAGTACCAAAAATAAAAAAGAACTGTTACAAAAAATAAAAAAATATTTACAAACATAAGAAAAATATTACAACAATTTTAAACTAATTACACCTACTCTAAGCCCCCTAATAAAATAACAAAGCCCCCCAAAATAAAAAATGCCCTACCCTATTCTAAATTACAAAAGTTCAAAGCTCTTTTACCTTACCAGCCCTGAACAGGGCCCTTTGCGGGGCATGCCCCAAGAAATTCAGCTCTTTTTCCTGTAAAAAAAAACATACAATACCCCCCCAACATTACAACCCACCACCCACATACCCCTAATCTAACCCAAACCCCCCTTAAATAAACCTAACACTAAGCCCCTGAAGATCTTCCTACCTTGTCTTCACCTCACTGGGTATCACACCGATCCGTCCTGGCTCCGATATCTTCATCCAACCCAAGCGGGGGCTAGACATCCATCATCCGACGGCTGAAGAAGTCCAGAAGAGGCTCCAAAGTCTTCATCCTATCCGGGAAGAAGAGTAGATCCGGACCGGCAACCATCTTCTTCCAAGCGGCATCTTCTATCTTCATCCGATGAGGACCGGCTCCATCTTGAAGACCTCCACCGCGGACCCATCTTCTTCTGATCAGCCAATAGAATGCGAGCTCAATCTGATTGGCTGATCGGATCAGCCAATCGGATTGAACTTGATTCTGATTTGCTGATTCCATCAGCCAATCAGAATTTTCCTACCTTAATTCCGATTGGCTGATAGAATCCTATCAGCCAATCGGAATTCGAGGGACGCCATCTTGGATGACGTCCCTTAAAGGAACCGTCATTCGTCGGGAAGTCGTCGTCGGAAGAAGATGGGTCCGCGGTGGAGGTCTTCAAGATGGAGCCGGTCCTCATCGGATGAAGATAGAAGATGCCGCTTGGAAGAAGATGGTTGCCGGTCCGGATCTACTCTTCTTCCCGGATAGGATGAAGACTTTGGAGCCTCTTCTGGACTTCTTCAGCCGTCAGATGATGGATGTCTAGCCCCCGCTTGGGCTTAGATGAAGATTTCGGAGCCTGGAACGATCGGTGATACCTGGCATGGTGAAGACAAGGTAGGAAGATCTTCAGGGGCTTAGTGTTAGGTTTATTTAAGGGGGGTTTGGGTTAGATTAGGGGTATGTGGGTGGTGGGTTATAATGTTTGGGGGGGGGGTATTGTATGTTTTTTTTTACAGGCAAAAGAGCTGAATTCTTTGGGGCATGCCCCGCAAAGGGCCCTGTTCAGGGCTGGTAAGGTAAAAGAGCTTTGAACTTTAGTAATTTAGAATAGGGTAGGGCATTTTTTTATTTTGGGGGTCTTTGTTATTTTATTAGGGGGGTTAGAGTAGGTGTAATTAGTTTAAAATTGTTGTAATATTTTTCTGATGTTTGTAAATATTTTTTTATTTTTTGTAACTTAGTTCTTTTTTATTTTTTGTACTTTAGTTAGTTTATTTAATTGTATTTATTTGTAGATATTGTATTTAATTAATTTATTGATAGTGTAGTGTTAGGTTTAATTGTAGGTAATTGTAGGTATTTTATTTAATTAATTTATTGATAGTGTAGTGTTAGGTTTAATTGTAACTTAGGTTAGGATTTATTTTACAGGTAATTTTGTAATTATTATAACTAGGTAGCTATTAAATAGTTCTTAACTATTTAATAGCTATTGTACCTGGTTAAAATAAATACAAAGTTACCTGTAAAAGAAATATAAATCCTAAAATAGCTATAATATAATTATAATTTATATTGTAGCTATATTAGGGTTTATTTTACAGGTAAGTATTTAGTTTTAAATAGGAATAATTTATTTAATAAGAGTTAATTTATTTCGTTAGATTTAAATTATATTTAAGTTAGGGGGGTGTTAGTGTTAGGGTTAGACTTAGCTTTAGGGGTTAATACATTTATTAGAATAGCGGCAAGATTCGGTCAGCAGATTAGGGGTTAATAATTGAAGTTAGGTGTCGGCGATTTTAGGGAGGGCAGATTAGGGGTTAATACTATTTATTATAGGGTTATTGAGGCGGGAGTGAGGCGGATTAGGGGTTAATAACTTTATTATAGTAGCGGTGAGATCCACTCGGCAGATTAGGGGTTAATAAGTGTAGGCAGGTGGAGGCGACGTTGTGGGCGGCAGATTAGGGGTTAATAAATATAATATAGGGGTCGGCGGTGTTAGGGGCAGCAGATTAGGGGTACATAGCTATAATGTAGGTGGCGGCTCTTTGCGGTCGGCATATTAGGGGTTAATTATTGTAGGTAGGTGGCGGCGACGTTGTGGGGGGCAGGTTAGGGGTTAATAAATATAATATAGGGGTCGGCGGTGTTAGGGGCAGCAGATTAGGGGTACATAAGTATAACGTAGGTGGCGGTCGGCAGATTAGGGGTTAAAAAAATTGAATCGAGTGGCGGCGATGTGGGGGGACCTCGGTTTAGGGGTACATAGGTAGTTTATGGGTGTTAGTGTACTTTAGAGCACAGTAGTTAAGAGCTTTATAAACCGGCGTTAGCCCAGAAAGCTCTTAACTACTGACTTTTTTCTGCGGCTGGAGTTTTGTCGTTAGAATTCTAACGCTCACTTCAGACACGACTCTAAATACCGGAGTTAGAAAGATCCCATTGAAAAGATAGGATACGCAATTTACGTAAGGGGATCTGCGGTATGGAAAAGTCGCGGCTGAAAAGTGAGCGTTAGACCCTTTCCTGACTGACTCCAAATACCGGCGGTAGCCTAAAACCAGCGTTAGGAGCCTCTAACGCTGGTTTTCACGGCTACCGCCAAACTCCAAATCTAGCCGTATGTGAACATGACTAAGGGTTGACTACCCGAAACGTTGTTCTATTTTCTCTTTGCTCCCACTATGTGCTAATAAAGGAACTTTTTATGGATGATGAGAAGTGGTGCTGCTGCATTTCTTGGATATATTTGAGACTGATGTAAAAGTTTTTTTAAAAAAAAATTACACTAATGTTACAACAGATAGGAGTGGTGGCACTGAGGATGGAAGTAGGCACAGTATATGCTGGGAGTCTGACACACAGGCTGGCACTAGTGGCAGCCTGGCCTGGCAACTAAAATTAAATAACACTAGCAGACTGATGTAAAAGTTTTTTTTAAAAAAACAGTTACACTAATGTTACAACAGATATGAGTGGTGGCACTGAGGATGGAAGTAGGCACAGTATATGCTGGGAGCCTGACACACAGGCTTGCACTAGTGGCAGGCTGGCCTGCCAACTACAATTAAATAACACTAGCAGACTGATATAAAAAAAAAAAAAAAAAATTTACACTAATGTTACACCAGATATGAGTGGTGGCACTGAGGCTGGCAGTGGCAGGCTGGCCTGGCAACTGCAATTAGATTACACTAGCAGACTGATGTAAAAGTTTTTTATAAAAAAAATTACACTAATGTTACACCAGATATGAGTGGTGGAAAACAGAGCAATTAGGCACAGTATATGCTGTGGGCCTGACACACAGGCCTGATGGAAAATGAAATTAGATTTCACTAGCAAACTGATGTAAAAGTTTTTTTTTTTTTAAATTTACACTAATGTTACACTAGATATGAGTGGTGGCACAGAGCAATTAATCACTATGAGTGGTGGCACAGAGCAATTAATCACAGTATATGCTGTGGGCCTGACACACAGGCCTGATGGAAAATGAAATTCGATTACACTAGCAAACTGATGTAAAAGTTTTTTTTTTTTAAATTTACACTAATGTTACACCAGATATCAGTGGTGGCACAGAGCAATTAATAACAGTATATGCTGTGGGCCTGACACACAGGCCTGATGGAAAATGAAATTAGATTACACTAGCAAACTGATGTAATTTTTTTTTTTTTTTAATTTACACTAATGTTACACCAGATATCAGTGGTGGCACAGAGCAATTAATCACAGTATATGCTGTGAGCCTGACAGTGAGGAGGGGATCCCGGGCGCCAACTAACGGAGGCTAGGTGTACTACAATTGTTTAAGATACAGAAATTTATTAAAAACAATATAAAAAATACAATATAGAAAATACAATATATGCATATATAATCTCATGGATCCATGGTACAGCGAAAATATTCAGCATAAAACAGTTAACATAAAAACATAGTAAGATGAAAACAGAAACGGATGTTGTTGGTGCAAATTTATGCACTGGCTAATGCAGACCTTATATAGAAATAAAGTAGAGTGGTCTGGTCCAGGGGGGTACAATAAAACCACAAATGATATCCCAACGTGACAACAAATTTGATAGTGATAAAGTTAAACTGATAGTGATAAATAAAACAATCCAAATAATGTCCAAAATCAATCAGAAAATTCTACAAAAATGTTGATATTTGTGAATTCCGGTGCTCCTATCAAATCGAAAAAAATGAAACTTTGAAAAAATGAATGAAAAAAATGAAAAAATGTGAAAAAATATGCCCAGATTGAAAATAAGTAGAAAAAAGGAAGAAATGGATGTGAAAAGGACTTTCAGGTGTAAAAGGTAAAAAGGTAAGTTCCTCAAATAAATAAATAAATAGTTAGTGTTAGTCTGTCAGCAAGTGGAAAGAACAATTCAGTGTCAGAACTTCGATTGTAGTGTTGTATCCAAGTGAAAAACAAATGAAGAACTCTTATGGCAGCAAAAAATGTGCAATTGAGACCACGGTCTCAAACCCAAGTGCAAAAGACAAAAAATCAGATATCCAAAACGTCAAATATAAAATCGCTTGGCAAAAACAAACCTGTGGAAAAAACAGAAAACAGCAATGTGCAAAAAAATAAATAGCAATCAGCTAAGATCGAAATCAAACTCACCAGTACTGGTCTACGCGTTTCGGCCTCATATAGGCCTTTTTCAAGACTGGTTTTCTAAGCTGACTGGTGGTCTTTTATAGCGTTCCGGCTATCAGAACCCGGATGTAAGTTTTACTCATCACTTCCGGTTGCGTATTGTGTCAGAAATACCTGATTAGGATACTTAAGACCATCCAAATGGCGATCTTTTTTACTCTCAAAGCTTTTTCTATCATGTTCTCCTAGTATTACAAATAATCCGTTATTGGGTATTATATGCTAACTGTATACAACTTAACCTCCGTTCGGGCAGTGACGTCACTTCCGGTTGGCGTAAAAACTGTCATAGTTTACAGTGTATTCCAATGTTTATATCTATTAACATGAGCACCTAGATAATTCTCCCAAATGTTTAGTTATTATTAATAATACCAGAGGAGTTATTTATTATAAAATTTTTTGTGATATTCATATAGATATTCTTTACGATCGCATTCTGCTTCTCCAATTGGTCATGACGTCACTCTTAGCCCTAATATTCATTACTGTCTCGTTAGAGGATCCTTGTTGTATAACATTAATGCTGGCTCCTTCTACAGGGGGTCAGGTCCTTACTAAGAATCGCTAGGGTAAACTTGATGATACAATGACCCATATAATCTATCAACACAATAGCGATAAGATGCACCTTGGTGTTGGTGACCATATTTACATATTCCTGTATAATACGATGTATGTAGGTGATGTGTTATTTGTAGGAATAATAGGGGGGACATCTGGTATGTCTTGTCTAATCTAGTTATACCAAGTACGGAATTCAGTTCATATGTTTTATTTGAAGAACCAAGAAGTTAAAAAGTCAAAAAGTTGCCTCATATTACCAACAGAGCAATTAGTGCTACATTTCACATGTTGCACTAGGCCTATATTTTCTTAAAATAATCGAGTCGCTTAGTTAGAACTTATTGGTTATCAGAGACCCCTCTTACTTTGGCAAATGTACCTTGCCAGTTGTTAGGGGAATCAGGCCACTACATCTCTATAATATCGTGATAAGAAATTGATGAAAGAGAGAATAGAGAGAGAGATTATGTCTTCCTGATGATGAAAATATGTCATGTTTAGGAGAAAGGGAATAGTCGTCGGGTGTGTTGGATCTATTAACATTCTGATTTAACTGTGACCCAGGGGAATATTCGCTATCATTATCTGTTCGTATAGTTTGCATAGTATTGGATTTTTCAATCCACCCTTGCAATATCGGACACACTTGTTAGTAAAATAATTATAAGTTATTTATGAAGGATCCGTGTCAGTTGTTGTGGAAATATGTGGTAGTGTAATCGTAATTGGTCATGTAGTCATAGTGTATCGCATGATCGCATCGAGCCTGTGTGTCATTAAGATAATGGACGTGGTTGACCTAATGAGGTGACACCATGGGAGGGGAGCACTAATAATTGTCGAAGAAGAGGACAATTTACATAGGGTTAGGGGTAGTCTATGGATTTATGCAAATCTGTTTATAGACTTAGGGCTAGGGGTAGTTACATATGGACATATTAAAATCTGTTTTCCAAAGCCACTGATCTTAGTGTGCTTAAAACCCACTTCGATGATTATAAGTTGGTGCAGTTGAAGCTGAATCTGGGCTATCCATATCAAGCTATAACATATCGGAGCCGGAATATCGAGATAGAGATGTTTTTCGGATTTGGCAGGATATATCAGCCTTTTATTCCATTTTTGATGGTTAGACTCATCAGGTGGTTCAGTCTATGGATGATGCAGTGAATCTAGAAGGGTATGATAATGGTAGACTTCGTTCATCAGGTGGTTCAGTCCTTAGATGATACAGTGAATCTGGAAGGACGTGATAAGGATAAACTTCGTTCATAACTTATTTCTTCTTTGATATTTTTTAATTTTATTAAATTCACAGGGGAGACAGGTTTATGTGTACGGTCTCGTGGCCATCCTCATGCTTTGAGGCTGCTCATCAGTTATGGCTATCCAATTATGGGTATCAGCTCATATTGAGTAGGTGGGAGAGGTCCTCCTTGTTATTTAATCCTTTTGGGAAAAGACAGTCAAGGTTGAAAATCCATTTTGATTCCGTAAGGCGTATTTTGTCTACATAGTTTCCGCCTCTCCAATCTTTTGTTACTTTCTCTATGCCCATAAATGATAAGTCTTTTATGTTTCCTTGATGTTTAGTTGAAAAATGGCGATAGAGTGCTGTGTCCATATTTAGTTTTTCAATGCAAAGTAAATGCTCCCGGATTCTCTCCCTTAGGGTTCGAGAGGTCTGGCCTACATACTGCAGTCCGCAGGTGCATTGCAGCAGATAGATCACTCCGCTATCCCGACATCTGATCAGGTTACGGATCTTAAATTTTTATTTCGTCTGGTGACAACTGAAGGTTGAGGATTTGATGCCATGCCCACATGCTTTGCATGATGGACAGGGGAAGAAACCGCTTATTTCTTTACCATAAACGTCCTTGACACCTGATGCTTTTTTTCTCAACATTTTTCTCAACATTTTTGTAGAATTTTCTGATTGATTTTGGACATTATTTGGATTGTTTTAATTATCACTATCAGTTTAACTTTATCACTATCAAATTTGTTGTCACGTTGGGATATCATTTGTGGTTTTATTGTACCCCCCTGGACCAGACCACTCTACTTTATTTCTATATAAGGTCTGCATTAGCCAGTGCATAAATTTGCACCAACAACATCCGTTTCTGTTTTCATCTTACTATGTTTTTATGTTAACTGTTTTATGCTGAATATTTTCGCTGTACCATGGATCCATGAGATTATATATGCATATATTGTATTTTCTATATTGTATTTTTTATATTGTTTTTAATAAATTTCTGTATCTTAAACAATTGTAGTACACCTAGCCTCCGTTAGTTGGCGCCCGGGATCCCCTCCACACTTGTAGTCTTTTTAGGTGCTAGCTAGGTATCACCTCTCCCAGGCCAATAGGTGTTTTCTGGCGCTTTGAGTATACCCAACACGCAGTACTTTTATCCACCTAGCACTACTCTAGCAGCCGGTCTATCCTTAGCTACCCCCAAACATGGAGTCTCTTGCTATATTACGGCAGGATATTCTTATAGACATTAATGAACACACTAAACCTACTAACACTGAAACAGTAGAAGATGACACTGTAGATATACAGTTCATATTCAGGGATCTGGAGAAACTCCTCACCTCTGAGGTAAAATATAAAGCCGAAATTGTCTTTCTCAGAAAATGCCTTGAATTAGACATTATCCCGAAAGGGCTCATAACCCATAAGGAATGTGCTTTCCCTTTATCCGATTCCATCTCAGACAGATGGAAAAGGGTTCTGATTAACACATCAAGACAACTCATTAAATTAATTATTGAGTACAGGGAAGCCTTAGCACTTGATGTAGATTCTAGAATCAGAGAAAATGAAGAGATCCTAGTAAATCTAGAACACTCAGGACAAGAGTCAAAGGATATATCAGAGAGAAAAGACAATTTATTTAAAAAGGTTAAGAAAGTTAGGGAAGAGATAACTCAAAAGAAGACTAAGAAACTCATGAGAGAAATAGAGAAAAAAGAGTCTATGGTTGAAGAACTTAAAAATGATGAAACTAGGACCAATGAGGGATCAAATACAGGAGAAAATAGAACTATTGTACCAGATAGAGGTCAACACATTAGGTCTAACCATCAAAAAACACATTACACCTCAGATAGATCTAGGGATAATGCATATAGATATGACTACCATACCACACAGAAATCTAATCAACATAGAGGCCCATGGAGAAATCATTATCGACCAAATTATTATCGACCTAATTACCATACACGAGCCCCATACAGATATAACAGAAACCCCCATGGAAATAGGGGATATGGGTATCAGGGCGATCAGTACTATGATAATTATAGAATTAATGATAGGACTATGGATTCAAGAGGAACATATTCACCATATAGGAGGAGAGGGATTAGGGAAGATGGATGGGATAACTACTATAACAGAACCCCATACAGTAGGGGTGATTTTAGAAATGGTCTAGGAGGAAATCATGAGAGAAGAGAATTCCAACAAAGACACCACGTTGAGGAACGACCATATCAGTATAGCTATGACAGGTTCGAGTCGAGATATGGAGATGAGAGTGATTTGCCATACCATGACAAACAGATGAGGAGAAACGAGGTATTCCGAACCCCAGGAGAAGATTTCAGGACACATCATAGGAGAGAAGCCCATACTCCTCCAAGAAAGGACCAGACCACTGAACATGGAATTGACAAGCGGCTCGTACAACAAGGGGCCAGACAGAGGGAACCAAGAGAAAAACCCCAAAACATAATGAACAACTTCAGAACTGGATCACCTCCTTCTTCTTCTTCTTTTTTAGAGGTGGACCACACACACAACAGGGAGAAAGAGAGGATACCAAGACCCCAGAGAGAAGCAAGAACAGAAAGAACAACAACATAAAGAGGAGAATCCATCGGGGAAAAAGAGGGGGAGCCAAAGTTAATAAAACTAAGAGTACAGATCCCGCTCAGGCATTAGAAAAGGAACCAGAAGGTATCTTTAACTTGAGCTCTCATGTCCTCTCCAAAGAAGAGACCTCCGTTCTGAAGTATGGCCTCTCCTTTGCCCCGACTAGAAGCCTCAACAAATTCCAGACGTTCGTTAACGTTAAAGAATTCGTGAGGAAATTGACTCTGAAAAGATTCTTTGCGAAATCAGCCCTGGAAAGAGCGGTCTATAAGCCAGATGATGCCAATGATGGTTATAAACACACAAATCTAAGACCTAAATCAACATTTTACCCTACTAATAGTAAGGGTACAGCCATAGAGTCATTTGAGACAGTGGTATGTAAGGAGATTAGAGAGATACAGTCCAACCAATTGAAGATCAGAAGACAGAATCTCTCCAACAAACAGATAAGAACCATCAGGGATTTGGAGAACAACTACAACATGACGATTAAACCTGCCGATAAGGGAGGGGGGATTGTCATCATGGATAAAGTGAACTATGACCTGGAAACTGCACGGATCCTAGGAGACAATGATACCTACATGAGATTGCCAGGAAATCCAGAAATTGCATATAAAAAGGATCTGTTGAGGATTTTGGACCAAGCTAAGGAACAAGGGATACTTAACAGCAAGGAATACGAGTACATCAATATCAGTCATCCAAGAACCCCCATCATCTATCATCTACCGAAGATCCATAAATCGTTGGAGAAACCACCAGGGAGACCCATCATCTCAGGCATTGGATCTCTGAGCTCAAATCTATCCGAATATATTGATCTAAACCTCCAAAAATATGTGAGGCAATTACCTTCCTACCTGAAAGACTCGACACAGGTACTCAACCTCCTAGATGGAATAACCTGGGAAGATGGATACATTCTGGCTACCTGTGATGTCACGTCCCTTTATACGTGCATCCCTCACGAAGAGGGTCTGGAAGCGGTTGAATTCTTCCTAGATAGAGATGAGGATCTCCAAGTAGAACAAAAGGAGTTTATCCTGGAGGGAATTCGATATATTCTGAGCCATAACTACTTCTGTAATGAAGGAAGGTATTACCGACAGATATGCGGTACGGCGATGGGGACCAGGTTCGCACCGAGCTACGCGAACCTTTATATGGGAAAGTGGGAGCACATCTTCTGGGAGTCATGCCCAGCGAGTGCGGACCTGGTCCTCTATCGCCGATACATAGATGACATCATCATTATATGGAAGGGGACACAAGAGGACTTGGACTACACCTTTGAAGTAATGAATAGAAGTACTGAAAATCTGAAATTCACGCACATCTGTAGTAGGAGCGATTTGATCTTTCTGGACCTCAAGATTGAGATTGTCCAAAATAAAATAGAAACTTCAACATTCTTTAAGAAAGTGGATAGCAACAACTTCATTCACAGAATGAGCTGCCACCACAAGTCCTGGAAAGATAACATACCGACCGGACAACTATTACGAATAAGGAAAAATTGCTCTACTAATGAAAAATGGGAACAACAGGCGGAACTCATAAAGAACAAATTCCTAGAGCGAGGTTATAATGAGATTGATTTGGAACAGAAAGTGCAGGATATCAGCCACATTGAAAGAACTAAGTTAATGACTTACAAAAGAAAAGAGAAACCACTAGGAGATGAGACTCTCAACATTAATATGATCACCGAATACAGTGGGAATAAGAAGATTATCGAAAGGATAATCCAGAAACATTGGTCACTTCTAAGGGATGATGACATCATTGGCGAGTTACTCCCTTCCAAACCGAGATTCATTTATAGGAAGACGAAAAATTTAAAAAGTAAACTAGCTCCTAGCTTACAGAGAAAAAAAGCATCAGGTGTCAAGGACGTTTATGGTAAAGAAATAAGCGGTTTCTTCCCCTGTCCATCATGCAAAGCATGTGGGCACGGCATCAAATCCTCAACCTTCAGTTGTCACCAGACGAAAGAAAAATTTAAGATCCGTAACCTGATCAGATGTCGGGATAGCGGAGTGATCTATCTGCTGCAATGCACCTGCGGACTGCAGTATGTAGGCCAGACCTCTCGAACCCTAAGGGAGAGAATCCGGGAGCATTTACTTTGCATTGAAAAACTAAATATGGACACAGCACTCTATCGCCATTTTTCAACTAAACATCAAGGAAACATAAAAGACTTATCATTTATGGGCATAGAGAAAGTAACAAAAGATTGGAGAGGCGGAAACTATGTAGACAAAATACGCCTTACGGAATCAAAATGGATTTTCAACCTTGACTGTCTTTTCCCAAAAGGATTAAATAACAAGGAGGACCTCTCCCACCTACTCAATATGAGCTGATACCCATAATTGGATAGCCATAACTGATGAGCAGCCTCAAAGCATGAGGATGGCCACGAGACCGTACACATAAACCTGTCTCCCCTGTGAATTTAATAAAATTAAAAAATATCAAAGAAGAAATAAGTTATGAACGAAGTTTATCCTTATCACGTCCTTCCAGATTCACTGTATCATCTAAGGACTGAACCACCTGATGAACGAAGTCTACCATTATCATACCCTTCTAGATTCACTGCATCATCCATAGACTGAACCACCTGATGAGTCTAACCATCAAAAATGGAATAAAAGGCTGATATATCCTGCCAAATCCGAAAAACATCTCTATCTCGATATTCCGGCTCCGATATGTTATAGCTTGATATGGATAGCCCAGATTCAGCTTCAACTGCACCAACTTATAATCATCGAAGTGGGTTTTAAGCACACTAAGATCAGTGGCTTTGGAAAACAGATTTTAATATGTCCATATGTAACTACCCCTAGCCCTAAGTCTATAAACAGATTTGCATAAATCCATAGACTACCCCTAACCCTATGTAAATTGTCCTCTTCTTCGACAATTATTAGTGCTCCCCTCCCATGGTGTCACCTCATTAGGTCAACCACGTCCATTATCTTAATGACACACAGGCTCGATGGGATCATGCGATACACTATGACTACATGACCAATTACGATTACACTACCACATATTTCCACAACAACTGACACGGATCCTTCATAAATAACTTATAATTATTTTACTAACAAGTGTGTCCGATATTGCAAGGGTGGATTGAAAAATCCAATACTATGCAAACTATACGAACAGATAATGATAGCGAATATTCCCCTGGGTCACAGTTAAATCAGAATGTTAATAGATCCAACACACCCGACGACTATTCCCTTTCTCCTAAACATGACATATTTTCATCATCAGGAAGACATAATCTCTCTCTCTATTCTCTCTTTCATCAATTTCTTATCACGATATTATAGAGATGTAGTGGCCTGATTCCCCTAACAACTGGCAAGGTACATTTGCCAAAGTAAGAGGGGTCTCTGATAACCAATAAGTTCTAACTAAGCGACTCGATTATTTTAAGAAAATATAGGCCTAGTGCAACATGTGAAATGTAGCACTAATTGCTCTGTTGGTAATATGAGGCAACTTTTTGACTTTTTAACTTCTTGGTTCTTCAAATAAAACATATGAACTGAATTCCGTACTTGGTATAACTAGATTAGACAAGACATACCAGATGTCCCCCCTATTATTCCTACAAATAACACATCACCTACATACATCGTATTATACAGGAATATGTAAATATGGTCACCAACACCAAGGTGCATCTTATCGCTATTGTGTTGATAGATTATATGGGTCATTGTATCATCAAGTTTACCCTAGCGATTCTTAGTAAGGACCTGACCCCCTGTAGAAGGAGCCAGCATTAATGTTATACAACAAGGATCCTCTAACGAGACAGTAATGAATATTAGGGCTAAGAGTGACGTCATGACCAATTGGAGAAGCAGAATGCGATCGTAAAGAATATCTATATGAATATCACAAAATTTTTTATAATAAATAACTCCTCTGGTATTATTAATAATAACTAAACATTTGGGAGAATTATCTAGGTGCTCCTGTTAATAGATATAAACATTGGAATACACTGTAAACTATGACAGTTTTTACGCCAACCGGAAGTGACGTCACTGCCCGAACGGAGGTTAAGTTGTATACAGTTAGCATATAATACCCAATAACGGATTATTTGTAATACTAGGAGAACATGATAGAAAAAGCTTTGAGAGTAAAAAAGATCGCCATTTGGATGGTCTTAAGTATCCTAATCAGGTATTTCTGACACAATACGCAACCGGAAGTGATGAGTAAAACTTACATCCGGGTTCTGATAGCCGGAACGCTATAAAAGACCACCAGTCAGCTTAGAAAACCAGTCTTGAAAAAGGCCTATATGAGGCCGAAACGCGTAGACCAGTACTGGTGAGTTTGATTTCGATCTTAGCTGATTGCTATTTATTTTTTTGCACATTGCTGTTTTCTGTTTTTTCCACAGGTTTGTTTTTGCCAAGCGATTTTATATTTGACGTTTTGGATATCTGATTTTTTGTCTTTTGCACTTGGGTTTGAGACCGTGGTCTCAATTGCACATTTTTTGCTGCCATAAGAGTTCTTCATTTGTTTTTCACTTGGATACAACACTACAATCGAAGTTTTGACACTGAATTGTTCTTTCCACTTGCTGACAGACTAACACTAACTATTTATTTATTTATTTGAGGAACTTACCTTTTTACCTTTTACACCTGAAAGTCCTTTTCACATCCATTTCTTCCTTTTTTCTACTTATTTTCAATCTGGGCATATTTTTTCACATTTTTTCATTTTTTTCATTCATTTTTTCAAAGTTTCATTTTTTTCGATTTGATAGGAGCACCGGAATTCACAAATATCAACATTTTTGTAGAATTTTCTGATTGATTTTGGACATTATTTGGATTGTTTTATTTATCACTATCAGTTTAACTTTATCACTATCAAATTTGTTGTCACGTTGGGATATCATTTGTGGTTTTATTGTACCCCCCTGGACCAGACCACTCTACTTTATTTCTATATAAGGTCTGCATTAGCCAGTGCATAAATTTGCACCAACAACATCCGTTTCTGTTTTCATCTTACTATGTTTTTATGTTAACTGTTTTATGCTGAATATTTTCGCTGTACCATGGATCCATGAGATTATATATGCATATATTGTATTTTCTATATTGTATTTTTTATATTGTTTTTAATAAATTTCTGTATCTTAAACAATTGTAGTACACCTAGCCTCCGTTAGTTGGCGCCCGGGATCCCCTCCACACTTGTAGTCTTTTTAGGTGCTAGCTAGGTATCACCTCTCCCAGGCCAATAGGTGTTTTCTGGCGCTTTGAGTATACCCAACACGCAGTACTTTTATCCACCTAGCACTACTCTAGCAGCCGGTCTATCCTTAGCTACCCCCAAACATGGAGTCTCTTGCTATATTACGGCAGGATATTCTTATAGACATTAATGAACACACTAAACCTACTAACACTGAAACAGTAGAAGATGACACTGTAGATATACAGTTCATATTCAGGGATCTGGAGAAACTCCTCACCTCTGAGGTAAAATATAAAGCCGAAATTGTCTTTCTCAGAAAATGCCTTGAATTAGACATTATCCCGAAAGGGCTCATAACCCATAAGGAATGTGCTTTCCCTTTATCCGATTCCATCTCAGACAGATGGAAAAGGGTTCTGATTAACACATCAAGACAACTCATTAAATTAATTATTGAGTACAGGGAAGCCTTAGCACTTGATGTAGATTCTAGAATCAGAGAAAATGAAGAGATCCTAGTAAATCTAGAACACTCAGGACAAGAGTCAAAGGATATATCAGAGAGAAAAGACAATTTATTTAAAAAGGTTAAGAAAGTTAGGGAAGAGATAACTCAAAAGAAGACTAAGAAACTCATGAGAGAAATAGAGAAAAAAGAGTCTATGGTTGAAGAACTTAAAAATGATGAAACTAGGACCAATGAGGGATCAAATACAGGAGAAAAAAGAACTATTGTACCAGATAGAGGTCAACACATTAGGTCTAACCATCAAAAAACACATTACACCTCAGATAGATCTAGGGATAATGCATATAGATATGACTACCATACCACACAGAAATCTAATCAACATAGAGGCCCATGGAGAAATCATTATCGACCAAATTATTATCGACCTAATTACCATACACGAGCCCCATACAGATATAACAGAAACCCCCATGGAAATAGGGGATATGGGTATCAGGGCGATCAGTACTATGATAATTATAGAATTAATGATAGGACTATGGATTCAAGAGGAACATATTCACCATATAGGAGGAGAGGGATTAGGGAAGATGGATGGGATAACTACTATAACAGAACCCCATACAGTAGGGGTGATTTTAGAAATGGTCTAGGAGGAAATCATGAGAGAAGAGAATTCCAACAAAGACACCACGTTGAGGAACGACCATATCAGTATAGCTATGACAGGTTCGAGTCGAGATATGGAGATGAGAGTGATTTGCCATACCATGACAAACAGATGAGGAGAAACGAGGTATTCCGAACCCCAGGAGAAGATTTCAGGACACATCATAGGAGAGAAGCCCATACTCCTCCAAGAAAAGACCAGACCACTGAACATGGAATTGACAAGCGGCTCGTACAACAAGGGGCCAGACAGAGGGAACCAAGAGAAAAACCCCAAAACATAATGAACAACTTCAGAACTGGATCACCTCCTTCTTCTTCTTCTTTTTTAGAGGTGGACCACACACACAACAGGGAGAAAGAGAGGATACCAAGACCCCAGAGAGAAGCAAGAACAGAAAGAACAACAACATAAAGAGGAGAATCCATCGGGGAAAAAGAGGGGGAGCCAAAGTTAATAAAACTAAGAGTACAGATCCCGCTCAGGCATTAGAAAAGGAACCAGAAGGTATCTTTAACTTGAGCTCTCATGTCCTCTCCAAAGAAGAGACCTCCGTTCTGAAGTATGGCCTCTCCTTTGCCCCGACTAGAAGCCTCAACAAATTCCAGACGTTCATTAACGTTAAAGAATTCGTGAGGAAATTGACTCTGAAAAGATTCTTTGCGAAATCAGCCCTGGAAAGAGCGGTCTATAAGCCAGATGATGCCAATGATGGTTATAAACACACAAATCTAAGACCTAAATCAACATTTTACCCTACTAATAGTAAGGGTACAGCCATAGAGTCATTTGAGACAGTGGTAAGGAGATTAGAGAGATACAGTCCAACCAATTGAAGATCAGAAGACAGAATCTCTCCAACAAACAGATAAGAACCATCAGGGATTTGGAGAACAACTACAACATGACGATTAAACCTGCCGATAAGGGAGGGGGGATTGTCATCATGGATAAAGTGAACTATGACCTGGAAACCGCACGGATCCTAGGAGACAATGATACCTACATGAGATTGCCAGGAAATCCAGAAATTGCATATAAAAAGGATCTGTTGAGGATTTTGGACCAAGCTAAGGAACAAGGGATACTTAACAGCAAGGAATACGAGTACATCAATATCAGTCATCCAAGAACCCCCATCATCTATCATCTACCGAAGATCCATAAATCGTTGGAGAAACCACCAGGGAGACCCATCATCTCAGGCATTGGATCTCTGAGCTCAAATCTATCCGAATATATTGATCTAAACCTCCAAAAATATGTGAGGCAATTACCTTCCTACCTGAAAGACTCGACACAGGTACTCAACCTCCTAGATGGAATAACCTGGGAAGATGGATACATTCTGGCTACCTGTGATGTCACGTCCCTTTATACGTGCATCCCTCACGAAGAGGGTCTGGAAGCGGTTGAATTCTTCCTAGATAGAGATGAGGATCTCCAAGTAGAACAAAAGGAGTTCATCCTGGAGGGAATTCGATATATTCTGAGCCATAACTACTTCTGTAATGAAGGAAGGTATTACCGACGGATATGCTGTACGGCGATGGGGACCAGGTTCGCACCGAGCTACGCGAACCTTTATATGGGAAAGTGGGAGCACATCTTCTGGGAGTCATGCCCAGCGAGTGCGGACCTGGTCCTCTATCGCCGATACATAGATGACATCATCATTATATGGAAGGGGACACAAGAGGACTTGGACTACACCTTTGAAGTAATGAATAGAAGTACTGAAAATCTGAAATTCACGCACATCTGTAGTAGGAGCGATTTGATCTTTCTGGACCTCAAGATTGAGATTGTCCAAAATAAAATAGAAACTTCAACATTCTTTAAGAAAGTGGATAGCAACAACTTCATTCACAGAATGAGCTGCCACCACAAGTCCTGGAAAGATAACATACCGACCGGACAACTATTACGAATAAGGAAAAATTGCTCTACTAATGAAAAATGGGAACAACAGGCGGAACTCATAAAGAACAAATTCCTAGAGCGAGGTTATAATGAGATTGATTTGGAACAGAAAGTGCAGGATATCAGCCACATTGAAAGAACTAAGTTAATGACTTACAAAAGAAAAGAGAAACCACTAGGAGATGAGACTCTCAACATTAATATGATCACCGAATACAGTGGGAATAAGAAGATTATCGAAAGGATAATCCAGAAACATTGGTCACTTCTAAGGGATGATGACATCATTGGCGAGTTACTCCCTTCCAAACCGAGATTCATTTATAGGAAGACGAAAAATTTAAAAAGTAAACTAGCTCCTAGCTTACAGAGAAAAAAAGCATCAGGTGTCAAGGACGTTTATGGTAAAGAAATAAGCGGTTTCTTCCCCTGTCCATCATGCAAAGCATGTGGGCACGGCATCAAATCCTCAACCTTCAGTTGTCACCAGACGAAAGAAAAATTTAAGATCCGTAACCTGATCAGATGTCGGGATAGCGGAGTGATCTATCTGCTGCAATGCACCTGCGGACTGCAGTATGTAGGCCAGACATCTCGAACCCTAAGGGAGAGAATCCGGGAGCATTTACTTTGCATTGAAAAACTAAATATGGACACAGCACTCTATCGCCATTTTTCAACTAAACATCAAGGAAACATAAAAGACTTATCATTTATGGGCATAGAGAAAGTAACAAAAGATTGGAGAGGCGGAAACTATGTAGACAAAATACGCCTTACGGAATCAAAATGGATTTTCAACCTTGACTGTCTTTTCCCAAAAGGATTAAATAACAAGGAGGACCTCTCCCACCTACTCAATATGAGCTGATACCCATAATTGGATAGCCATAACTGATGAGCAGCCGCAAAGCATGAGGATGGCCACGAGACCGTACACATAAACCTGTCTCCCCTGTGAATTTAATAAAATTAAAAAATATCAAAGAAGAAATAAGTTATGAACGAAGTTTATCCTTATCACGTCCTTCCAGATTCACTGTATCATCTAAGGACTGAACCACCTGATGAACGAAGTCTACCATTATCATACCCTTCTAGATTCACTGCATCATCCATAGACTGAACCACCTGATGAGTCTAACCATCAAAAATGGAATAAAAGGCTGATATATCCTGCCAAATCCGAAAAACATCTCTATCTCGATATTCCGGCTCCGATATGTTATAGCTTGATATGGATAGCCCAGATTCAGCTTCAATTGCACCAACTTATAATCATCGAAGTGGGTTTTAAGCACACTAAGATCAGTGGCTTTGGAAAACAGATTTTAATATGTCCATATGTAACTACCCCTAGCCCTAAGTCTATAAACAGATTTGCATAAATCCATAGACTACCCCTAACCCTATGTAAATTGTCCTCTTCTTCGACAATTATTAGTGCTCCCCTCCCATGGTGTCACCTCATTAGGTCAACCACGTCCATTATCTTAATGACACACAGGCTCGATGGGATCATGCGATACACTATGACTACATGACCAATTACGATTACACTACCACATATTTCCACAACAACTGACACGGATCCTTCATAAATAACTTATAATTATTTTACTAACAAGTGTGTCCGATATTGCAAGGGTGGATTGAAAAATCCAATACTATGCAAACTATACGAACAGATAATGATAGCGAATATTCCCCTGGGTCACAGTTAAATCAGAATGTTAATAGATCCAACACACCCGACGACTATTCCCTTTCTCCTAAACATGACATATTTTCATCATCAGGAAGACATAATCTCTCTCTCTATTCTCTCTTTCATCAATTTCTTATCACGATATTATAGAGATGTAGTGGCCTGATTCCCCTAACAACTGGCAAGGTACATTTGCCAAAGTAAGAGGGGTCTCTGATAACCAATAAGTTCTAACTAAGCGACTCGATTATTTTAAGAAAATATAGGCCTAGTGCAACATGTGAAATGTAGCACTAATTGCTCTGTTGGTAATATGAGGCAACTTTTTGACTTTTTAACTTCTTGGTTCTTCAAATAAAACATATGAACTGAATTCCGTACTTGGTATAACTAGATTAGACAAGACATACCAGATGTCCCCCCTATTATTCCTACAAATAACACATCACCTACATACATCGTATTATACAGGAATATGTAAATATGGTCACCAACACCAAGGTGCATCTTATCGCTATTGTGTTGATAGATTATATGGGTCATTGTATCATCAAGTTTACCCTAGCGATTCTTAGTAAGGACCTGACCCCCTGTAGAAGGAGCCAGCATTAATGTTATACAACAAGGATCCTCTAACGAGACAGTAATGAATATTAGGGCTAAGAGTGACGTCATGACCAATTGGAGAAGCAGAATGCGATCGTAAAGAATATCTATATGAATATCACAAAAATTTTTATAATAAATAACTCCTCTGGTATTATTAATAATAACTAAACATTTGGGAGAATTATCTAGGTGCTCATGTTAATAGATATAAACATTGGAATACACTGTAAACTATGACAGTTTTTACGCCAACCGGAAGTGACGTCACTGCCCGAACGGAGGTTAAGTTGTATACAGTTAGCATATAATACCCAATAACGGATTATTTGTAATACTAGGAGAACATGATAGAAAAAGCTTTGAGAGTAAAAAAGATCGCCATTTGGATGGTCTTAAGTATCCTAATCAGGTATTTCTGACACAATACGCAACCGGAAGTGATGAGTAAAACTTACATCCGGGTTCTGATAGCCGGAACGCTATAAAAGACCACCAGTCAGCTTAGAAAACCAGTCTTGAAAAAGGCCTATATGAGGCCGAAACGCGTAGACCAGTACTGGTGAGTTTGATTTCGATCTTAGCTGATTGCTATTTATTTTTTTGCACATTGCTGTTTTCTGTTTTTTCCACAGGTTTGTTTTTGCCAAGCGATTTTATATTTGACGTTTTGGATATCTGATTTTTTGTCTTTTGCACTTGGGTTTGAGACCGTGGTCTCAATTGCACATTTTTTGCTGCCATAAGAGTTCTTCATTTGTTTTTCACTTGGATACAACACTACAATCGAAGTTCTGACACTGAATTGTTCTTTCCACTTGCTGACAGACTAACACTAACTATTTATTTATTTATTTGAGGAACTTACCTTTTTACCTTTTACACCTGAAAGTCCTTTTCACATCCATTTCTTCCTTTTTTCTACTTATTTTCAATCTGGGCATATTTTTTCACATTTTTTCATTTTTTTCATTCATTTTTTCAAAGTTTCATTTTTTTCGATTTGATAGGAGCACCGGAATTCACAAATATCAACATTTTTGTAGAATTTTCTGATTGATTTTGGACATTATTTGGATTGTTTTATTTATCACTATCAGTTTAACTTTATCACTATCAAATTTGTTGTCACGTTGGGATATCATTTGTGGTTTTATTGTACCCCCCTGGACCAGACCACTCTACTTTATTTCTATATAAGGTCTGCATTAGCCAGTGCATAAATTTGCACCAACAACATCCGTTTCTGTTTTCATCTTACTATGTTTTTATGTTAACTGTTTTATGCTGAATATTTTCGCTGTACCATGGATCCATGAGATTATATATGCATATATTGTATTTTCTATATTGTATTTTTTATATTGTTTTTAATAAATTTCTGTATCTTAAACAATTGTAGTACACCTAGCCTCCGTTAGTTGGCGCCCGGGATCCCCTCCACACTTGTAGTCTTTTTAGGTGCTAGCTAGGTATCACCTCTCCCAGGCCAATAGGTGTTTTCTGGCGCTTTGAGTATACCCAACACGCTGTGAGCCTGACACACAGGCCTGCTGGAAAATGAAATTAGATTACACTAGCAAACTGATGTAAAAGTTTTTTTTTTTTTAATTTACACTAATGTTACACGAGATATCAGTGGTGGCACAGAGCAATTAATCACAGTATATGCTGTGGGCCTGACACACAGGCCTGATGGAAAATGAAATTAGATTACACTAGCAAACTGATGTGAAAGTTTTTTTTTTTTTTTTAAATTTACACTAATGTTACACCAGATATGAGTGGTGGCACAGAGCAATTAATCACAGTATATGCTGTGAGCCTCACACACAGGCTGACAGGCAGGCAAATGCAATTAGATTACAAAAAAAACAAAAAAAAAAACGACTGAAGTTCTAGCCCTAAAAAGGGCTTTTTGGGCTGAAGTTCTAGCCCTAAAAAGGGCTTTTTGGGGTGCTGTCCTTACAGCAGAGATTAGATGAGTCCTTCAGGACTGTAGTGGACACTGAATACACTAGCCTAGCTATCAATTTCCCTATAAAATCACCATCAGCAGCACTAACCCTCCTCTCACTAAGAATGCAGGATCGTAATGAATCTAAAATGGCTGCTGCCCAGGAGCTGGGAGGGTCTGGGAGGGAGTGTCTGCTGCTGATTGGCTGAAATGTGTCTGCAGACTGTGAGATACAGGGTCAAAGTTTACTCAATGATGACGAATAGGGGGTGGATCGAACATCGCATATGTTCGCCCGCCGCGGCGAACGCGAACAAGCTAAGATCGCCGGGAACTGTTCTCCGGCGAACTGTTCGCAACATCACTATCTAACAGTAGTGTAAATTTAAAAAAAAAAAACTTTTTTGACTGTGAAACATCAGTCTGCTAGTGTAATCTAATAGCAGTTGCCTGCCTGCCAGCGTGTGTGCCAGGCCCACTTGCCAACTAGTGCCACCACGCATATCTGTTGTAACAGCAGTGTAAATTTTTTTTTAAAAAACTTTTTTGACTGTGAAACATCAGTCTGCTATTGTAATCTAATTGCAGTTGCCTGCCTGCCAGCGTGTGTGCCAGGCCCACTTGCCAACTAGTGCCACCACTCATATCTGTTGTAACAGTAGTGTAAATTTTTTTAAAAAAAACTTTTTTGACTGTGAAACATCAGTCTGCTAGTGTAATCTAACTGCAGTTGCCTGCCTGCCAGCGTGTGTGCCAGGCCCACTTGCCAACTAGTGCCACCACTCATATCTGTTGTAACAGTAGTGTACATTTTTAAAAAAAAAACTTTTTTGACTGTGAAACATCAGTCTGCTATTGTAATCTAATTGCAGTTGCCTGTCTGCCAGCGTGTGTGCCAGGCCCACTTGCCAACTAGTGCCACCACTCATATCTGTTGTAACAGTAGTGTAAATTTAAAAAAAAAAAAACTTTTTTGACTGTGAAACATCAGTCTGCTAGTGTAATCTAACTGCAGTTGCCTGCCTGCCAGCGTGTGTGCCAGGCCCACTTGCCAACTAGTGCCACCACTCATATCTGTTGTAACAGTAGTGTAAATTTAAAAAAAAAAAATTTTTTGACTGTGAAACATCAGTCTGCTAGTGTAATCTAATTGCAGTTGCCTGCCTGCCAGTGTGTGTGCCAGGCCCATTTGCCAACTAGTGCCACCACTCATATCTGTTGTAACAGTAGTGTAATTTTTAAAAAACAAACTTTTTTGACTGCGAAACATCAGTCTGCTAGTGTAATCTAATTGCAGTTGCCTGCCTGCCAGCGTGTGTGCCAGGCCCACTTGCCAACTAGTGCCACCACTCATATCTGTTGTAACAGTAGTGTAAATTTTTAAAAAAACTTTTTTGACTGTGAAACATCAGTCTGCTAGTGTAATCTAATTGCAGTTGCCTGCCTGCCAGCGTGTGTGCCAGGCCCACTTGCCAACTAGTGCCACCACTCATACCTGTTGTAACAGTAGTGTAAATTTTTAAAAAAAAACTTTTTTGACTGTGAAACATCAGTCTGTTAGTGTAATCTAACTGCAGTTGCCTGCCTGCCAGCGTGTGTGCCAGACCCACTTGCCAACTAGTGCCACCACTCATATCTGTTGTAACAGTAGTGTAAATTTTTTAAAAAAAACTTTTTTGACTGTGAAACATCAGTCTGCTAGTGTAATCTAATTGCAGTTGGCTGCCTGCCAGCATGTGTGCCAGGCCCACTTGCCAACTAGTGGCACCACTCATATCTGTCGTAACAGTAGTGTAAATTTTTTAAAAAAACTTTTTTGACTGTGAAACATCAGTCTGCTAGTGTAATCTAATTGCAGTTGCCTGCCTGCCAGTGTGTGTGCCAGGCCCACTTGCCAACTAGTGCCACCACTCATATCTGTTGTAACAGTAGTGTAATTTTTTTAAAAAAAAACTTTTTTGACTGTGAAACATCAGTCTGCTAGTGTAATCTAATTGCAGTTGCCTGCCTGCCAGCGTGTGTGCCAGGCCCACTTGCCAACTAGTGCCACCACTCATATCTGTTGTAACAGTAGTTTAAATTTAAAAAAAACTTTTTTGACTGTGAAACATCAGTCTGCTAGTGTAATCTAATTGTAGTTGCCTGCCTGCCAGCGTGTGTGCCAGGCCCACATGCCAACTAGTGCCACCACTCATATCTGTTGTAACAGTAGTGTAAATTTAAAAAAACAAAAACTTTTTTGACTGTGAAAAATCAGTCTGCTAGTGTAATCTAATTGTATTTGCCTGCCTGTCAGTGTGTGTGCCAGGCCCACTTGCCAACTAGTGCCACCAATCATAACTGTTGTAACAGTAGTGTAAATTTAAAAAAAAAAAACTTTTTTGACTGTGAAACATCAGTCTGCTAGTGTAATCTAATTGCAGTTGCCTGCCTGCCTGCCAGCGTGTGTGCCAGGCCCACTTGCCAAGTGCCAACTAGTGCCACCACTAATTTCTGTTGTAACAGTAGTGTAAATTTAAAAAAAAAAACTTTTTTGACTGTGAAACATCAGTCTGCTAGTGTAATCTAATTGTAGTTGCCTGCCTGCCAGCGTGTGTGCCAGGCCCACTTGCCAACTAGTGCCACCACTCATATCTGTTGTAACAGTAGTGTAAATTTAAAAAAAAAAACTTTTTTGACTGTGAAACATCAGTCTGCTAGTGTAATCTAATTGCAGTTGCCTGCCTGCCTGCCAGCGTGTGTGCCAGGCCTACTTGATAAGTGCCAACTAGTGCCACCACTCATATCTGTTGTAACAGTAGTGTAAATTTAAAAAAAAAAACTTTTTTGACTGTGAAACATCAGTCTGCTAGTGTAATCTAATTGGAGTTGCCTGCCTGCCAGCGTGTGTGCCAGGCCCACTTGCCAACTAGTGCCACCAATCATATCTGTTGTAACAGTAGTGTAAATTTTTTAAAAAAAACTTTTTTGACTGTGAAACATCAGTCTGCTAGTGTAATCTAATTGCAGTTGCCTGCCTGCCAGCGTGTGTGCCAGGCCCACTTGCCAACTAGTGCCACCACTCATATCTGTTGTAACAGTAGTGTAAATTTAAAAAAAACACTTTTTTGACTGTGAAACATCAGTCTGCTAGTGTAATCTAATTGCAGTTGCCTGCCTGCCAGCGTGTGTGCCAGACCCATTTGCCAACTAGTGCCACCACTCATATCTGTTGTAACAGTAGTGTAATTTTAAAAAAAAAACTTTTTTGACTGTGAAACATCAGTCTGCTAGTGTAATCTAATTGCAGTTGCCTGCCTGCCAGCGTGTGTGCCAGGCCCACTTGCCAACTAGTGCACCACTCATATCTGTTGTAACAGTAGTGTAAATTTTGTAAAAAAAAACTTTTACTTTTTTGACTGTGAAACATCAGTCTGCTTGTGTAATCTAATTGCAGTTGCCTGCTTGCCAGTGTGTGTGCCAGGCTCACAGCTTATACTGTGCCCACTTGCCCAGTGCCACCACTCATATCTTGTTTAATAGTAGTGTAAGTGTACATTTTAAAAAAGAAAAACTTTTTGGACTGTGAAACATCAGTCTGCTTTTTGTGTCAGGCTCACAGCATATACTGTGTCCACTTGCCCAGTTCTACCACTCATTTCTTGTTTAATAGTAGTGTAAGTGTACATTTAAAAAAAAATGACAGGCAGAGGCAGGCCACCCTGCAGGTGCCGTCGTGGTCATGGTGCTGTGATTCCCTTTGACCCTACAATAATGCCCAGTGTTCAGAGGCCACGTACCATGAACGCGAAAAGTTCTGAGGAGGACCTAGTTGACTGGCTAACACAGGACACCCAATCTTCAACAGCTTCCGCTCGGAACCTTGACGCACTATCCACCTCCAGCTTAGCTTCGGGCACCTCTCAAGTGACCACTCGCCCGCCTGCCGCCACCACCAACACTAGAACCACAGCCGCTTCACTTGATCTGTCAGAGGAGTTATTGACACATCAGTTTGAAGAAATGAGTGATGCGCAACCATCATTGACAGAGGATGTAGATAAAAGTGATATGTCTCAGTCAGGCAGCATTACAGACATGGACGTACGTTGTGATGATGATGTTGTACCTGCTGCTGCTTCCTTTGTTGATTTGTCAGATACAAGTGAAGCGTTTGATGATGATGCATCCGTGGATGTCACGTGGGTGCCCGCTAGAAGAGAAGAAGAAGAGGGGGAAAGTTCAGATGGGGAGACAGAGAGGAGGAGAAGGAGACGAGTTGGAAGCAGGGGGAGGTCGTCGCAAGGAGCTAGTGGCACAGTCAGACAGCATGCATCGGCACCCGGGGTCAGCCAGACAGCACACCAATCAATGCATGCTGTTGCCACCACAAGAATGCCGTCATCGCAGAGCTCAGCAGTGTGGCATTTTTTTTTGTGTGTCTGCCTCTGACAACAGCGATGCCATTTGCAACCTGTGCCAAAAGAAACTGAGTCATAGGAAGTCCAACACCCACCTAGGTACAACTGCTTTGCGAAGGCACATGATCTCACATCACAAACGCCGATGGGATGAACACATGAGTACAAGCAGCACACAAACTCAAAGCCGCCATCCTCCTCCTGGTCCAGCATCTTTATCCACGTCAACCACTGCTGTCCTCCTTGCCCACTCTCAACCATCCGCCACTCCGTCTCTCTTCCGGAGCAGTTCCTGCTCATCTGCCCACAGTCAGGTGTCTGTCAAGGACATATTTGAGCGTAAGAAGCCAATGTCACAAAGTCACCCCCTTGCCCGGTGTCTGACAGCTGGCTTGTCTGAACTCTTAGCCCACCAGCTTTTACCATACAAGCTGGTGGAGTCTGAGGTGTTCAAAAAATTTGTAGCTATTGGGATACCGCAGTGGAAGGTACCCGGACGAAATTTCTTTGCACAAAAGGCAATCCCCAACCTGTACTCGATTGTGCAAAAGGAATTAATGGCATGTCTGGCACACAGTCTTGGGGCAAGGGTCCATCTGACCACTGATAGCTGGTCTGCAAAGCATGGTCAGGGCAGGTATATCACCTACACTGCGCATTGGGTAAACCTGCTGATGGCTCCCAAGCATGGAATGCGTGGCTCTGCAGAGGAGTTGGTGACACCGCCATGACTTGCAGGCAGGCCTGCTGCCACCTCCTCTACTCCTCCTACTGCATCCTCTTCCATAACCTCTTCCTCAGCTGAGTCCTCTTCTGCTGCTGCGTCTTGCTCCACATCAACGGCACTCCCCCAGCTCCCCAGGTACTATTCCACATCCCGGATACGGCAGTGTCACGCCGTCTTGGGGTTGACTTGCCTGAAAGCAGAAAGTCACACCGGAACAGCACTCCTGTCTGTCCTGACTCTGCACCAACTGGAGATCGGCAAAGTGGTTTCTGACAACGGAAGTAATTTGGTGGCGGCATTGAAATTGGGCAAGTTTACACATGTGCCGTGCATGGCACATGTGTGTAATCTGATCGTACAACACTTTGTGCATAAGTACCCAGGCTTACAGGACGTCCTGAAGCAGGCCAGGAATTTGTGTGGCCATTTCAGGCGTTGCCATGGCAAATTTTGCAGATATCCAGCGGCGAAACAACATGCCAGAGAGGCGCTTGATTTGCGACAGCCCGACACGTTGGAATTCAACACTCCTAATGTTCGACCGCCTGCTCCAACAAGAAAAAGCCGTTAACGAGTATTTGTATGACCGGGGTGCTAGGACAGCCTCTGGGGAGCTGGGAATTTTTTTGCCATGTTACTGGACGCTCATGCGCAATGCCTATAGGCTCATGCGTCCTTTTGAGGAGGTGACAAACCTAGTCAGTCGCACCGAAGGCACCATCAGTGACATCATACCATTTGTTTTCTTCCTGGAGCGTGCCCTGCGAAGAGTGCTGGATCAGGCCGTAGATGAGCGTGAAGAGGAAGAGTTGTGGTCACCATCACCACCAGAAACAGCCTTATCAGCATCGCTTGCTGGACCAGCGGCAACGCTGGAAGAGGATTGTGAGGAAGAGGAGTCAGAGGAGGAATGTGGCTTTGAGGAGGAGGAGGAGGAGGAGGAAGACCAACCACAACAGGCATCCCAGGGTGCTCGTTGTCACCTATCTGGTACCCGTGGTGTTGTACGTGGCTGGGGGAAGAAGATACCTACAGTGAGATCACTGAGGACGAGGAACGGGACATGAGTAGCTCGGCATCCAACCTTGTGCAAATGGGGTCTTTCATGCTGTTGTCCCTTTTGAGGGACCCTCGTATAAAAAAGCTGAAGGAGAAGGACCTGTACTGGGTGTCCACGCTACTAGACCCCCGGTATAAGCATAAAGTGCCTGAAATGTTACCAAATTCCCGAAAGTCGGAAAGGATGCAGCAGTTCCAAAATAAATTAAAAAGTATGCTTTACACAGCGTATAAGGGTGATGTCACAGCACAGCGGGAATCTAACAGGGGAAGAGCTGAAAGTAATCCTCCGACTCCCACGACCACGCCGGCAAGGACAGGACGCTTTCCAGACGTGTTGTTGATGGAGGACATGCAGAGCTTTTTAACTCCTATGCATCGCCACAGCCCTTCGGGGTCCACCCTCAGAGAACGACTCGACCGACAGGTAGCATACTACCTCGCCTTAACTGCAGATCTCGACACTCTGAGGAGCGATGAACCCCTTGACTACTGGGTGTGCAGGCTTGACCTGTGGCCTGAGCTATCCCAATTTGCAATAGAACTTCTGGCCTGCCCCGCTTCAAGTGTCCTGTCAGAAAGGACCTTCAGTGCAGCAGGAGGTATTGTCACTGAGAAGAGAAGTCACCTAGGTCAAAAAAGTCTAGATTATCTCACCTTTATTAAGATGAATGAGGAATGGATCCCGAAGGGACTGACATTGGGCGATACATTAGAGTAAAAAGGCCTGATGAGATGAGCTGCCTTGGGCTAAAAATGGTCCACATGATGCTGTATTTTATCTTCGAATGCGGGATGACTTGCGTGACTTATCCGCCACCAACTAGGGTTCAAGCCGCAATGTTTTAGGGCACTTTCTGCCTGGGAAACAAACATCAATTTTTCTGGCTGCTGCTACAGCAGCGGCTGCAACAATACCTAATTTTTCAGGCATGTGTACATGCCAAATTTTTCTGGCCTCTGGTGCTGCACTGTGGCTTCAAAAACCAAACCAAAAAAAAGGCACTTAACAGGGATTAAACTGATAGGAATAGTACTACTTAACACACCACTCCTATCTGGTGGCACATTACATTGCATGCGCAGTGCCCCAAATTTGAAGTAGGAGGACCGACCAAGCATCTTTTTCCATCTCCCAGTTCCTAAAATCCATGCCATATACACATCCCCTGATAGGGGACACCACAGTGGAAGGTACCCGGCCGAAATTTCTTTGCACAAAAGGCAATCCCCAACCTGTACTCGATTGTGCAAAAGGAAGTAACCTTACCATGGGTGTCAGACCGCACGTCTTGTAATTCTCTGTCTGGGAAATTATCTATCTATCAAATCTATCTATCTATCAAATCTATCTATCTATCTATCAAATCTATCTATCAAATCTATCAAATCTATCAAATGTATCTATTGATCTATCTATCTAATCTATGTATCTATCTATCTATCTATCTATCTATCAAATCTATCTCGTGGCCGGACCGACCAAGCATCTTTTTCCATCTCCCAGGTTCCTAAAATCCATGCCATATACACGTACCCTGATAGGGGACGTAACAGGTATTAAACTGATACGAATAGTACTACTTAACACACCACTCATATCTGGTGGCAGAGTAGATTGCACGCGCAGCGCCCCAAATTTGAAGTAGGAGGACCGACCAAGCATCTTTTTCCATCTCCCGGTTCCTAAAATCCATGCCATATACACGTCCCCTGGCGCCGCAACTGCCTCTGGGAACCTTACCATGGGTCCCAGACCACACGTCTTGTAATTCTCTGTCTGGGAAATTATCTATCTATCAAATCTATCTATTTATCTATCAAATCTATCTATCTATCTGTCGTATCTATCAAATGTATCTATTGCATCTATTGATCTATCTATCTAATCTATGTATCTATCAATCTATCAAATCTATCTATCTCGTGGCCGGACCGACCAAGCAACTTTTTCCATCTCCCGGTTCCTAAAATCCATGCCATATACACGTACCCTGATAGGGGACTTAACAGGTATTAAACTGATAAGAATAGTACTACTTAACACACCACTCATATCTGGTGGCACAGTAGATTGCACGCAGTGCTCTGACAAAATGCAGAAGGACATTTGGCAGACGGACATTTGGCAGACGGACATTTGGCCGACAGACAGAAAGCTAAAGAATGTTCCAAATTCGGCCGAGGGCAGATACGTTCCAGAGTGCTCAGAGCCTCGGGTGCCGCAACTGCCTCTGGGAACCTTACAATGGGTCCCAGACCTCACGTCTTGTAATTCTCTGTCTGGGAAATTATCTATCTATCAAATCTATCTATTTATCTATCACATCTATCTATCTATCTATCTATCTATCTAATCTATGAAATGTATCTATTGCATCTATTGATCTATCTATCTAATCTATGTATCTATCTATCAAATCTATCTATCTCGTGGCCGGACCGACCAAGCATCTTTTTCCATCTCCCGGTTCCTAAAATCCATGCCATATACACATCCCCTGATAGGGGACGTGACAGGGATTAAACTGATAAGAATAGTACCACTTAACACACCACTCATATCTGGTGGCACAGTAGATTGCACGCGCAGTGCCCCAAATTTGAAGTAGGAGGACCGACCAAGCATCTTTTTCCATCTCCCGGTTCCTAAAATCCATGCCATATACACGTCCCCTGATAGGGGACGGAACAGGGATTAAACTGATAGGAATAGTACTACTTAACACACCTTATAATAATGCAGAGAGAGGCAACACAGAGAGAGGAGTCTGAAGAAGAGGAGTCAGAGGAGGAAGGTGGCTTTGAGGAGGTGGAAGACCAAACACAGCAGGCGTCCCAGGGGGCTTGTTGTCACCTTTCAGGGACCCTTGGTGTTGTACGTGGCTGGGTGGAGGAAGAGACCTTCAATGACATCAGTGAGGACAAGGAACGGGACATGGCTAGCTTGGTATCCAACCTTGTGCAAATGGGGGGTTTGCGGTTGTGCAAATGGACTGTTTGCGGTTGTTTGCGGTGCGTTAAAGGGACAGTCTAGGCCAAAATAAACTTTCATGATTCAGATAGAGCATGTAATTTTAAACAATTTTCCAATTTACTTTTATCACCAATTTTGCTTTGTTCTCTTGGTATTCTTAGTTGAAAGCTTAACCTAGGAGGTTCATATACTAATTTCTTAGACCTTGAAGCCCACCTCTTTCAGAATGCATTTTAACAGTTTTTCACCACTAGAGGGTGTTAGTTCACGTATTTCACATAGATAACACTGTGCTTGTGCACGAGAAGTTATCTGGGAGCAGACACTGATTGGCTAGACTGCAAGTCTGTCAAAAGAGCTGAAAAAAGGGGCAGTTTGCAGAAGCTTAGATACAAGATAATCACAGAGGTTAAAAGTATATTATTATAAATGTGTTAGTTATGCAAAACTGGGAAATGGGTAATAAAGGGATTATCTATCTTTAAAAAAACAATAAAAATTCTGGTGTAGACTGTCCCTTTAAACGGGGAGTTTGGTCTTTCACTGTTAAGTGGGCGTAACCCTTACACTACCTGATCGATACAACATCATACCTGATGTTTTAAAGCACGTTATTCCAAACTATTTAGGAATGTTAGGTGATTTATGCCCTTTATGGCTTAAAACCAGACTCTGCATCAACTATGTAATTTTCCATGGGAGTTTTGCCATGGATCCCCCTCCGGCATGCCACAGTTCAGGTGTTAGTCCCCTTGAAACAACTTTTCCATCACTATTGTGGCCAGAAAGAGTCCCTGTTGGTTTTAAAGTTCGCCTGCCTATTGAAGTCAATGGCAGTTCGCCCGTTCGCGAACAGTTGCGGAAGTTCGCGTCCGCCGTTCGTGAACCAAAATTTTTAGGTTCGCGACATCACTAGTGATAAACTCTCCACATTTTCTGGTTGTTCTAGGTTATCCCTGGCTCCAAAAGCACAATCCCAGTCTCGACTGGCGCAGGTCCGAAATTTTGTCGTGGTCCCCGCAATATATTTCCACTTGTTTTCGGAAACCAGTTAATGTCTTGTGCATGTCTTCGGTATCTCAATTGCCAGAGGAGTACCGAGAGTTCCTAGACGTTTTTGACAAGGTGCTTGCTGGTACGTTGCCTCCTCACTGGTCTTACGATTGTGCCATAGACCTGCAACCTGGAGCCATTCCTCCTCGGGGCGAGGGTGTACCCTCTGTCTGTTGCAGAGAATTGTGCTATGGAGGAGTATGTTGCCGATGCTCTGTCGTGGGGGATCATCCGCAAATCCTGCTCTCCTACAGGGGCTGGCTTCTTCTTTGTGAAGAAAAACAAAATTTATGCTTACCTGATAAATTTCATTCTCTTGTGGTGTATCCAGTCCACGGGTTCAGGGCCGCCATCAGGGGGTGACAGGGGTGACTCCTGTCAGGGGCCCAATGGGCCAGGGGGGCCCCATGAGGCAAGAACTAAAAAAATATATATATTTTTTTTTTAGATTTTGGCAGCCACCAGTGGGTACTACAGCAGAGTGCTAATTGAGCATGGGAAATGTTATTACAATGAGTAAAGTATTAGCATTTGAGAGGATTTCTGAGTGTGCACTAAACCACTATGCACAGTGTGAGACAGACTTGGCACTTTGTTTGTACAGTGTGTGCCTGAGTCAGACCGCAGATCACTTTAATTTGCAGAGGAGGTAGGACTTACTTAGCAAATGTTTTTTATTTCTTTGTGCAATTTCAGATTGTAACTTCAGTGTGGTAGTAGTTGTATAGTGGGGCCAGGGGTCCATAAAACACATTATTTTTTTTTAGCAGCAGTGTATTTATTATTATTTGACAATGCTAAAGAAATTCTATATTTAAAACCATGCAGAAATGTTTCCTCCTCAATACACAAATGGTAGGTGCCCTTTTGGCAGATATGTGTGTGTATATATATATATATATATATATATATATATTACATTCCAGTTTACTGCCCCTTTATGCAAGGACTTTCTAGCTGCAAGGAGGCATTTTATCTAAGATTTTTACATCTGCATAACATGTTATACTCTCAGACTAAGATTGCTCAGTGTTTGAAATGAGACAGGTTAACTTAAAACTGTTCAATGTACACTACATCTGACTTAATTTTGAAATACATACCAACAAGCCTAAATCCTGCATTTAACCAGATCTAATGGTATGAGTACCACAGCTTATGATTACACCAAGACCATATAGAGTACAGCATTTTTAAAATCCATAAGTACAGCTGACAGATGGGAACATGTGTACACTATATTTGAAGTGGTGCTCTTGGTTGGGGAAAAATCAAACAAACATATGTCAACATTTTAAAAGTACTTTTCTTCATCTAGTTATCTACCCAGATCATTAATGTACAATTTTGAATTCACAGAATTATTTTTGTTTGCACATTTACAAATATGATTCTTTAAAAAGTGATCTCTTAATTTCTGCAATTTTTTTATCATGCATGTCACACACTGTTTATTTAGGGGATGCAAGGTGCATAAATGTTTCCTCCTGTGAGTGTTTCTGTGGGTGTCTGTTTTTATGTCTTTGTGTTTTGGTTTGTGTCTCTATGAGTGTGTATGTATTTTTTTTCTGTGGGTCTCTCTGTGAGGGTGGGTGTGTATGTCTTTGTGTATTTTCTGTGGATGTCTGTGAGGGTGTATGCATATATCCTTGAGCTTTTTCTATGGGTGTCTCTGTGAGGGTGTGTGTATGTTTGTCTTTGTGTAATTTCTCTGGATGCCTCTGTGAGGGCGGGTGTGTATGTCTGTGTTTTCTGTGGATGTCTCTGTGAGGGTGTGTGTTTTCTGTGGGTGTCTCTGTGAGGGTGTGTGTATGTCTTTGTGTATTTTCTGTGGATGTCTGTGAGGGTGTATGCATATATCCTTGAGCTTTTTCTATGGGTGTCTCTGTGAGGGTGTGTGTATGTTTGTCTTTGTGTAATTTCTCTGGATGCCTCTGTGAGGGCGGGTGTGTATGTCTGTGTTTTCTGTGGATGTCTCTGTGAGGGTGTGTGTTTTCTGTGGGTGTCTCTGTGTGTGTGTGTGTGTATGTCTTTGTGTGTTTTCTGAGGCTGTCTCTGTCTGTGTTTCCTTGGGTGTATGTGCAAGTTTGAGTTTGTGTGTGTGTGTCCATTATTTAGGCAGTTCAGGGCCCTTCCTTTCAGCCACTGCATGCTGTTGTCATCATTTAGTTGGCATCTTCCTTTACAAAAAGATGATCAGAACTCCATATTTTGTTTTCTAAATCTCCTTTTTTTTTTACAAAACTGTAGTTTACCGCATTACTTGTCAGGTCAATGTAAACAAGTGCTGAGTGTGTGTTTGGGTGTCTGTGTCTGAGTGTGTTTCTTTGCGTGTCTGCTAGAGTTTCTATATGTGAATCCTTATGTGTGAGTGTGTCTGTGTGTTTGTATGTTACTACCTTTACAACATTTCAAAGTTTAAATAGACACTTAAGAATAAAGTGCATATACGTTTTAGTCACTTGGTCAAAAATTGCACATGTTAAAGGAGGGGGGTCCTGATCAATGGTTAAGTCAGGGGCCCCAAAATTTCTAGTGGCGGCCCTGCACGGGTTCATCCGTTACTTGTGGGATATTCTCCTTCCCAACAGGAAGTTGCAAGAGGACACCCACAGCAGAGCTGTCTATATAGCTCCTTCCCTAACTGCCACTCCCAGTCATTCGACTGAAGACAAGCAAGAAAAAAGGAGAAACTATAGGGTGCAGTGGTGACTGTAGTTTAAAAATAAAAAACACCTGCCTTAAAGTGACAGGGCGGGCCGTGGACTGGATACACCACAAGAGAAAGAAATTTATCAGGTAAGCATACATTTTGTTTTCTCTTGTAAGGTGTATCCAGTCCACGGGTTCATCCATTACTTGTGGGATACCAATACCAAAGCTTTAGGACACGGATGAAGGGAGGGACAAGGCAGGCACTTAAATGGAAGGCACCACTGCCTGCAAGACCTTTCTCCCAAAAATAGCCTCCGAGGAAGCAAAAGTATCAAATTTGTAGAATTTAGAAAAAGTATGAAGCGAAGACCAAGTCGCCGCCTTACAAATCTGTTCAACAGAGGCCTCATTTTTAAAAGCCCATGTGGAAGCTACCGCTCTAGTGGAACGAGCTGTAATTCTTTCAGGAGGCTGCTGACCAGCAGTCTCATAAGCTAAACGGATTATGCTTCTCAGCCAAAAAGAAAGAGAAGATGCCGAAGCCTTTTGGCCTCTCCTCTGTCCAGAGTAGACAACAAATAATGCAGATGTTTGACGAAAATCCTTAGTAGCTTGTAAATAAAACTTTAAAGCACGAACCACATCAAGATTGTGTAATAGACGTTCCTTCTTTGAAGAAGGATTAGGACACAGTGACGGAACTACAATCTCCTGATTGATATTCTTATTAGATACCACCTTAGGAAGAAATCCAGGTTTGGTACGCAAAACTACCTTATCTGTATGGAATATCAGATAAGGGGAATCACACTGTAAGGCAGATAACTCTGAAACTCTTCAAGCCGAAGAGATAGCTACCAAAAACAGAACTTTCCAAGATAAAAGCTTGATATCTATGGAATGCAGAGGTTCAAACGGAACCCCTTGAAGAACTTTAAGAACTAAATTTAAACTCCATGGCGGAGCAACAGGTTTAAACACAGGCTTGATTCTAACTAAAGCCTGACAAAACGCCTGAACGTCTGGAACATCTGCCAGACGCTTGTGCAGAAGAATAGACAGAGCAGAAATCTGTCCCTTTAAGGAACTAGCTGACAAACCCTTCTCCAATCCTTCTTGGAGAAAAGATAATATCCTAGGAATCCTGAGTTTACTCCATGAGTAAACCTTGGATTCACACCAATGAAGATATTTACACCATATCTTATGATAGATTTTCCTTGTGACAGGATTTCGAGCCTGAATTAAGGTATCAATGACCGACTCGGAGAAACCACGTTTTGATAAAATCAAGTGTTCAATCTCCAAGCAGTCAGCCGCAGAGAAATTAGATTTGGATGTTTGAATGGACCTTGGAGTAGAAGGTCCTGCCTCAGTGGCAGAGTCCATGGTGGAAGGGATGACATGTCCACCAGATCTGCATACCAAGTCCTGCGTGGCCACGCAGGTGCTATCAAAATCACCAAAGCTCTCTCCTGCTTGATCTTGGCAATCAGACGAGGGAGGAGAGGAAATGGTGGGAACACATAAGCCAGGCTGAAGGACCAGGGCACTGCTAGAGCATCTATCAGCGCTGCCTGGGGATCCCTTGACCTGGACCCGTAACAGGGAAGCTTGGCGTTCTGACGAGACGACATTCAAATCCACATCTGGTTTGCCCCATAGTTGAATCAGCTGGGCAAATACCTCTGGATGGAGCTCCCACTCCCCCGGATGAAAAGTCTGCCGACTTAGAAAATCCGCCTCCCAGTTCTCTACTCCTGGGATATGGATAGCTGAGAGATGGCAAGAGTGAACCTCTGCCCATAGAATTATCTTTGAAACCTCCAACATTGCCAGGGGGCTTCTTGTCCCCCCCTGATGGTTGATATAGGCTACAGTCGTGATATTGTCCGACTGAAATCTGATGAACCTGACCGCAGCTAGTTGAGGCCAAGCCTGAAGAGCATTGAATATCGCTCTCAGTTCCAGAATGTTTATCGAAAGGAGGGCTTCCTCCTGAGTCCACGAACCCTGAGCCTTCAGGGAGTTCCAGACTGCGCCCCAGCCCAGAAGGCTGGCATCTGTCGTGACTATAGTCCACTCTGGCCTGCGGAAACTCATTCCCCTGGACAGATGGACCCAAGAGAACCACCAGAGAAGAGAATCCCTGGTCTCTTGATCCAGATTTAGCATAGGGGACAAATCTGTGTAATCCCCATTCCACTGATTGAGCATGCAAAGTTGCAGTGGTCTGAGATGTAGGCGACAAACGGAACTATGTCCATTGCCGCTACCATTAGGCCGATTACTTCCATACACTGAGCCACTGACGGCCGAGAAGTGGAATGAAGAGCACGGCAGGAAGTTAGAAGCTTTGATAACCTGACCTCTGTCAGAAAAAATGTAATTTCTACTGAATCTATCAGTGTTCCTAGGATGAAAACTCTTGTGAGAGGGGAGAGAGAACTCTTTTCTTCATTCACCTTCCACCTGTGAGACCTCAGAAAGGCCAGAACAATGTCCGTATGGGACTTGGCGATTTGAAAAGTTGACGCCTGTATCAGAATGTCATCTAGGTAAGGAGCCACCGCTGTGCCCCGTAGCCTTAGAACCGCCAGTAGGGACCCTAGAACCTTCGTAAAGATTCTTGGAGCCACAAACTGGTAATGCCTGTCTAAGAAGGCGAACCTGAGGAACTGATGATGATTTCTGTGAATCGGAATGTGGAGATAAGCATGCCTTAAGTACACGGTAGTCATATATTGACCCTCCTGGATCATAGGGAGGATGGTTCGGATAGTCTCCATCTTAAAGGATGGGACCCTGAGAAATTTGTTTAGGATCTTGAGATCCAAGATTGGTCTGAAAGTTCCCTCTTTTTTGGGAACTATAAACAGATTTGAATAGAAGCCCTGCCCCTGTTCCTGCTTTGGAATGGGGTGGATCCCCATAACCAGCAGGTCTTGAACACAACGTAAGAATGCCTCTCTCTTTATCTGGTTTACAGATAATTGTGAGAGATGAAATCTCCCCTTTGGAGATGACTCTAATGCCCAGGGATCCTGGACGTCTCTTGTCCAAGCCTGGGGGAAGAAAGAGAGTCTGCCCCCCACTAGATCCCGTCCCGGATCGGGGGCTACTCCTTCATGCTGTCTTAGAGGCAGCCGCAGGTTTCTTGGCCTGCTTCCCCTTATTCCAAGCCTGGTTAGGTCTCCAGACTGGTTTGGACTGGGCAAAATTTCTCTCTTGTTTTGCATTAGAGGAAACTGAAGCTGCGCCACTCTTGAAGTTTCGAAAGGAACGAAAATTATTCTGTTTGGTCCTTAACTTATTGGACCTATCCTGAGGAAGGGCGTGACCTTTTCCTCCAGTAATATCAGAAATGATCTCCTTCAGACCGGGCCCGAATAGGGTTTGTCCCTTGAAGGGGATGTTAAGAAGCTTAGACTTTGAAGTAACGTCTGCTGACCAGGACTTAAGCCATAGCGCCCTATGCGCCAAAATGGCAAAACCTGAATTCTTAGCCGTTAACTTGGCTAAATGAAAAATGGCGTCAGAAATAAAGGAGTTAGCTAACTTAAGAGCTTTAATCCTGTCTAGAATATCGTCTCCACCTGTAGAGCCTCCTCAAGAGACTCAAACCAAAAAGCCGCTGCAGCAGTAACTGGGGCAATGCATGTAAGAGGCTGGAGAATAAAACCTTGATGTATAAAAATTTTCTTAAGGAGACCCTCCAATTTTTTATCCATATAACTGTCCTCGACGGGGATAGTTGTACGCTTAGCTAGGGTGGAGACTGCTCCCTCCACCTTAGGAACCGTCTTCCACGAGTCCCGTATGGTGGCATCTATGGGAAACATCTTTTTAAAAGCAGGAGGGGGAGAGAACGGCACACCTGGTCTATCCCATTCCTTAGTAATAATTTCTGAAAACCTCTTAGGGACTGGAAAAAAATTGGTGTAAACAGGTACTGCAAAGTATTTGTCCATTTTACACAATTTCTCTGGAACCACAATGGGGTCACAGTTATCCAGAGTCGCTAAAACCTCCCTAAGCAATAAGCGGAGGTGTTCAAGCTTAAATTTAAACGCTGTCATCTCAGAATCAGACTGAAGTAACGCCTTCCCTGAGTCTGAAATGTCACCCACAGATAGAAGCTCACCTGCCTCGGCTTCTGAGCATTGTGAGGGTATATCGGACACAGGCAATAAAGCATCAGAAAGCTCTGTTTTAATTCTAGCCCCAGAGCTGTCTCGCTTTCCTTGTAGCCCTGGCAGTTTGGAGAATACCTCTGTGAGGGTAGCATTCATAACTGCCGCCATGTCCTGTAAGGTAAAAGAATTAGACGCGCTAGATGTACTTGGCGTCACTTGAGCGGGAGTTATAGGTTCTGACACATGGCGAGAGTTAGATGGCATAATCTCCCTCTTTTCAGTCAGAGAATCCCCTGGAGATAAATCTTTAAGCGCCATAATATGTTCTTTATAGTTTATAGAAATATCAGTACATTTGGTACACATTCTAAGAGGGGGTTCCACAATGGCTTCCAAACATATTGAACAAGGAGTTTCCTCTATGTCAGACATGTTAAACAGACTAGTAATGAGACAAGCAAGCTTGGAAAACACTTTAATAAAGGTGAAACAGTAATTAAACAAAAACGTTACTGTGCCTTTAAGAGAAAAAAACTAGCACTTAAACTGCAAAACAGTGAAAAAATACAGTAAAATCTTTAACATTTTTACAGTGTGAATAAGGGACTAAAGCAGCATTGCACCCACTTGCAAATGGATAATTAACCCCTTAAGCCCCAAACCGGATTGAAAAACGTTAAAAAACTTTAAAAATCAGGGGGGCGGAGCCGGCCGTCGAGAGTAATGGCCGCACACTAGTGGGAGCTCCGGGAGCTGATGCCCATATCTGTATGAGACGCAAGTCAGAGCACCAGTAGCAGCCTCATAGCCACTCGTAAACCGGTGCAGACCAGATACCGGACAAGTTTGGGCGACACAGAAGACCCAGGAGATATAAATGCGCTGACCTCAGTTGCGCTCAGTAATAAGGCCTAACCGGCAGCAGCCATCTTTCCCCACGTGACTGTAAATCTTCAGCTGCGCATGAGGTTAAAGCAGCAGCGGTAAGGGGTAATACCCGATTAAGGACTATGCCGGACAGAAACCTGACCAGAGGTAATTGAGGCAGTAGCCGATGGGGGTTTAAAAAAAAAAAAAAAAAAACACAAATGAAACTTCTGGGGACTCTTTGAAAAAAGCACCCTGTGGGGTAATATAACACGGAAGGCTAAGATCTAGAAATCTTTACTACCCCAATTCACTTACGGCCACATGGTAATGCCCCTATTAAGTGCAGACTGGTAGATCACACCAATAATGATACTTCTACACTAAAAACTACAGAGATGTAACTGACATTTCTTAACTTGATCACAGCCCACACCGTGGGGGAGATTCTACAGCACCCACCAGTACTAGATACTGAAAAGATCCTGCATAAATACCCTTTATTCCTCTGCAGACTTATTGAAATATTACTAAATCCACAGACACTTACTAAAGAGGTATAGAGATGTCACCAAAGAGAGCATCAAAATAAGCAAAGACATTAAGAAACCTGCTGCAGCACGCAGCTCAGTGAGCTCCTTTTTTAAAATCCCAGACACCCAGCATCCTAGTCTAACAGCAGAACCATCGCAACAATCCACAGTGTCCGCATCAAGCAGTGAAGATAGCGACACAGACACACCAGTTCAGCTTTCTAAAACATTCCTGGCCACCATACCTTCTAAAAGTGACCTTGACAATATTGTGGTAAAAGTCAGGGAGTGTATCAAAGAGGAGATGACTGTCTTGAGAAAAGATATCACAGAAGTAGGAAATCGGGTAGAGGCGCTGGAGGAAGATGTAGAATTTAACCAATCCGAGATATCCACATTACAAACTACCACCCAGGCACACGACTTACTAATTATGCAGTTACAGGACAAACTGGAACACCTGGAAAACAGAGAACACCGCCAGAACCTACGTGTCAGAGGGATTCCAGAATCTGTCCTACCAAACACCATCCCTGAGTTCGTGAAAGGCCTTTTTGTGTCACTACTGGGTTCCACAACTGAGGTGGACATGGATATAGATAGGGCCCACAGAGCGCTCAGGCCTAAACCTGCAGATCAAGCACCACCACGCAACGTGGTCCTTAAACTTAAAAGCTATCAAACGAAGGAAGAAATCCTTAAAGCGGCTAGGCAGATTAAGGACATAACTTTCCAAAATTTCCACCTGCAAATATTTGCGGATCTAGCCTCCCGCACTTTACAGAGACGCAGGGAATTCCAACCACTAACATCCTTGCTCAGAGCCAAAGCTATTCCGTATAGATGGGGGTTTCCCTGCTTTCTCAACATTTCCTATAAAGGAGTGAAACACATCTGCCAAACTCCAGAAGAAATCCCAGAAATATGTGCAGCAGTGGGGTTGGACCCTCCACCCTCTATGGCAACCAGTGAAAACCCTGAATATGCTGGTCCAGCGAACCCCACGAGACCACTGTAACTGACATTTCTTAACTTGATCACAGCCCACACCGTGGGGGAGATTCTACAGCACCCACCAGTACTAGATACTGAAAAGATCCTGCATAAATACCCTTTATTCCTCTGCAGACTTATTGAAATATTACTAAATCCACAGACACTTACTAAAGAGGTATAGAGATGTCACCAAAGAGAGCATCAAAATAAGCAAAGACATTAAGAAACCTGCTGCAGCACGCAGCTCAGTGAGCTCCTTTTTTAAAATGCCAGACACCCAGCATCCTAGTCTAACAGCAGAACCATCGCAACAATCCACAGTGTCCGCATCAAGCAGTGAAGATAGCGACACAGACACACCAGTTCAGCTTTCTAAAACATTGCTGGCCACCATACCTTCTAAAAGTGACCTTGACAATATTGTGGTAAAAGTCAGGGAGTGTATCAAAGAGGAGATGACTGGCTTGAGAAAAGATATCACAGAAGTAGGAAATCGGGTAGAGGCGCTGGAGGAAGATGTAGAATTTAACCAATCCGAGATATCCACATTACAAACTACCACCCAGGCACACGACTTACTAATTATGCAGTTACAGGACAAACTGGAACACCTGGAAAACAGAGAACACCGCCAGAACCTACGTGTCAGAGGGATTCCAGAATCTGTCCTACCAAACACCATCCCTGAGTTCCTGAAAGGCCTTTTTGTGTCACTACTGGGTTCCACAACTGAGGTGGACATGGATATAGATAGGGCCCACAGAGCGCTCAGGCCTAAACCTGCAGATCAAGCACCACCACGCGACGTGGTCCTTAAACTTAAAAGCTATCAAACGAAGGAAGAAATCCTTAAAGCGGCTAGGCAGATTAAGGACATAACTTTCCAAAATTTCCACCTGCAAATATTTGCGGATCTAGCCCCCCGCACTTTACAGAGATGCAGGGAATTCCAACCACTAACATCCTTGCTCAGAGCCAAAGCTATTCCGTATAGATGGGGGTTTCCCTGCTTTCTCAACATTTCCTATAAAGGAGTGAAACACATCTGCAAAACTCCAGAAGAAATCCCAGAAATATGTGCAGCAGTGGGGTTGGACCCTCCACCCTCTATGGCAACCAGTGGAAACCCTGAATATGCTGGTCCAGCGAACCCCACGAGACCACTGAAACCGCCATGGCAAAAGCAAAGACCCAAGAAGACTGGAAAGACGCAGGAGGTTCTAAATTCGGACAACACCTGAAGATCCAACTCTACCACTGGGTGAGATAGTTTCATACTTTACACAGGGGTCAACCAAGATGAACATTTGGCCCTCTCTTTTTCATTTTAGACAGGACTGTTTAAGTTTCAAAATGGTTTACTTGTTATAGATCTAAATGGAAAGCACTTATTGACTGCTACCTCAAATAAGAATGTTTAGTTCTCTAACGGCTAGATTTAGAGTTTTGTCGGTAACGACCCGCGTATCTAACGCTGGCTTTTTTCTGGCCGCACCTTTAAATTAACTCTGGTATTGAGAGTCCACAGAATGGCTGCGTTAGGCTCCAAAAAAGGAGCGTAGAGCATATTTAACGCAACTTCAACTCTCGATAGCAGAGTTGCTTACGGACGCGGCCAGCCTCAAAAACGTGCTCGTGCACGATTCCCCCATAGGAAACAATGGGGCAGTTTGAGCTAAAAAAAAACCTAACACCTGCAAAAAAGCAGCGTTCAGCTCCTAACGCAGCCCCATTGTTTGCTATGGGGAAACACTTCCTACGTCTGCACCTAACACACTAACATGTACCCCGAGTCTAAACACCCCTAACCTTACACTTATTAACCCCTATTCTGCCGCCCCCGCTATCGCTGACCCCTGCATATTATTATTAACCCCTAATCTGCCGCTCAGTAAACCGTCGCTACTTACATTATCCCTATGTACCCCTAATCTGCTGTCCCTAACACCGCCGACCCCTATATTATATTTATTAACCCCTAATCTGCCCCCACAACGTCGCCTCCACCTGCCTACACTTATTAACCCCTAATCTGCCGACCGGACCGCACCGCTATTATTCTAAAGTTATTAACCCCTAATCCGCCTCACTAACCCTATAATAAATAGTATTAACCCCTAATCTGCCCTCCCTAACATCGCCGACACCTAACTTCAATTATTAACCCCTAATCTGCCGACTGGAGCTCACCGCTATTCTAATAAATGTATTAACCCCTAAAGCTAAGTCTAACCCTAACACTAACACCCCCCTAACTTAAATATAATTTTAATCTAACGAAATTAATTAACTCTTATTAAATAAATTATTCCTATTTAAAGCTAAATACTTACCTGTAAAATAAATCCTAATATAGCTACAATATAAATTATATTTATATTATAGCTATTTTAGGATTAATATTTATTTTACAGGTAACTTTGTATTTATTTTAACCAGGTACAATAGCTATTAAATAGTTAAGAACTATTTAATAGCTAAAATAGTTAAAATAATTACAAATTTACCTGTAAAATAAATCCTAACCTAAGTTACAATTAAACCTAACACTACACTATCAATAAATTAATTAAATAAAATACCTATAATTATCTACAATTAAACCTAACACTACACTATCAATAAATAAATTAAATACAATTCCTACAAACAAATACAATGAAATAAACTAACTAAAGTACAAAAAATAAAAAAGAACTAAGTTACAAAAAATAAAAAAATATTTACAAACATTAGAAATATATTACAACAATTTTAAAATAATTACACCTACTCTAAGCCCCCTAATAAAATAACAAAGCCCCCCAAAATAAAAAAATGCCCTACCCTATTCTAAATTACTAAAGTTCCAAGCTCTTTTACCTTACCAGCCCTGAACAGGGCCCTTTGCGGGGCATGCACCAAGAAGTTCAGCTCTTTTGCCTGTAAAAAAAAACATACAATACCCCCCCCCCAACATTACAACCCACCACCCACATACCCCTAATCTAACCCAAAACCCCCTTAAATAAACCTAACACTAAGCCCCTGAAGATCTCCCTACCTTGAGTCGTCTTCACCCAGCCGAGCCAAATTCTTCATCCAAGCGGAGCAAGAAGAGGTCCTCCATCCGGTAGAAGTCTTTATCCAAGCGGGGCAGAAGAGGTCTTCCATCCGATTGAAGTCTTCATCCAAGAGGCATCTTCTATCGTCATCCATCCGGAGCGGAGCGGCAGCATCCTGAAGACCTCCGACGCGGAACATCCATCCTGGCCGACGACTGAACGACGAATGACGGTTCCTTTAAATGACGTCATCCAAGATGGCGTCCCTCGAATTCCGATTGGCTGATAGGATTCTATCAGCCAATCGGAATTAAGGTAGGAATATTCTGATTGGCTGATGGAATCAGCCAATCAGAATCAAGTTCAATCCGATTGGCTGATTGGATCAGCCAATCGGATTGAACTTGATTCTGATTGGCTGATTCCATCAGCCAATCAGAATATTCCTACCCTAATTCCGATTCCTATCAGCCAATCGGAATTCGAGGGACGCCATCTTGGATGACGTCATTTAAAGGAACCGTCATTCGTCGTCTAGTCGTCGGAGAAGAAGGATGGATCCGCGATGGAGGTCTTCAAGATGGAGCCGGTCCTCATCGGATGAAGATAGAAGATGCCGCTTGGAAGATGATGGTTGCCGGTCCGGATCTACTCTTCTTCCCGGATAGGATGAAGACTTTGGAGCCTCTTCTGGACTTCTTCAGCCGTTGGATGATGGATGTCTAGCCCCCGCTTGGGCTTAGATGAAGATTTTGGAGCCAGGACCTATCGGTGATACCCGGTGAGGTGAAGATAAGATAGGAAGATCTTCAGGGGCTTAGTGTTAGGTTTATTTAAGGGGGGTTTGGGTTAGATTAGGGGTATGTGGGTGGTGGGTTGTAATGTTGGGGGGGGTATTGTATGTTTTTTTTTACAGGCAAAAGAGCTGAATTCTTTGGGGCATGCCCCGCAAAGGGCCCTGTTCAGGGCTGGTAAGGTAAAAGAGCTTTGAACTTTTGTAATTTAGAATAGGGTAGGGCATTTTTTTTATTTTGGGGGGCTTTGTTATTTTATTAGGGGGCTTAGAGTAGGTGTAATTAGTTTAAAATTGTTGTAATATTTTTCTTATGTTTGTAAATATTTTTTTATTTTTGTAATTTAGTTCTTTTTTATTTTTTGTAAGTTTATTTCATTGTAGTTATTTGTAGGTATTGTATTTAATTAATTTATTGATAGTGTAATGTTAGGTTTAATTGTAACTTAGGTTAGGATTTATTTTACAGGTAATTTTGTAATTATTTTAACTATTTTAGCTATTAAATAGTTCTTAACTATTTAATAGCTATTGTACCTGGTTAAAATAAATACAAAGTTACCTGTAAAATAAATATAAATCCTAAAATAGCTATAATATAATTATAATTTATATTGTAGCTATATTAGGATTTATTTTACAGGTAAGTATTTAGCTTTAAATAGGAATAATTTATTTAATAAGAGTTAATTAATTTCGTTAGATTTAAATTATATTTAACTTAGGGGGTGTTAGTGTTAGGGTTAGACTTAGCTTTAGGGGTTAATACATTTATTAGAATAGCGGCGAGATTCGGTCGGCAGATTAGGGGTTAATAATTGAAGTTAGGTGTCGGCGATGTTAGGGAGGGCAGGTTAGGGGTTAATAAATATAATATAGGGGTCGGCGATGTTAGGGCAGCAGATTAGGGGTACATAGCTATAATGTAGCTGGCGGCGGCGTGCGGACGGCAGATTAGGGGTTAATAAGTGTAGGTAGCTGGCGGCGACGTTGTGGGGGGCAGATTAGGGGTTAATAAATATAATATAGGGGTCGGCGGTGTTAGGGGCAGCAGATTAGGGGTACATAGCTATAATGTAGGTGGCGGGGGCGTGCGGACGGCAGATTAGGGGTTAATAAGTGTAGGTAGCTGGCTGCGACGTTGTGGGGGGCAGGTTAGGGGGTAATAAATATAATATAGGGGTCGGCGGTGTTAGGGGCAGCAGATTAGGGGTACATAAGTATAACGTAGGTGGCGGTCGGCAGATTAGGGGTTAAAAAAATTTAATCGAGGGTCGGCGATGTGGGGGGGCCTCGGTTTAGGGGTGCATAGGTAGTTTATGGGTGTTAGTGTACTTTAGAGCACAGTAGTTAAGAGCTTTATTAACCGGCGTTAGCCCAGAAAGCTCTTAACTACTGACTTTTTTCTGCTGCTGGAGTTTTGTCGTTAGATTTCTAACGCTCACTTCAGCCACGACTCTAAATACCGGAGTTAGAAAGATCCCATTGAAAAGATAGGATACGCAATTTACGTAAGGGGATCTGCGGTATGGAAAAGTCGCGGCTGAAAAGTGAGCGTTAGACCCTTTTTTGACTGACTCCAAATACCGGCGTTAGCCTAAAACCAGCGTTAGGAGCCTCTAACGCTGGTTTTCATGGCTACCGCCAAACTCCAAATCTAGGCCTAAATGTTTATTAATACAAAATGGGATAGGCTATTCTTTCCCTATTGAGTGACATTTTATGTCAATTCACTTGTTTTTGTTTAGGTTTATATTGTTATTTTGTTGTTTGTTGTTTCTTTTCACAGGCCACAGAGATATGCTATATTGTTCAACATGAGGTTTATCCACACCATCACATTGCCGAGAGCATCTCTTTCTCAATATGATAAGACCAGAATTATATGGTTCCCTACTACATTTCCCCATATGTCAGCCCTGGGTATTAGCTGAGCAATGACAATCAGAAAGCAGGTTAGATTCATGTCACAGAATGTTAGAGGATTTAATAATCCCCATAAGAGACGGGTTGCTTTTGCTGACATCACACATAAGCAAATTGATATATTATTTTTACAAGAAACCCATTACTTGAAAGAACAGGAACCTAAATTCTTTACAACCTTATATCCTACCCATTATCATAGTAGCCATCCAGACAAAAAAATCTCAGGGGTTAGTATCTTAATTCACAAGTCGTTACCATTTCATATGCAGCAAGTGGAAAGGGACAATGAAGGGAGATATGTGGCCCTACTGGGCCTGCTATATGGCAAGCCAATCACGTTAGTCAATGTCTACGCCCCCAACACCCACCAGGCAACCTTTCTCCGTAAGATTTTTAATAAAATTTTAGCTTTCCACAAAGGTTCATTAATTATAGGGGGCGACTTTAATATACCATTAAACCCACTCTTAGATAGTTCAACAGCTCAATCCCAATTATCGAAAAGAACGCTTAAATCTATTAGAGATGACCTAATGTTGTTAGGAGTACATGATCCATGGCATATTCAAAACTCTACTAGTAAAAGTTTCACTTTTTATTCAGCATCTAAATGCTCCCACTCACGCATTGACTATATCCTCATAGACCACCTAACTATATCTTCAGTCACATATACCGATATCTCCCCCACTGCTTGGTCAGACCATTAAGCAGTCATCTGCACCACACAATGGACATCCCTTCCTTTCAGTCCCTTCCAATGGCGTTTTGATGACGCTTTACTTAATGACGCCCCCACTTTTCAACAAATAGAAGCAGCACTGACTGAATACTTTTCAAACAACAATACACCGGACATTGCCCCAAATACTCTGTGGGAGGCCCATAAATGCTTTCTAAGGGGCGAGATAATAAAAATTAAGGCCACACAAAGTAAGCAACTTAGAACACACCATCAAGATCTCACCGACAAATTCCAACAACTTGATAGGTCCCATACACTGAACCCCCAAGATGCATCATTGAAATCCCAAAGAGATCAAGCCAAAAGCAACCTTACGACATTCTTAGAACACGCGGCACAAACACAAGCTTTAAAATTAAGACAGAAGTTTTTTGTGGAGGGCAATAGACCTGGCAAATTACTGGCGAGAGCGCTTAAAACTAGGCAAGCCACACACTTTATCGCCACACTACAAGATGAGAACAGAGACACCACAGTAGACTCTTACAAAATGGCTGAGATATTTAGAGGCTATTATGCGGCCCTTTATAATTTAGTCCCCAATAGAAATAAAGAGAACCATAGGACACAATGTCTTGAGTACCTAGACTGGATAACTGTACCTACTATCCCATCTGACGACCTGGAGTCCTTCACCTCCCCAATCTCACCAGAGGAGATTAATACAGCAATACATTCCTTGAAGGCAGGGAAGAGTCCAGGTCCTGATGGACTCACAAACTCCTATTACAAAAAGTTTAAACACCTGTTAATACCACATCTACTCTCTGTCTTTAATCAGATTGACCAGGAACCTAAACTTCCGCATTCCATGCTTGAAGCTATAGTGACTGTCATACCTAAACCAGGTAAAGATCCTACAATCCCCTCAAACTACCGTCCAATCTCACTTCTAAATGTAGATGTGAAGATCTACGCGAAGATCCTAGCCACCAGAATCAATAAACTCCTACCCCTGCTTATCCATCCAGACCAGGTGGGCTTTGTGCCGCAGAGAGAGGCAAAAGACAATACCGTAAAGGTACTCCAATTAATGCAATACGCTACAAATCATGACATACCCTCCATTCTACTCTCAACTGATGCTGAAAAAGCTTTTGACAGACTGGACTGGACTTTTCTGACTTTGACTTTAAAAAAATTCGGCTTCCCTGACAGTTTCATCTCCAGAATATTTGCCCTTTACTCTAACCCGACGGCCAAAATTAAAGTAAATGGGATCCTGTCTACCTCATTTACAATTTCAAATGGCACCAGACAAGGTTGCCCATTATCCCCCCTGCTATTTGTCCTTTCAATGGAAATTCTAGCCACAAACCTACGAAACAACCCTGACATCCATGGATTTAACATAAATGCTACCCACCATAAGCTTGCGCTCTACGCAGACGATTTACTGTTACCTCTAACGCGCCCATTCATATCTCTCTCTGCGGTACAGAGCTCCCTGTCGGAGTTTGGCATTTGCTCCAATTATTCAGTCAATCATAATAAGTCAGAAATCCTTCCTATTAACCTAAATAACACAGACATTCAAAAACTTAAGTCCCATGTACCCTATCAGATACAACAGACAGCTTTAAAATATTTAGGTATCCACCTTACCGGCGACAAACAAAAATTAGTTGATCTGAATTATGAAGCTTTAATGGCCAGTATCAACAAAGACACATCCTTATGGTTACACAAACAAATATCGTGGCTGGGCAGAATTGGAGTAACTAAAATGACCATTCTCCCAAAGATACTCTATCTATTTCAGACTCTCCCTATCCCGCTCCCGGAAGCATATATTTCTAGGCTTCAGACGGTATTGAACTCGTATATCTGGAGAAAACGCCCACCCAGAGTTGCCAGAACTACCCTTTACTTACCAAAATCTAAATATCTAAATACCGGAGCGCAGTATTTCTGAGAAGAATAATAGATTGGTGCACACTCCCCTCAAATTATAATAGACTTTTGGGTTACACTGGAACACGATCCTAAATCCGTACAACTAGGGTCATACTGCTGGCAACCCAGGGGAAACCAACCATTATTAACCAATGATTACCCAATAATTAAAGAAACATTTGATGTATGGCTACACATGCTCCACAGACATAAACACATATCTACGATCCCCTCTCCCTTGACAACTGCATTGTCTAATGCTGACTTTCCAATAGGGATATCCTTAACGCCGAAAGTACCGAGTGGTTTAGACTGTCTACTCCCACTATACACTCTAATTGATGAGGGAAAACTGGTTTCAAGGCAACACCTAGAAGAGCTGTCTACCACACGTTTTACAAACTGGTTAAGATACCTACAGCTTAAGCACTTCATTGACTCTCACAGACACAAACATTTGATCATAAGAGACCGTACTACACTAGAGAAATATTGCACTCAAGATTTTCCACAGGCACATATGATCTCTTCCCTATACCAACTTTTACTCACACCTCAAGAGACTTTACAATCACCAACAATTAGCTCATGGCACAAAGAACTCCCATACACTCTCACAGAACAAGAATGGCTACTAATATTCCAAAATACAGCGAAATCTGCACACTCAGCAACCTTATTGGAAACAAACTATAAATTTTTACTACGCTGGTACCTTACTCCACATAGGCTAAAATTCATCTTCCCTGAGGCGTCAGACAGATGCTGGAGAAAATGTACAGGTAAGGGGTCCCCCTTCCATATATGGTGGGAGTGCCCTAAAATAGAAAACTTCTGGAAAAGTATCAATGTTGAGTAATGTAAGATGCTGAATTATGATATTCCATTAGATCCTATGGTGTATCTATTTCATGTTATTCCTAAATTCCCCTTCAAACAATACACAACACTCTTCCAATTGGCTATATGTAGCGCAAAACAGGTTATCCCTAGACTTTGGAAATCAGAATCCGGGCCAACGTTATCGATGTGGCTAGCGCAAATGAGAATTAACTTAGCGTTAGAAAGGTTTTATTATTATACGGTGGGAAGACTAGATTATTTTGCAGAAATTATGTTTTTTTGGGAATCATATTATCACCCTAGAACATAGCAGAACGAAAGGTCCACATGCACAGAGGAGACACTCCCCCCCCACCCCTTATCTACCTTATCTGCCTTTCTGAAGTTAGTAGGCCCAACCATATAATTTTGCAAATCAAACAAATGTTTCAGAAATAGCTGTCTGGATATGTATTTTTTAAGTTGTTAATTGCATAAGTGATTGGTTTTGAAAACACCTCTCAGGTTTCTAGGTATAATGCCCTCTAACTGTTTTGGAAAATGACCCTCTGACACAGTTTTCAAATGATACAGGGACTCAAGAGAAAGACTGTGAACCAAAGCAGTAGCTCTGATGGACTTGAACAAGACTTTACTCCCTGCTCTTTGTATAATGTATCTGTTTCTGTGGAGAAACCTTTTATATTTGTATTTGTATTTGTCTTTTGATATGCTGTACACCTTTGACATATATATAAATAAAGAAAAGAAAAAACGTTAAAAATCAATTGAGCACCATGCCACAGCTCTGCTGAGGCTCCTACCTGCCCTTAAATACGATTTTGTGCAGAAATAACCCCTTTGAAATGGTTCTCAGATGCCAGAGGACTCTTCTAAGGAAACTGGATGTCTCAGTCTGTATTAAAACTGTGCAGTTAGAGCGCTAAAATAGGCCCCTCCCACCATGTACTGGATGTCAGAGGGGCCTTAAGAAAATACTCCTAGGAGTATCTGACTAGCCATGTGGAAACTAGGCCCCAAATAAAGACTTATCTCCCTCAGAGAAAAAACGTCCTATTTATTTGAAATTATGTAAACGTTTTGTCACTAAGCAATATGAATATTAACATGAGTATTACCCTGTTATGTAAGCATGATCCCAGTCGCTATTAAATCACTGCATCAGGCTTACCTCAAATACACAAGGCTCTGTCAGCATTTTCTAGAGCTTATTCCTCTCTCTAGAAATAAAAATACTGAACATACCTCAAAGCAGGTAATCTGCAGGCCGTTCCCCCAACTGAAGTTTTCCCATATTCATCAGTTATGTGTGAGAACAGCAATGGACCTTAGTTACAAACTGCTAAGATCATCAAATCTCCAGGCAGAATTCTTCTTCTAATTTCTGCCTGAGAGAAAAACAGTACAACACCGGTACCATTTAAAAATAACAAACTCTTGATTGAAGGTAAAACTACACTAAGTCACCACATATCTCTTGATACTTCCTTTCTTGTCGAGAGTTGCAAGAGAATGACTGGGAGTGGCAGTTAGGGGAGGAGCTATATAGACAGCTCTGCTGTGGGTGTCCTTTTGCAACTTCCTGTTGGGAAGGAGAATATCCCACAAGTAATGGATGAACCCGTGGACTGGATATACCTTACAAGAGAAAAGGGTGGCGAGTTAAGACCATGCATCGATTATAGGGGTCTTAATCGTCTTACCATTAAGAATGCTTACCCTATTCTGCTCATTACGGAACTCTTTGACCGCCTCAAGGGAGCTTCGGTCTTTACTAAACTTGATTTGAGAGGAGTGTACAATCTCGTTAGGATTAAGGAGGGCCATGAATGGAAAACAGCATTTAACACCAGGAGCGGGCATTATGAGTATCTTGTAATGCCCTTTGGCCTATGCAATGCTCCTGCTGTTTTTCAGGAATTTATTAATGATGTCCTAAGAGATATGTTGCAACAGTGTGTTGTGGTGTACTTAGACAACATCCTCATACACTCACCCACACTTGAGGCTCATCGTTCTTATGTTACACGGGTTCTTCAGAGACTACGTGAGAATGGCCTGTTTTGTAAACTCGTGAAATGTGAGTTACATCAGACTCAAGTAACCTTCCTAGGTTATGTTATCTCCGTTGCAGGGTTCTCCATGGATCCTGACAAGTTATCTGCAGTTCTGCAGTGGCCTCGCCCAGTTGGTCTTCGGTCTATTCAACATTTTTTGGGGTTCGCCAATTACTATAGAAAGTTTATTAAAAACTTTTCTTTCTTGGTCAAACCTATCACAGACATGACCCGTAAAGAGAATGATCCACTCCATTGGTCACCTACTGCCATTAAGGCCTTTGATAGTCTTTAGACTGCTTTTGCTGCCGCTCCAGTTCTGGCTCATCCTAACCCTGTCCTGCCTTTCGTTCTTGAGGTCGATGCGTCTGAGACTGGAGTAGGTGGCCTCTTGTCTCAACGTCCTATGCCTGACGGTTCTTTGAAATTGTCTCCAGCGGAGTGCATTTATGAAATTGGCGACAGGGAATTGCTGGCCATAATTTTGGCACTCAAGGAATGGAGGCATATTCTCGAGGGTACTAGCGTGCCAGTGCTCATTCTTACTGACCACAAGAATTTAACTTATCTATCTGAAGCAAAACGTTTGTCGCCCCGACAGGCCAGATAGGCGCTATTTTTGTCTCGGTTTAATTTTGTGGTCTCCTACCTGCCTGGTAGTAAGAATGTTAGGGCTGATGCCCTCTCTCGACAATTTTCGCCTCTGTCCAAGGAGGAGTCTGTACCTACTCCTGTTATACCTCCTGACCATATTTTGGCTACCATACGTACTAATTTGACTTCTCCCTTGGGGGAGGAGATTCTGGCTGCACAAACCAATGCACCTCCTGAGAAACCTAGTGGTAAGTGTTTTGTTCCTGAGAATCTTCAAACTAAACTTTTGCACACTTACCACTATCCTAAAGCCGCAGGTCACCCAGGCAAGAACCAAATGATTTGGTCTGTCACTCGACAATTCTGGTGGCCAGGTCTTCGTTCTGATGTTGCTTTGTGTGTTGCCTTCTGGTCAGTTTGTGCACAGAATAAGACCCCTCGACGTCTTCCTGTGAGTCTTCTTCAACCTATTGCTAATGGTGAGGGTCCTTGGACACATCTTTCCATGGACTTCATTGTCGAGTTCCCTGTTTCCAATGGCAATACTGTTATCCTTATGGTGGTTGACCGTTTTTCTAAAATGTCACATTGCATTCCCTTGATTAAGCTGCCTACCGCTCAGGAGCTTGCTTCAATTTTTGCCCGGGAGGTCTTCCATTTACATGGGTTACCCAAGGAGATAGTGTCCGACCAGGGTAGCCAGTTTGTCTCCAGATTTTGGCGTTCCTTTTGTGCTCAAATGGGGATCCAGCTTTCCTTCTCCTCTGCATATGACCCTCAATCCAATGGGGCTGCGGAATGGTCTAATCAAGCTCTGGAACAGTTCCTCAGTTGCTATGTCTCAGATCACCACAATAATTGGTCTGAACTGTTACCTTGGGCTGAGTTTGCTCGTAATAGTGCTATTAATGCTTCCTCCAAGTTATCCCCGTTCATGGCAAATTATGGGTTTCAACCATTCTTTTTGCCAGATTCATTCATGTCTCAGGGTATTCCAGCTTTAGAGGAGCATCTCCGGCAACTCCGTTCCACGTGGGTGCAGATTCAGGATTGCCTTCATCATTCTATGCAGCGCCAAAAGTTCCAGGCTGATTGTAGGCGTCTGCCCGCACCTTCCTACCAGATTGGTGAGAGAGTTTGGCTGTCCTCCCGCAACTTGAACCTTCATGTGCCTTCCAAAAAATTGGCTCCCCGTTATGTTGGTCCTTTTCTAATACTCCGACGGGTTAATCCTGCAGCCTACGCTGACCTTCCTCCTGCTATGCGCATCTCCAATGTTTTTCATATCTCCCTCTTGAAACCTTTGGTTTGTAATCGGTTTACCACTGTGTTGCCTCGTCCCCATCTTATCTTTGTTGACAACCATGAGGAGTATGAGGTCAGCAGCATTATTGACTCTCATATGTCCAGGGGCCATGTACAGTATTTGGTTCACTGGAGGGGCTACGGTCCGGAGGAGCGTTCTTGGGTTCCCTCCTCTGATGTTCATGCTCCCGCCCTGCTCCATGCCTTCCATGCCCATTTCCCCAATAAGCCTTTTGTCCTCCCGCGGGGGAGGGGTCGTTGAGGGGAGGGTACTGTCAGGGTTTTTTCCCTGTTTTGTTTGCCATTCGCTGCTGATTCCTGGCACCCTGACAGTGTCGGACTGAGTCCGGCGGATCATATGTTACGTCATAAATTTCTACTTTTGCCAGTTTGTAGGGTTTGATAACTAAGGCGAATCAGGCTCGCCACAAATACGCTGCGGAATTCCAGCGTATTTGCGGTTGACGCCTTGATAAATAGATGCCTTAATGTGAGCAGCTTAATGTAAAAAGAGATTAATGTACCAAAATTCACCTAAACATCTATCAATTGCCTTGAAACTTGGCACAAACTCAGTTTGTCACTTTCCAAACCTATCCTAGAAGTTTCATGGTATTTGGTTTCCCACAAGGCAAATCAGTGACATTAAGTTTGTTTTTTGGGGAGCTTAATGTGGCTTAATGTACAAAATTGAACTTAGATCTTAACCAATTTCCCCCAAACTTCTCACAATACATTAATCTATCTATTCAAACATATTCTGAAAATTTCAGGAAATTTGATAAAACATACCAATAGTTATTCGCATTTAACAATTTTTTTACGATCCTAAAAACATTTAATGTAGGCAGCTTAATGTAAAAAGAGCTTACTGTACCAAAATTCACCAAAACTTCAATCAATTGCCTTGAAACTTGGCACAAACTCAGTTTTTCACTTTCCAAACCTATCCTAGAAGTTTTATGGATTTTGGTTTCCCACAAGGCAAATGAGTGACATTAAGCTTGTTTTTTGGGGAGCTTAATGTGGCTTAACGTACAAAATTGAACTTAGATGTTAACTAATTTCTCCCAAACTTACCACAATACATTAATCTATCTATTCAAACATATTCTGAAAATTTCAGGACATTTGATAAAACATTCCAAAAGTTATTCACATTTAACTATTTTTTTACAATCCTAAAACATTTAATGGGAGCAGCTTAATGTAAAAAGAGCTTAATGTACCAACATTCACCTAAACATCAATCAATTGCCTTGAAACTTGGCACAAACTCAGTTTTTCACTTTCCAAACCTATCCTAGAAGTTTCATGGTATTTGGTTTTCCACAAGGCAAATGAGTGACATTAAGCTTGTTTTTGGGGAGCTTAATTTTACTTAGCGTACAAAATTTAACTTAGATGTTAACCAATTGCCCCCAAACTTCTCACAATACATTAATTTATCTATTCAAACATATTCTAAAAATTCAGGAAATTTGATAAAACATACCAAAAGTTATTCGCATTTAACAATTTTTTTTACAATCCTAAAGCATTTAATGTGAGCAGCTTAATGTAAAAAGAGCTTAATGTACCAAAATTCACCAAAACTTCAATCAATTGCCTTGAAACTTGGCACTAACTCAGTTTTCACTTTCCAAACCTATCCTAGAAGTTTCATGGATTTTGGTTTCCCACAAGGCAAATGAGTGACCTTAAGCTTGTTTTTTGGGGAGCTTAATGTGGCTTAATGAGCAAAAAAAAGTTGCAAAATGTTAATCAATTTCTGCATAATTTTGCACAACCCAAGATTTCCACTATCCAAGCCTATCCTAGAAGTTTCATGGATTTTGGTGTCCCACAAGGCAAATGAGTGACATAAAGCTTGTTTTTTGGGAGCTTAAGGTGGCTTAACGTACAAAATTGAACTTAGATCTTAACCAATTTCCCCCAAACTTCTCACAATACATTAATCTATCTATTCAAACATATTCTGAAAATTTCAGGACATTTGATAAAACATACCAAAAGTTATTGACATTTAACTATTTTTTTTACAATCCTAAAACATTTCATGTGAGCAGCTTAATGTAAAAAGAACTTAATGTACCAAAATTCACCTAAACATCAATCCATTGCCTTGAAACTTGGCACACACTCAGTTTGTCACTTTCCAAATCTATCCTAGAAGTTTCATGGATTTTGGTTTCACACAAGGCAAATGAGTGACATTAAGCTTGTTTTTTGGGGAGCTTAATGTGGCTTCACGTACAAAATTGAACTTAGATGTTAACCAATTACCCCCAAACGTCCCACAATACATTAATTAATCTATCTATTCAAACATATTCTAAAATTCCCAGGACATTTGATAAAACATACCAAAAGTTATTTACATTTAACAGTTTTCTTACAATCGTAAAACATATGGGGGCTTATTTATCAAAGCGTCAATCTCGGTGTATTCGCAGGTGTCAATAAGTTTCAAGGCAATTGATTGATGTTTAGATGAATTTTATGGCAAGACAGGAGGCTTCATATTTTGCATCAAATCTTTACTGAATCCAAACAGCAGCAAAGAAAACATACAGAGAAAAAAATAATAGCATAGTAACAAGACTGCACCAATCAGCACACAGCAGCCTAATAAACTGTAATGAACAAGTCCAGCACTTCCTCTTTTCTTTACTGCTACCAGACAGCAGGTCATGTATTCATTTTTCCCCTCAAATTTTAATGTATTGTGATTATCTTTGCTTAAGATAACTAATCTGTTCATCTGTGTTTTAGAATATACTAAGCATAAACCATGATATAGGTTTCTTTCCTAAGTTCTTTAGTCTCTATTCTGTTTATCTTGTTTAAGACTTTTCTGTAAAACTATTATATATTTTCTTTCCTAAGTTCTTTATATTCTTATCCCTTTATGTTTCATATTCTTATCCTATATGTAATTGTTTGTTTTATATTCTTATCCTTTTATTTTTTATATTCTTATCCTATATGTAATTGTTTTATATCGGAACAGGCAATAGGTTTACAGCCAGTCTAGCCCGGAGGATGAATAGAAGAAGGGCTATTTGACCCCCACTTTATGGGAGCGATGGTAGGCTCCGCTGTGGGGGTGGAGGTGGATAGGAGGAGATAAATACTCCTCCCCTGCTGACGGTTGGCACTTGCAGAGTTTTGAGCAGCACGGAAGGGGGAAGTTTTCCCGCCCTCCCTCCCCAAGATTAGAGGCTAGTTGGTTGTCGCAGCGACGGCGGGGTGCTTGCTGTGATCTGTTGAGGCTCACGCCTGATAGATAGTAGCTGGTACTTCTGTCGGTAATAAGAAAGTGGAAGGTGATGGTGGACGCCCCGCCCCTGAAAAGGGGTGGGGGCTTATGGAGAGGTTAAAGGCAAGCACTGGGTGAATTGTTAGATATGAGGTTGTAATGTTTATAAAGTTTAACTTGTGTTGTTGTTTTAATAAACAGGCTGCGGCCTTTTCTACCCCATAAGTTGTGGTGTCTTATTGTGAATGATGGAGTGGACTCAGAAATGGGGGGTCATGCTTGCCTGCATGATGTTTGTGTATTAGGCCGGTTTCCACTTTCCAGGCCTTATTTCTTTTCTTGCAAAGCTTTATTTAGTACAGTGTGCAGAGTGTGTGTGGCCAGTAGCCAGGCCTCATTTCATTATTTGATAGAACTTCTTTCCATCAGGTCTGAGGTGCTGTGCTTTATTTCTACTGCACATTATATTAAATTTAGACAAGTCTGTATTTGCTAAACTTATTTTCTAGCTTGCCTACAATAAATAGGTTTTTCCTTGTGTGTTGTATTATCTTAGTATGATGTCAGCCTTATGGTCTAAGATTACATATAGTAATTTTAGGGCCGTGTCACTCATTTTCTAGCAGCCCCATATGAGTGACTTATCTATTTATATAAAAAATCTCTATTACTTAATGATATGAAATCCTTTATTCCTTGCCTTCCATATGGGGGATTTTTAGACTGTTTTAATCTAAGCCCTTTCACTTGTTAGACCCAGGTTTGATGACCCTCTGGGTCTGAAAGAATTAAAAAGTATTTCTTGTTATAGACTATAAAGTATTATAGACTCAGATGCTGATCTAAGGATCCAGTATTAACCTTTTAAAAGCTTTCAGGAATCTGTATGTAGGTGAATATGTGTGTGTGTGTGTATATACAGGGAGTGCAGAATTATTAGGCAAATTAGTATTTTGACCACATCATCCTCTTTATGCATGCTGTCTTACTCCAAGCTGTATAGGCTCGAAAGCCTACTACCAATTAAGCATATTAGGTGATGTGCATCTCTGTAATGAGAAGGGGTGTGGTCTAATGACATCAACACCCTATATCAGGTGTGCATAATTATTAGGCAACTTCCTTTCCTTTGGCAAAATGGGTCAAAAGAAGGACTTGACAGGCTCAGAAAAGTCAAAAATAGTGAGATATCTTGCAGAGGGATGCAGCACTCTTAAAATTGCAAAGCTTCTGAAGCGTGATCATCGAACAATCAAGCGTTTCATTCAAAATAGTCAACAGGGTCGCAAGAAGCGTGTGGAAAAACCAAGGCACAAAATAACTGCCCATGAACTGAGAAAAGTCAAGCGTGCAGCTGCCAAGATGCCACTTGCCACCAGTTTGGCCATATTTCAGAGCTGCAACATCACTGGAGTGCCCAAAAGCACAAGGTGTGCAATACTCAGAGACATGGCCAAGGTAAGAAAGGCTGAAAGACGACCACCACTGAACAAGACACACAAGCTGAAACGTCAAGACTGGGCCAAGAAATATCTCAAGACTGATTTTTCTAAGGTTTTATGGACTGATGAAATGAGAGTGAGTCTTGATGGGCCAGATGGATGGGCCCGTGGCTGGATTGGTAAAGGGCAGAGAGCTCCAGTCCGACTCAGACGCCAGCAAGGTGGAGGTGGAGTACTGGTTTGGGCTGGTATCATCAAAGATGAGCTTGTGGGGCCTTTTCGGATGGAGTCAAGCTCAACTCCCAGTCCTACTGCCAGTTTCTGGAAGACACCTTCTTCAAGCAGTGGTACAGGAAGAAGTCTGCATCCTTCAAGAAAAACATGATTTTCATGCAGGACAATGCTCCATCACACGCGTCTAAGTACTCCACAGCGTGGCTGGCAAGAAAGGGTATAAAAGAAGAAAATCTAATGACATGGCCTCCTTGTTCACCTGATCTGAACCCCATTGAGAACCTGTGGTCCATCATCAAATGAGAGATTTACAAGGAGGGAAAACAGTACACCTCTCTGAACAGTGTCTGGGAGGCTGTGGTTGCTGCTGCACGCAATGTTGATGGTGAACAGATCAAAACACTGACAGAATCCATGGATGGCAGGCTTTTGAGTGTCCTTGCAAAGAAAGGTGGCTATATTGGTCACTGATTTGTTTTTGTTTTGTTTTTGAATGTCAGAAATGTATATTTGTGAATGTTGAGATGTTATATTGGTTTCACTGGTAAAAATAAATAATTGAAATGGGTATATATTTGTTTTTTGTTAAGTTGCCTAATAATTATGCACAGTAATAGTCACCTGCACACACAGATATCCCCCTAAAATAGCTATAACGAAAAACAAACTAAAAACTACTTCCAAAACTATTCAGCTTTGATATTAATGAGTTTTTTGGGTTCATTGAGAACATGGTTGTTGTTCAATAATAAAATGAATCCTCAAAAATACAACTTGCCTAATAATTCTGCACTCCCTGTATATATATATATACAGGTCTTTGTGTCTAGATGTACCTATGCACGTTTTTATGTAGGCATATGTAGCTATATTTATGTGTGTGCGTGTGTGTATATGTACATATTTATGTGTATGTGTGTTCCTATACATGTTTTTATGTATGCATGTGTAGGTGAATATGTGTGTGTGTATATATACACGTCTAGGTGTATACATGTACATGTTTTTATGTATACATATGTATGTACTGTATATATACGTGTGTATTTTGTCTCTTATTGCTTGGTTTGGAGTAAATAGGAGCTTGTTTCACTTAAATAGTAATATACGTCCAGAAGTTAATGCCACTTGTCATTGTTTTTTATGCACATATATACGGCTTCATTTTGGAAGCTTGTATTGCACAGGCTATTCAGTCTAAATTGCTCTTAATACATCTCTATCAGAGCGCAGTTTTAAATTCCATACAATTTTTCCATAATAATATATATATATATACACATTCAGCTGCTTCATATTCAGCTGCTTCAGGTTTATTGAATATAAGGAGATGATCCTGTATTAGGCTATATATTTAAACCTATATTAGGGCTTTATTTTAGTTTTTAGCCTTTATGAGCCTATATTATAAGTTCTTTGGCCTGTTTTCAGGCTATATATTTTAGGCTATATTTATATAGTATTTTAGCCAGTATTATGGCTATATTAGATATAAGCCGGTATATAAGGTTTTCCTGAATATAGTAGATCTGCCTAACTGAGGCTTCATTGTATAATAATCTTGTATTTGGATACTTTGAATATAAGTATATTAAGCTATATTATATAAATGAACCCTTATTAAAGGGACAGTCTACACCAGAATTTTTATTGTTTAAAAAGATAGATAATCCCTTTACTACCCATTCCCCAGTTTTGCATATCCAACACAGTTATATTAATATACTTTTAACTCTGTGATTACCTTGTATCTGGACCTCTGCAGACTGCCCCCTTATCTCAGTGCTTTTGACTAACAAGCAGTTTAGCCAATCAGTGCAGACTCCTAAATAACTCCACGGGAGTGAGCACAATGTTATCTATATTACGCACATGAACTAGTACTGTCTAACAGTGAAGAAAAAAACAAAACAAAAGAAAACTTTAAAAATGCTCTGAGCTAAGAGGCGGTTTAGAAATCAGTTTGAGCCTACCTAGGTTTAGTTTTTCAAAAATACCACCAAGGGAACAAAGCATATGTAATGACTAAAGTCAATTGGAAAGTTGTTCAAAATGTCATGCCCTATCTGAATTATGAAAGTTTAATTTTAACTAGACTGTCCCTTTAAGTTAACCGGTATTAGGTTATTTTGTTTTTTAGTATTTTGGCCTGTATTAAAGGATTACTGTAGTTTTATTCTTGGCATATATAACAATTATATAAATCGAGTTATAATGTTCAAAGAAATAATTTGCACCTACTTGCAGTTTCAAACGATCCTTCTAATATATATAAAAGTTTGTTTTAAAATCTTCTAATGACGTAGGCTAAGACAGCCCACAAATATGGGCTGTACAATCGTCCGTATATTCAACCAATAATATTCAGCTTTTATGAATCAAATTAAAATGTTTAGTCGGCATCTCGCGCATGCGCAATCTGATCCGAGCTATAAAAAAATTATTTCTTTCTTATGCCCACACAATAATAAGTTGCTCATTAATGTTAGGGAGATTCTATATGCGAACAGCACTCACATTATTAGCGCAGCTCCGTCACCCGCTCTGCAATTTCAATACAGAGAAACACAAGGTGATGTATTCTCTGACGTGTCAAAACCTTCCGCAGGCGCCTAGCGGATAATGTCTGCCATATTGGTACCTGGGTTCTCATGCAAGATAGGGCTAGGTGATCAGGTACCCACGGAGGGTTTGGAAATGAGGATTACTTTGTAAATCAATTGCAGGCAAACAGTAAGTTATTACAAAGTATGTGACATTAATAAGTGTCTTAATTTTAAACATTTTATCTATTTTTCGAACTTTGTTTTTTGAGTTCAGTGTCCCTTTAAAGGGACATTGAACACTTTGAGATAATAATATAAAATGATAAATCATTTATAAATAAAATAGTCTGCTATATACTTCATTGTTTATTTTGTCCCCCTTTCCTGCAATTCCATTCTGAAATTCTGAGTTTTTCAGTTCCTGTTAGAATTGGAAGTGCAGAACACTGTTATATTCCACACAGTCATTGGCTGCACACTCTAGTGACCTATTTAAAACTGTCCCTGATTGGGCACAGCAGAGAATGTAACCTAAATTACAACATGGCAGCTTCCATTGTTTTATAGGCACTAAAACATTACACTTATTTTGTCAATGTTTAAACATCTATTTAAACTTTTAAAAATACATCTACATGTTATTCTCAGGCTAATATTTTCTATGAATGCATCATTTTATTTAGCATTTACGTAGTGTTTAATGTCGCTTTAAGCTTTATGATATAATAGTCTGTATTAGGTTTTTCAAATATATATATTATCCCTTCTTAGGCTTTTCTATATAACTATATTTTAAGCCTGTTTTAGGCTATTTTAAATCTAGCTATATTAAACCTGTATTAATTTGTGCGGCAGTATCTGTTGACGCTATTTAAATATCCGATAATAATAATAATAATAAAAATAAGGCTCTATTAATTAATCTATTAAGGCTATATTCTGTAACTATTTTAAGCCTGTTTAAAGGCTCTATTAAATATAACTTTATTTAGCCTGCGTTTAGGCCATTCGAAGTTCAAATTTTAGCCTGTTAAACTTTTCCTTCTTCCAAAGAGGTCTATTTTGATTAAATTTTTTTTTTTTTTTTTACCTTTGCTGTCGCCTCATAAGTAAATCCTTTCCCCCTCTTTTGAGGTGGATCATAAACCCTCTCAACACACTCCAGAACTGTCTCCCATACTTCAGTCTCTTTCAGCCCAGTATCGATGTCACTTTCGCCCTCAATCGGCTTTGGAAGGCCTCAGGCCCCTCTCCTGGACATCTCACTTAGGAGTATTGTTTAATCGGTTCTGTACTAACCAGCTTCTTTATTAGTACTCCTCTAATCCTTTTACCTATTCTTTCCCTTGGAGGGATAGTCTAGTCGAAGGTGAATATTGGATTGGTTTTGGCTATACTATCTCTTTAATGTATTTTGGCTATCTCATCCGGTGCTGTGCTGAAAGTCCATGCGGATGCGTGCCTGACCAGTGACTAGCTCCGGTCGGTCATGCGAGCCGCTGCTCAGTGCGACACTGGTTTCTTATTATGGTTTTATTTACTTTACTTTCCTAGTTTTATTCTTCCTTTGAAAATGTCTTTTCCTTGTGTATATCTCTTTTCTATCCTCTTCCTTCTTCCAAGTAGTTTTTTGCCTTTGAAAGTTTGTATCAGCCATGGCCAACGTATTAAATCATCCTTAAGCCCTTTTCAGAGGTATCCCTTAATTCCTATGAGACTTGTACTAAACTCTGTAGCTCAATATCAGAATCTCTTGTATCCTCACAATTGGTTTGGGAAGACCCTATATCTCCCAGTCTCACATAGAGGCATAACTCCAGCTCGAAGGCTGTTAGCCCCTTCCCCGGGCTTTTCACATAGGGGTGATAGAACCTCCTCCCCAGAGGTAAAATGGGGTTTAAAGAACCCTCCTTCCCCAGGGTTTTCAAGAGGGACATCAGAGCTTCGACTCTGAAAGTTTTTTGAAATTGTTCATTTTGTTTTGAATTTTTTTATGTACGTGCTTTAAAAATGCAAAATATGAAGCCTCCTGTCTTGCCATAAATTCAGATTTTTATAGCCTATGGTGAATAAATAATCTTGATTTTATTAAAGACAGGAGGCGAATATTTTCCCACCCTTCTTTTCCCACCCAATATATATTAATAAGATTTTGTTTTGTGGAAATTTTATCTAAATGATGTTAATGATTTTGTTTTGTGGAAATTTTATCTAAATTATGTTATTGCTGTTGATTTTCCTTTACTGGGATTGTTGTTACTTTGTGTTTTTTCTCTTTTCAGTGACTCTGTGGATTTTATGTTCTCCCTTATCTACGGACCAGGTCATCTGTTGTTTCTCCCTTCCTGGGTATCGCTGTTCCATTTTGGTCTAGGATGGATATTTTGGAGTTTGTTTTCTTCATGATTGGTTCCGCTGTCTTATGATCAAATAAAAGAGGAAGTGCTGGACTTGTTCATTACAGTTTATTAGACTGCTGTGTGCTGATTGGTGCAGTCTTGTTACTATGCTATTATTATTTTTTTCTCTGTATGTTTTCTTTGCTGCTGTTTGGATTCAGTAAAGATTTGATGCAAAATATTCGCCTCCTGTCTTTAATAAAATCAAGATTATTTATTCACCATAGGCTATAATAATCTGAATTTTGATACATTAGGCTCTTTTTACATTAAGATGCTCACATTAAATGTTTTAGGATTGTAAAAAAATAGTTAAATGTGAATAACTTTTGGCATGTTTTATCGAATGTCCTGAAATTTTCAAATGTCCTGAAATTTTCAGAATATGTTTGAATAGATAGAATAATGTATTGTGGTAAGTTTGTGGGAAATGGGTTAACATCTAAGTTCAATTGTGTATGTTAAGCCACATTAAGCTCCCCAAAAAACAAGCTTAATGTCACTCATTTGCCTTGTGGGAAACCAAAATCCATGAAACTTCTAGGATAGGTTTGGAAAGTGAAAAACTGAAATATTGTAAGTTTCAATGCAATTGATTGATGCTTAGGTGAATTTTGGTACATTGGGGCCTATCTATCAAGAGCAGGAGCGAGCTGCACTTAGTGCTATGGCGCGGTCGGGCCAGGCTGTGACTATACAGCTGGCCCGATGCGCTGTTTGAAAAAAAGAAGATCACAGAGAGCGGGTCTGTAAAACAGCAGGTTTTTTAAAAATGCAAAGGGGAAATTATGTTTTATTATGTTTGCACTAATATAATGTTATATAATTCTGCACTATGTGCAGAATTATATAACATTATTTTTAAGGTTTACTGACACTTTAAGCTGCACACATTAAATGTTTTAGGATTGTAAAAAAAATTGTTGAATGCGAATAACTTTTGGTTTGTTTTATCAAATGTCCTGACATTTTCAGAATATGTTTGAATAGATAGATTAATGTATTGTGGTAAGTTTGGGGGAAATTGGTTAACATCTAAGTTCAATTTTGTACGTTAAGCCACATTAAGCTCCCCAAAAAACAAGCTTAATGTCACTCATTTGCCTTGTGGGAATCCAAAATCCATGAAACTTCTAGGATAGGTTTGGAAAGTGAAAAACTGAGTTCTTGTCAAGTTTCAAGGCAATTGATTGATGTTTAGGTGAATTTTGTTACATTAAGCTCTTTTTACATTAAGCTGCTCACATTAAGGCCTCTATTTAACAAAGTCTGGCGGACCTGGTCTGACAGTGCGGATCAGGTCCGCCAGACCTCGCTGAATGCGGAGAGCAATACGCTCTCCGTATTCAGCATTGCACCAGCAGCTCACAAGAGCTGCTGGTGCAACGCCGCCCCCTGCAGACTCACGGCCAATGGGCTGCCAGCAGGGAGGTGTCAATCAACCCGATCGTACTCGATAGGGTTGATTTCCGGCGATGTCTGTCCGCCTGCTCAGAGCAGGCGGACAGGTTATGGAACAGCGGTCTTTGTGACCGCTGCTTCATAACTGCTGTTTCTGGCGAGCCATTTTAAACAACTATCTAATTTACTTCTATTATCTAATTTGCTTCATTCTCTTTATAAACTTTGCTGAAAAGCATATCTAGCTGCTGATTGGTTGCTGCACATAGATGCCTTGTGTGATTGGCTCATCCATGTGCATTGCTATTTCTTCAACAAAGGATATCTAAAGAATAAAACAAATTAGATAATAGTAATACATTGGAATGTTGTTTAAAATTGTATTCTCTACTTGAATCATGAAAGAAAATGTTTGGGTTTAGTGTCCCTTTAAGGATCAGCAATGCACTAAAGGGAGCTAACTGAACACATTGGATGAGCCAATGACAAGCACATATATATATGCAACTACCAAACACCAGCAAGTTCCTATTAATACATTGTTGTTCTTGAGTCTACCTAGGTATGCTTTACAACAAAATATACAAAGAGAACAGAGCAAATTAGATTATAGGAGTAAATGGTAAAGTTGTTTAAAATTGCCTGCTCTATGTGAATCATGAAAGAAAAATAATGTACATTATGTCCCTTTAATTAACATTTTTTCCTTGCTATTATGGTCTTAATAATATGTAATGAATAACATAACAAGAATGGAATTGAAATAATTTTTCTATGAAAAATGACAGACCACTTTAAAGTTGGTTCCCTAGATAGGTAATTTTGTGGTTGAAGACATTTTTCTGAAGTTATTTTGCTTAACCCCTTCCCACTGTTAGGACGTTCCATGCCGTCTTAACTGCGCTGGGCATGGAACGTTATAGCTGTTTGGCTGTCCTGAAGCCATAGGGGCTTAGTAAATAGGATCACAGGCTTGAGGGCGTGCCTAGCGCCATAGGCAATCCCCCCAGACCCGATCCCATTATTGAAATGATTTCCATTTTTTACTTATTTGTTTACATCGTAACTTTGTTCCGATGTAGATAAATAAGCCGTTCAGGAAGGGGTTAATGTGTGCACTTTTAGAAAACACTTTTGTGATGTTAACTCAAGTCTGTAGTACCGTTATCTAATATAATGGCACACATGCACAAAAACACAACACACAAAGGCTGGAAATTTCCCCTATGGGTCTCAGTCACTGGTGATTATTTTTTAACATAAAAGCATTTTTTTATGAATAGTAAATAACATAAATTGCTAGAAAGTTCAAATGCCAATTGATTGCTTGTATTAGTACAATTAACATTATCTACTGATATGAACCATTTTTATTGCATTGCGTGTAGTGATAAAGGTGTCTATTTAAGAAGAAACTACACATTTTTATTAAACTACCATAAGGTTTTGATGCAGATGTGTCATTATACAAATAGACTGCTATCTTTCCCTGTCAATAATTGAGTCAAAAATCTATACAATATATCTTATACAATAAAATTATTTGTACAATGTGACAATATCCACTGAAAATACCCACCCTCAGTAAATGTTCCCAGGGATAGTTAAACAGATCCGTGACTATATATAAGTGAATTTTCAGAGTCTTAGCATAAAACCTGAAACTTTCTGAAGACCAGAAAAACAAAGAAACAATGGCATCTAAGATACCCTTTATACTAGTAGCAGTTATTCTTCTGGGACACCAAAGTTTAGCTAAAAAAGGCAGCAACAGCGGCAGCAACAGCGGCAGCAAAAGTGGCAGCAACAGCCACAGCCACAGCAGCGAGGAGGATAATTTTCGTAAGTATACTACATGCAAAAATCTAGGAAAGAGCTTGGTTGCATTAGGGATGGACAAATATCAGTTTGTTACTAGCTATGCGGAGCAACAAATATGCAAATTGACATTGTTGAATTTTGAATGTTTTGATACAATTGTTAGATTAAATATCACTTTAGAATGTTTATTCCCACAGACTTGTTTAAAAAGTCAATGAGAATCAACATTTGAATATTTATATTCAAACTTTACATTTAATATTTAAATACTACATGTAATATATGAGCGACTAATATTTTTTTTTACAAATAACCAATGTTCATGAAAGGGTAAATTAATATGGCCAATATTTATTATTTAAATAAAGGCTTCAAAACATTCACCCCTCCTTAGGATGGCTAAATATTCTCCCATATTTTATTATCTTTAATTCTATGACTGACAGAGTGCATTAATCAATAGTGCTAATTTATTGTCATGTGTAATGCAGTGCATTGGTGTCCATATTTTGAAAAAAAAAAAAGGGCCGCACTGCAATGTTTTTAATTAGAGCAAGGGAAAAAAACTGATTGATGCTATTACTTATGCTATTACTTTAAGTTAAAATATATACTTTTATCTCTCTCTCTCTCTCTCTCTCTCTCTCTCTCTCTCTCTCTCTCTCTCTCTCTCTCTCTCTCTATATATATATATAAATATATATAAATACACACACACATATATTTATATGTATATATATGCATATATATATATATATATATATATATACATACATATATATATATATATATATATATATATATATATATATATATACATAAACATATATGGAGTGTGTTGTATCCTTTAGAAAAACTTATTAAATTATTTATCTACAAAATGCCCATAGGAGTTGATCACAATGCCTTAGATAAATGTATCTTATAATTTATCTACTAACTCCCCATAGACTTTAAGGGTGAATTTCTGTAGCAAATCCTTAGATAACTTTTACTAAAGGATTGTGATCAACCCCAGGATTAACGTCAATTCAAGAGCAACAATGCATTACTGGTGAGCCAATAATAAGAGGCATTTCTAAAGGATTGTGATCAACCCCTAAGTTCTCAAATTTAGCAGTTTTACCAGTGTGTTTAATTTAGGGGTAAATCACAATATTTAGATAAACTTATCTAATAATTTCCCACAAATAATTATCTCTCTGAAGAGTTTTGTAAATAAATAATTTAGTATGTTTTATAAAAAGGATTGTGATCAAGTCCTTAGGTAATAATTAGTGCATAGAAGAGAACCCAACATCTTTTTATTTCAACATCTAAATAAACAAAACAAAAAAAACAACAAGTAGAGGAATTAGTATAAAAAATGAAAAACATCTGGTAAGGTTATTTAGGAGGAGAGATCAAGAGTTTACAACCAAACAAACATTCTTTGAACACTTTTTAGCTCTTTTAATTAAAGGGACATTAAACACTTTGAGATGGTAATATAAAATGATAAATCATACATTAAAAACCTCAGCAATATACTTTCATTATTTATTTTGTCCCCTTTTCCTGTAATTCCATTCTGAAATTGTGAGCTTTTCAGTTCCTGTAAGAAATATAAGTGCAGAACACTTTTATATTCCACACAGCCATTGGCTGCACACTCTAGTGACCTATTTATAACTGTCTAATTGACCACAACAGAAAAGGCAACCTAAGTTACAAGATGGCAGCTCCCATTGCTTTATATACACTAACATTTTACACTTATTTTTTCAATATTCAAACAGCTAATGAAACTTTAAAAAATACATCTACATGTTATTCTCAGACTAATCTTTTCTTTGAATGGATCATTTTATCTAGCATTTATTTAGTGTGTAATGTCCCTTTAATGTTGGATATTCTATCAACTCTTTCTTCCTCCCTCACATATTTCCCTTTCACCCTTTTTTCTTTCATCTAGACTTTTGTATTTCTAGTATTTTTTTGTCTACCATTCATTGTCCTCACCTCTCTAACAATAATTTTTTAGGTCCCTTTTGTATCAGAAAGTCACTGATAGAGACCTTATTTGATGTCTGACAATTATGTTTTATAAAGTTCCACCGGCACCAAGTGGCCCTCAGGACTGTGGTGTGGATCCGTATAAGAGAAGGGATTGCGGATATCCAGGAATAAGTGCAGCAGAATGTCATAAGAGGAACTGCTGTTTTGATTCCAGCATTCGTGGAGTTAATTGGTGCTTCTTTTCTGAATCACAAGGTATATTGCATGGAACAAACTTTATGTATTGTATATATAGCAGTCCAGTTAACAATGAAAGGAGATTGAAAGAATATTTAAAAAATATATATATAATATTAAATTATATAATTCTGGGAATAACTAATTATATCTTAAAAAAATGTTTTGTTAAAATCACCAGCAGCTATCCTATATGTCGTATTGCTCTCCGCATTCAGCGAGGTATGCCGACCTGATCCACACTGTCGGATCAGGTCCGCAAGACCTTTGATACATAGGCCCCAATGACTGCTCATGCTAATTATTAATGTGTACATCATTTCACAAAAGCTTCTGTTAGGCTCAGTGGTATTTAATATGTGAAGCTGGATTTAGTTTATTTGCACTATAACAGGTTTATAATTTAACTTAAATACAAGAACATATGGGTTTGCAGTTCACCTTAGATCTGGACCTTAATTTTTTATTTACTGCCTAAATAGTTATGGTAATGTTGAAAGTATAAACCTAATACTTCTGTATGCTGTTTTGTTTACCAGAGTCAGCCCAGTGCTCAGTTGATCCCCAGGACAGAACAGACTGTGGTTATATAGGAATTAGTGCCAATGAATGCTACTCCCGTGGGTGCTGTTTTAATTCAAGCATTAAAGGGGTTAAGTGGTGCTTCTACCCAAAACCTTCAGGTAATTATCTATAAGTTACAACAAATGTTGGAAAACATTTACAATTATTTGCCCTACAAAAAATTCTTATAAATATTCCGTTTTCAGAAATATTGTAATCTTAAAATTTGCTCTGATTTGTTTTTGTAGATTTTTTTACAAAATAATTTATAGGATAATAAAAGTTCAAGTGATCGTTAAACCACTAATTGCTTTGCATATTTAAAAAGGTTAAAGGTATTCTAAACCCATATTTTTTCTTTCGTGATTCAGAAAGATCATTTTAAGCAACTTTCTAATTTACTCCTATTATCAATTTTTCTTCATTCTCTTGCTATCTTTATTTTAAAAGCAGGAATGTAAATCTTAGCAGCCACCCGATTTTAGGTTCAGCACCATGGATAATGCTTGCTTATTGGAGGCTGACATCTACCCACCAATAAGCAAGCATAACCCAGGTCCTCACGGCTCCTATGCATCACATTCCTGCTTTTTAAATAAAGATCGCAAGAGAACAAAGAAAAATTTATAATATGAGTAAATTAGAAAGTTGCTTAAAATTTCATGCTCTATCTGAATTATGAAAGAAAACATTTGGGTTCAATGTCCCTTTAAGCTTCAGAAGATAGTGCTTGCAAGTCCAACGATAGAAAATGCATTTGTTCTATAAACAAACTCACATTTCCCCTCTGCTTTTATCACTCCACCTCTCTTTAAAGTCTTTTTTTCCCTTTATTTGATAAGCGAGCAGTGCAGCCAATAGGAACTATTTATTCATAGCGCCGGCGGTGCAGTTCCTATTGGCTGCACTACTTGTTTGGCAAATGAAAAATAAAAGACTGGTTGATTAAAGCAGGAAAAATGTGAGTTTGTTTATAGAACTAATGCGTTTTCAATCCTTTGACTAACATGCACTTATCCCCTGATGTAAAGCAATATTAGCGAATTTAACATACTTTTAAAATAACGTCTAAGCTAAAGGATGGATTATTATCTATATATAAATATCCACATAGATTTTAATGGGGATTTTCTGTTACAAAACATTAAATACGTTTTTCTAAAGGATTGTGATCAAACCTAAAGTATGTGAGGCTTTTTATAGATAACTGATGTGATAAGATTGCCCCTGAATTAAAACCAATAGGAATGATTGTTGAAGCTTTAAAAACTTGCTCTGTCTTTCTACTTCATTTTGTCATAAAGATTACTTTTTATGATGATATATGGTTAATAAAGTATTACCTGACACTGCATTACAGAATGGGCTTTATTTATGTTGAAATAATTTTTATTAATTATAATATAGGTAAACATAAACAGCATCATTTACAGTTTCATAATTGTACAAGTGTCTTCTGAGGGTTAGCATTCCACATCAAACACATTAAAGTTTACATATGATGTTACCTCCTGATATTATACACTAATATGTGCTTTAGCCTTTTCGGAAACCATAACATCTTGTACTCATATTGCATTCAAGAGATGCCTAACCCTGTAATCCCCTTCCCCAACTATTACCCACCCCCCTCCCCCCCTCCAAGAGGTGCCATGTTTTCTGTACTAAAAGCTAAATACCTTCAAATTATATCTCAGTATGTACCTATATTCAACTTCTTCCGTACTGGATTCATCCTGGGTTAGTTTCTACTATCCGACCTAAATAGACTTCTCCTATTCTTAACAACTCTGCTGCTAACTTATTTCTGCCTGTCTCTGATGGTGCTCCGACCTCAATACCCAGTAAAACCAAATCTTATTAAACTGCTCTGGCTGTCCCTGTGACCAAGCGGCTAGTTCTGACAAAGTGTACGTCTCTGTAATTTTCCCCACTACCTCTTGCCATGAGGGTACCCCTACTTTCCAGTGACGGGCTATACAGATTCTCAGACATGTGCAAAGAATTTTGATGAGTTTGTTAATTGTTGTGTTAAAGGGTATCACCTTTTCATGCAGTAACGCTTGTGACATTGTAAGGGTCACTCTCTCCTCCAACAGTGTGCTTATCAATTCTGAGAGTCTACCCATAGTGTTTGGACTTCCTGACATTCCCACCACATTATGTTTAAATGTGCCCCTTTCTTGACATCCTCTATAGCAGTTGTCGTTGTGCGTTATAGAATAATGGGCCGTCCTTACTGGTGTCAGGTACCATCTGTACATTACTTTAATACAATTTTCTCTCATGTCTGCACTAATCAGACCCCTGTAGGAGTTCAACGACAACTCGTTCCAGTCTCTGTCTCCCAAGTTTCTAATGTGTCCCTTTCCCATCTCTCAGTCACTTCTAATTTGGACCCGTGTTTAGCTTTTTGAATAAGGACGTAGATTCGAGATATCAGCTTTTTCCCTCTATCTGCCTTCATTACCATTTTCTCAAGTTCTGTAGGGTGTTGGTCCTGTTTGTGTAACGTGTATGTGACTATTGCTGACCTAACCTGTAAATACACAAACCAATGCAACCGTTCCGGTTCTATTTGATCTCTAATTTGGTTGAACGTGAGCACCGTGGACCCCAGCAAGAAGTCAGCCACCCTGTATAATCCTTTATTCGCCCATTTGTCTACTATTTTTCTTATATTTTGTGGCAGTAGAAACCTGACAGGTCTCGCCGTTGATTCTGGGTTGCATAATCGCAGTCTCTTCGCGGTCCTATTCCACAACTTGAATGCCTCTATTGTTATTGGCGACCTATAGGTCTCCCGTTTAATTATTAACCTCTGAATCCCAGAATAATGTCCGCTGCTCTCGAACTACTTGCTATCTCTGATTCTATTGTGGCCATACCAACCCACTATCTTGTTTGCTTAATACAACCGTCTGTGCCAGCCTCGCAGCCTGATAATATTCCACTAAGTCTGGGACCCCCACTCCTCCTGCTTGTCTGTGCAATTGTAGTAATTGTGATGCTATTCTAGGTCTCCCTGCTCCTCTCAAATATTTCAAGAGATCCGTTTGTAATGTCTCCTATTCCGGTAAGGGGATACTGATCGGAACCGCTCTGACAAGTACATTAATCTGGGTAGGGACATTCATTTTAATAGACATTAATCTCCCATACCATGAGAAGTTACCTTTTCTCTCCATTTCCTTAGATCCGCTTTAATAGCTTTATAAACCGGGATATAATTTAAGTTATACAAATCCTGATACATTTTCACCTATCTTTATTCCTAGATAAGTGATAGAGCTCTTAGCCCAGGCGAATTCAAAATTCAGCTCGATAATTTTTTAGTATGGGAAGGTAAATTAACTGCTAGTGCCGCACATTTATCAGAATTTATCTTGTAGCCAGAGATCTCTGAGTATTCATGTAAAGTTTGATAGAGGTGTGGCAGCGAACTCAGTGGCTAGTGATTGGTCACACAGTACATCATCCGCAAATAGCATAGATTTATACTCAGAAGTCCCTACCTGTACCCCCGCAATATCTCTCGAGTTCCTTATACACGCAGCCAAAGGCTCAATACATATTGCGAATATCAGTGGCGACAACGGGCATCCCTGCCTTGTTCCGTTCAGGAATGTCTATTTGCCGTGATAAATATCTGCCGCCCCCACCACTGCCGTCGGTTTTGAATAAATGCTGCCTAGCGCCTGCATAATAGCTCCACTGAAACCCATGGCCGATAACACCTTAAACATGAAATTCCAGTCCACCCTGTCGAACGCTTTCTCTGCGTCGAGCGACAGGAGTAGAGCTGGAACCCCCTTTACCTTCACATAGTCCAGCAAAGAAAGCGTTCTCCTAACATTATCTGGGTCGCCGCTCTGTCTTGTACAAACCCCACCTGGTCCTGGTGGACCAGGGAGGGTAAAATTCGCTTTAATCTGTTTGCCATAATTTTAGCAAAAATTTAATATCATGATTAATTAGGGATTATAGGCCTATAGTTTTGACAAAGTTTTGTATTCTTCCCGCTCTTTGGTATCACAATAATTTTGCCTGAAGCATTTCCCTAGGTTAAGTCCCACCCCTCCATAATCCCATTGCAGAGATTGGTCAGGGTGGGTAGCAGTTCCTTCTTAAAAAGTTTGTAATATTCACCCGTTAACCCATCGGGGCCCGCCGCCTTACCTATTTTAAGTCTTTAATTACCCCCAGTACTTCGTTATTTGTTATTTTTGAGGTTAAGGGTTTTCCAAGTCCTCACTCGATAGAGTTCTCAAATTTGCCTTATCTAGAAATTTTGAAATTTGGTTATCTATGTTTCCTGTTTCTTACTTTATTCCCATCATATAAGTGTGGCATAATATTGGCAAAGCTGTCTGATATCTCCTGTGGGTTCGAGGTGATCTCCCCTTTTGGTGTTACTAACTTGGGAATAGGAAAAAAATGTATTATTATCCCTTAACTTACTCGCCAGATATCTGTCTGGCTTATTAGCATACACAAAATAATGGGCCTTCAGCCTCAAAGCAGCTCTAATTGATGCATCATTCAGTAATTTAGCTAATTCCTTTCTCTTGTCTACTAAAGTTTTATATGTTTTCTCTGATAGCGTGCGCTGGTGTTCCCTCTCGAGTTGTTCCACCTCCCCTTGTAATGCTCTAGCCAGTGCTGTTGCTTGTTTATTTCTCAATGATTTTTCCTTTATTAGCAGCCCTCTTAACACTGATTTATGAGCTGCCCATGTCGTCAGCGGATTATCTAGCTGAACCTACATTTAGTTCCCAATATTCCTTCAGTGCCTTTTGAATCCTACCAAATATTTCAGGTTTTTCAGTAAAGTTGGTTGTATGTCCAAGATCGCTGTCTAGCAAAATTTATGAGGCCCGTAAGTTCTAGAAAAATGAGTGAGTGGTCTGACCAGACACATGCCTGCGTGCCCGTTGTCACTAAATTTGATGCTAGAATTGGCTGATATAAATGTAGTCGAGAATTGTGTAGGTCTTGTGTGCTGGTGAGTAGTAGGTATACTCCCGCTCTGTGTTACCCAACAGCCTCCCATGAATCCACTAGCCCATGCTCCTCCAACGAACTTCGAACTGACTTAACAATGCTATTGTGTCTATGTTGTTTATTGTTATTTTCAGAGTCTCAGAGCCATTAAAAGAGGCCATATTAACATTAAAGTCCCTCCGCTACAATTAATCTGTTTTTTTCCCAATGAGTGAGTAGTGTAGACAATTCCTTAAAGAATAAGTTCTGAGACTCGTTGGGGGCGTATACATTACATAGTGTGACTTTCGTGCCTTGCAAGCGTACCCTGGACTATTACGTATCTCCCATTCTTATCTCTTGTTACCCTATCCAGCACAAAATCCAGTGATCTATGTATCAAAATTGATACCCCTCTTTTCTTAGACTCTGCTGTGGCATGATAGTGTAATGGGAAATGATGTGACCAAAACCCTGGAATATTATCTTTCACAAAATGTGTCTCTTGCAGAAATATAAATCTTAGCGTTTGTTTTCAGGTATTGAGACATTGCGGTCTTTCTTTTGATATCTGTATTAAGGCCTCTCGCGTTGTGTGAGAGGAGAATAAAATTATGTGGCATTAATATACTTTCCCCAGCTTCCTCCTATTCTATTTCTTCCCTTCTCAGCTCAATGTCTGCTATATAGTAAAGATCATGCATCTCGCTATAGTCTGCTTTCCCAACCCTATCTTCCTCCTCTTTTATATCATTCCCATCCTTTTCTAACATTAAATGGCACCTGCTCCTGGTTAAAAACATTAAGCAATAAACAATAACAGAACAAATAAACAGTACATTTCACATTTTCAAACCAAACATTGCCTCATAGTAACCTAACAGGCAATATAATAACTCGTCATATATTCTTAATAACATTTAAGACTGCGATAAATATTTAAATGTAGGAACCCCAGACATTTTTGGTAACAGGACACTTCACCTATTATACCCGTTTGTCTGCCTCACTATGACTTTGTCCTGTCTCCCTTATACTTGTTCAAAATTGTCTTTTGACCATTATCATGAGATTATTAGAGTCTTTGTTGTGTCCTTCATATAGTCTATACTTATCACTTTACAACCAAAAGAAGAGGGAAATCAACACACAGTATAGAAAAAATACATAAACAAGAAACAAAACATTTTGGATAACAAGAAACCATACTCATCTGTCTAATGATCTACGTATGTCTCTGATTTCATACTTTTCTTCTTCCAGGCCATGACGGCCCTAGTCCTGCCAATAGCTCAAATCAGCCCCAAAGTTTCTTTTAACACCATTGTTTTCTTCAATTCTTTGTTTTCCTCTCTGAACATTTTCCCGGTGTTTCATGTCTTCCTTCTTTTCTCAGGCACTTTATCCACCTTTTCTGAAAAGGTGGTCTAATCTGTTCCTCCTTTCTTGTGGATAATTGTTGCTGCTGTTGTTGAGCTGGTAAATCCATCTCAGCTTTCTGCATATTTCAGGCATCTCAACCTGATCTTTGATGATTAACATTCGGTTTGCCCATGCTAATATGCAGCGCAAACGGGAAGCCCCATCTATATGGTATTTGAGCCTTCCGTAGTTGCGTAGTGAGGGGCCTAAGTGCACCCCTTCTTTGCAGAGTTCTCGTACATAAGTCTTGGTAGAACTGCACCACATTTCCTTGATGTTTAAATGTAGGATTTCTTCGTGCTGCCGCCAAGATCTCTTCCTTTTCCTGGTCTCTAAGCCTCTGATAGATGATATCACGTGGAGGGTCATCCCCTTTAGGTTTGGGTCGTAGGGCCCTATGTGCCCGCTCCATTTGAAATCTGTGTGCCTCCTCGGTGCCGTTATGCCCTGGAACAAGGATAGCAAATAGAATTAGCTCTTTCGGGGCCACCGACTCTGAACTCCCTTCAGCCGTATATTACAACGGCGACTCGATTCTCCAAATCTTCCAATTTGTCATAGATGTCCATCTATATCTTGTTGGTGGGCACTTAGTATGATTTGAAATCTCATTTAACCCTTCTGCTAAGGCCTCCCCACTCTCCTCATGGAGTTCACCTCTGTTACCTAGTTCTCCCACCTCTTGTTTGAGTTCTGTCAGACTGCTAGCAACAGTGTTCTGCAGGCATTTCCATTTTTTCAAGAAGCTTTTCAAAATTTGTGGAAATGTCCTGTTTTGACACCAGATTATCTAAGTCTGCTCTTTTTTAGTGGCGTCAGCCTGTCTGTTTCTTTTGGGTATCCTTGCAGAAGATTCCTGCTCTTCATCTGCTCTAGGTGGGACTGCTGCTCTGGGGATTTGTCTCCTCTGTTAGTTTTGAAAAAAAATGGGAGCAGTTGTCTGTTTTCCACCTAGTGTAGTTTTTGAGCTTCGTTTGGATGTCATGTTGAGATCTCCTGTTGTCAGACTTTTTGATATGCTTTAATCGTTCTGTATAATTTGCAGAAGTCAATATCTTTCTTCTGTAAGAGTGACTCCCTCTTGGTTTTTTGACACTCTCACTCTGACTGACTGATGAGAAAAATAGGAAGGAGAAAAGGGGCCATTCACAGCATGCCGTTTTTGCTATATATTAAACTTAAAGGGCCTTGACTCCTGCAAAGGATTTATATTATGTTAGATGCTCTCAAATATGTTGGTCACTTTCTCCTGACTAAATCTCTGAGCTAAGCTTTATTTTTTGGTAAGCGTTAACTCTTTTATTGCCCTCCGGAGAGGGGGCTGATATCTCAGGGGCCCTTGCTGAAGTCGCTCTCTGTTGCACAACTAAGCGCAGCTATGTGACCTTTTTAGCCTTTGTAACCCACTTTCAATGCCTCTCCTAATGGCTTCTCTTAGACATCGTTTGTCCGGTCTTACCCGCTATCTGCCCCTTTCTTCTGTTAATTGCTCAGTGCGGGGCGATCCGGGCAGCTCCGCGGTCTCAGTCGCTGCCACGTGGGTTTCCGCATTATCTTGCGCCTCCTTTCTGTGCGTGCCCTCTTCTGATCCTCCCTTTATTCAGGCGTAACCTCTCTCGGTTTGCTTTTTTTTTGGTCACAAGTTGCGTCCTCATATATTCCGGTTATACAGTGTGGGGGACTGGGGACCTCTCTGCTGTCCCTATATCTTCATTGCAGTCTCAATGGTACCGTGTACTGCCTGGAGCTCCACAGTTAAGCAGTCATTTCTTGGCTTCCTCAGGCTCCGCATAGAATGGCTTTATTTAAAGGGACAGTCAACACCAGATTTTTGGTTGTTTAAAAAGGTAGATAATTCCTTTATTACAAATTCCCAGTTTTGCACAACCAACATATTTATTCAATATACTATTTACCTCTGTAATTACCTTGTATCTAAGCCTCTGCAGACGGCCCCTTATTTCAGTTCTTTTGACAGACTTGCGATTATAGTCAATCAGTGCTCACTCTAGGAGCTTCACGTGCATGAGCTCAATGTTATCTAAATGACACACATGAACTACACCCTCTAGTGGTGAAAAAATGTCCAAATGCTTTCAGATTAGAGGGCGGCCTTCAGGTCCTAGGTTTAGCTATCAACTAAGAATTCCAAGAGAACAAAGCAAACATGCTGATAAAAGTAAATTGGAAAGTTGTTTAAAGATGACATGCCCTATTTAAATCATTAAAGTTTTTTTTTTTTTACTTGACTGTCCTGTGTACTTGACTGTGTTTAAGAAGAGTATCTTCAGCTGCAGACTTGCATGAGTGAGTCTGCAGCCGAGAGTTAAGAAGCAAGCCCTTACCTACGCGCAGACCATCACAGGGGGCGGAGTTGCACAAGAGGCAAAGCGTGCAATGATAAAATGTAGATGTCTGCCCCTTTCTGTCCCGGCCTTGGTAAATGGACCCCAATGTGAATTATAATAAAAGAGTATTATATGTTTTTGATCAATTTTGTTCTGTCCCTTATAAAACATTCGGCTTAGATTACAAGTTTTGTCGGTAAGCCTTAGGTGCGGTGCTAACGAGCCTTTTTTTCTTACCGCTCACTTAAGCCAACGCTGGTATTACAAGTTTTTCTCAAGCAGGCGTTAGCCTCGGAAAAGTGAGCGTTGAGCAAAATTTAGCTCCACATCTCACTGTAATACCCGCGCTGCTGGCTGAAAGAAAAACTAACACTTGCAAAAAAGCAGCGTCGCAGCTTCTAACGGCCAGGCCCATTGTTTTCTATGGGAAATGAATTGTATGTCTGCACCTAACCGCCCTAACATGAACCCCTGAGCTCTAAACACCCTAATCTTACACTTATTAACCCCTAATCTGCCGCCCCCGACATCGACACCACCTACATTATATTATTAACCCCCTAATCTGCCGCTCCGGACACCGCCGCCACCTACATTATACTTATGAACCCCTAATCTGATGCCCAGCCACCCCAACATCGCTGAACCCTACATTATATTTATTAACCCCTAATCTGCCCCCCCAATGTCGCCGCAACTATATTAAATTTATTAACCCCTAATCTGCCGCCGCCAACGTCGTCGCCACTATAATAAATTTATTAACCCTAAGTCTAACCTAACCCTACATCCCCTAACTTAAATTATAATTTAAATACATCTAAATAAATTTACTACAATTAAATAAATTAATCCTATTTAAAACTACTTACCTATAAACATAAACCCTAAGCTAGCTACAATATAACTAATAGTTACATTGTAGCTAGCTTAGGATTTCTAGGCCTAGGTAATCTAGGTGAGTGTATCATGGTTGTACTTTTATATTTTGTACCAATGGACAGTGCTGCAGAATTTGTTGGCACTTACTAAATAAAGTATCATAATAATAAAATAATAATAAAGGACCATTGTACACGCATTTTGATTTATGCTTCTATTTGCAAAAATGCTTCTGTTGATAGTGATCCTTTTAACAGTGCCCGAGTGTTTTCAGGCTTGCGCTCGAGGGCCTAAAATGCTAGTTAAGTAGGTAAGATTGTAAGACTGCTGATACTTAACCACTCCACCATCTCAAAGCTCGCAGAGTTAAATGAATCTGATCCAGGATCCAAGGGGGGGCATTGGGGGGCAATGCCCACCCAAATGGAATGCTGTGCCCCCTCAAAAATATTGATATGATCATACGCTTTAAAAATTAATAAATAAAATAATGAATTGTTATGTAATGCCTGCATGCTGGGGGCGGGGTAGCTGCTGAACTGTGAGGTCGCATCACGCATCTGCAAGGAGCTCCGTGTCTTAACCTCTTATTTGGAGAGGAAGTTAATTAGAGACTTTTTGGGACTTGTCTTTAACCCTATTTATTTTACCTATCGTGAGTTACTCATTTTCTTAAACAATAGACCATGATAAGAATATGGTTTGTATCATATAAATATAAGGTCTATAAATGGCACTTTTGAGGGTGAGATTTGAGAATGAGTTTAAGGGGTTTTGGATCATGGTGATTAGGGGTGAATTGTTTTAATGAGCTATTGCACTGGGGGTCTCAGTTTAATGGCTCTGTTTAAGTGCACTGCATAGGATTTAGACTTCATTCTTTTTACTTAGTGATTTAGCAACATTCTCCAAATGTTAATAGTGGGGGATAACCCATCCATAAGCTACACTTCCCTGCAGAATATGTAGGTCTGCTCTTATTTTGACTCTCATACATGATTTGTAATTTTGTGCCCCCTTGTGAAAAAAAAATTCCCCCCATTTCATTAGTTCTGGAGCCGACCCTGTTCTGATCAGAACAGTTTGGGATAATTGACAATTGTGGCTTCATTGCTTGTGTAATGTTAAATGTTGGCTTGTTCATCATGATGCCCACAGACAAGGTTACTGACGGTCCAGGCTTTAATAAATGGGTCCCTCTGAGATTTTTTAAACTTAGGGTTCACTCACTATCCTTCAGAAAAATATATCAACTGATTTATCTACAAAAATCTCCATAGACTTTCCTGGTGTTTTTCTGTTGAAAATGATTAGATACATTTTTTTCTAAAGGATTGTGATCCACCCCTAATGCATTTAATAAACTGTTTGAAGGATTATAAGGCACCCAATGGGGTCAATTTATTAAGCAGTTGATGCAGCATCAAAGCCCCATCATTTCAGGTCCGCCCTGAAACGGAAGTTAAGAAGTAGCGGTCATAAGACCGCTGCTCCTTAACTTCTCCGCCACCCTTTAAGGTGGCTGACTGAAATCATCCCAATCCGATATGATCAGGATGATTGACGGCTTCTGCTAGTAGCCAATTGGCCACCAGTGAGCTGGGGTGCGGCATTGCACAAGCATTTTCACCAGAAATGCATGTGCAATGTTAATGTCGACAGCGTATGCTACAGCGAATGATGTCCGCGCGACCATTAATAAATTTACCTCAATGTATCAAATGTATAGCATAAACCTCTTGGCAACCAAGAGGTGCCTGCAACACATTGCAATGCAGAAAGGCTGAACATCTTTCTAGCATCCCAAGTATATATAATTGATTGAAAAATATTGAGTATGATATCTTTTTTTTTTTTTTTACAATAAAAGTTGGCAATGCGCAAACATACAGATAGACATAGATCCCTGGCCCCGATGGTTAGTGGACCTTCAATGCTTTACTAATTTTCTTTTTCCCCTCTCTCTTTATTCTTTTGTATATTAACATATGTGTATGCAAGCCCTGATGAAGTGCCGTAGATGGGGCAGGAAATGCGTCAGATGTATGCGAACAATGGTGATGTAATATTTTACCACTGATACTGTCAATAAATTATGACGTTGAAACACTCTAAAAGAAAGAAGAATCCTGTCATTTTCCTAGGTTTGTATGTTTAGCATGTATGTGTGTGGGGTGTGTTTATGTGTAGTGTGTGAGTGTTTGTGTGTGAATGTGTATGTGTGTTGTGTGTGTGTGAGGCTACACGTGATTTTTATGTATGTCTGTGTTATTTTGCAAAAACTCAGTTTGTTTCTTGTGCTAAACAACATATCACTTTGTGATAAATACCATTAATACCACTGCTGCCAGAAAGGACTGCGACTCATATTCATTGTAGCCATGCAGTGTTGGTAATCACTTTACTTTCATTAATTTAAGTGCATGCAGGTAACATGCTACATCTTCATATTTGTGTAGTATTTATACAGTGCACTTTTAAGAAATCTATTAGCAAGATTTTTTTTTTTTTTCTAAACAGGTTGCTCATGTCATCACAACATCCGTAAAGACTGTGGCTACCCCACATATCCAGTTCTAAGGGACTGCTATTCTAGAGGTTGCTGCTATGATTCCAGTGTTCGCGGCACAGTCTGGTGCTTACTATGGTTCCAAATAAAATGGTAACTTTATTCTTTATGTAATTTAATAAGTAGAAAGTTTTGATTAATAATTACTTAAATATTACTTTTTACACAAAAGTAGTACTATAGTAGATCATTTAATTTATTGATGCTAATTTAAATTTATTTTACTATCGGCGCTAGATTACGAGTTTTGCATTATGAGTGAAAAAGCAGCGTTAAGGCTCATAACGCTGCTTTTTCACTACACGTTGCTATTACGAGTCTTGTAGTACAGCTGTCTCCGCACACTTTTTTGGCCGTAACGCAAATTAACTTACGCAATTTTCGAAAAGTTTTTTTTCAATGGGACTTCCATAGCGCCGATTATTACAAGCTTTTTTTTGGAGGCCAAAAACTAAGCGGTACAGCCTATCCCCTAAAGTCAGTAGTTATGAGTTTTACAACTACAAATCTGTAGCATAAAACTCATAAATAACGTGTTTAAAAAGGTACACTAAACATCCATAAACTACCTATTAACCCCTAAACAACCGAGTCCCTCCCCGCATCGCAAACACTAAAATAAAATTATTAACCCCTAATCTTCCGCTCCTTACATCGCCACCACTAGAATAAACATATTAAAGCCCTAAACCGCCGCACTCCTGCCTTGTAAACACTAGTTAAATATTATTAACCCCTAATATGCCACCCCTAACATCGCCGCAACCTACATTACAGTTATTAACCCCTAATCTGCCGCCCCCAACGTCACCGCCACTATACTAAAGTTATTAACCCCTAAACCTAAGTCTAACCCTAACCCTAAATCCCACTAACTTAAATATAATTAAAATAAATCTAAAGAAAATCTACTATTATAACTAAATAATTCCTATTTAAAACTAAATACTTACCTATAAAATAAACCCTAAGCTAGCTACAATATAACTAATAGTTACATTGTATCTATCTTAGGGTTTATTTTTATTTTACAGGTAAGTTTGTATTTATTTTAACTAGGTAGAATTGTTACTAAATAGTTATTAACTATTTACTAACTACCTAGCTAAAATAAATACACATTTACCTGTAAAATGAAACCTAAACTGTCTTACACTAACACCTAACCTTACACTACAATTAAATAAATTACCTAAATTAAATACAATTAACTAAATTAAATACAAATACCTAAATTACAAAAAAAACAAAAAACACTAAATAACACAAAATAAAAAACAAATTACAAGATATTTAAACTAATTACACCTAATCTAATAGCCCTATCAAAATAAAAAAGCCTCCCTAAAATAAAAAACCCCCTAGCCTAAACTAAACTACCAATAGCCCTTAAAAGGGCCTTTTGCGGGGCATTGCCCCAAAGAAATCAGCTCTTTTAGCTGTAAAAAAGAAAATACAAACAACCCCCCAACAGTAAAACCCATCACCCAAACAACCAACCCCCCCAAATAAAACCCTAACTAAAAAAACCTAAGCTCCCCATTGCCCTGAAAAGGGCATTTGGATGGGCATTGCCCTTAAAAGGTCATTTAGCTCTATTGCTGCCCAAACCATAATCTAAAACTAAAACCCACCCAATAAAACCTTAAAAAAACCTAACACTAACCCCCGAAGATCCACTTACAGTTTTGAAGACCGGACATCCATCCTCAATGAAGCCGGGAGAAGTCTTCATCCAAGCGGCAAGAAGTCCTCAATGAAGCCTGGAGAAGTCTTCATCCAAGCTGGGAGAAGTGGTCCTCCAGATGGGCAGAAGTCTTCATCCAGACGGAATCTTCAATCTTCATCCATCTGGCGCGGAGCGGGTCCATCTTCAAGACATACGGCGCGGAGCATCCTCTTATGATGATGACTCCCGATGAATGAAGGTTCCTTTAAGTGACGTCATCCAAGATGGCGTCCCTTAGATTCCGATTGGCTGATAGAATTCTATCAGCCAATCGGAATTAAGGTTGAAAAAATCCTACTGGCTGATGCAATCAGCCAATAGGATAGAACTTCAATCCTACTGACTGATCCAATCAGCCAATAGGATTGAGCTTGCATTCTATTGGCTGATTGGAACTGATTGGCTTATTAAGCAGCGCTGGTATTGGAGTGCGGTATGGAGCTCAATTTTGCTCTACGCTCATTTGTTGCCTAATAACGCCGGGTTTATGAAAACCTGTAATACCAGCGCTGTAGGGAAGTGAGTGGTGACAATAACGTGCAAGTTAGTACCGCACCCCTCATAACACAAAACTTGTAATCTAGCCATATATTTACCAATTTATTTAGGAAAGTTCTGTATGCAAGTGTAACATCAGATTATCTTGCCTTGTATGACACCGACAATGACCCAATTTACATCGCTGGCACTCTGAGCAGACATTCTATTTAAACTCTTTTGCTACCAGAGATTTCAGAGGAAAAACATGCCCAAAATACCAGAGAACTTTTAGCATTTTTGCTATCAGTTTAAACTGAAATAGAGCCTTTGTTTTTTTGTATTGATCTAGGCCCATTTTGATATATTTAATGCCACTGTTTGACCGGAAAATACGATCATATTACATTTTTTTACTTTCCTGTTTGTTACTGACAACCAATCTGCCAGCAACAAATTATTCTTATTGTTCATTTGGTCATTAGGTGCTGGTGCCTCAGAAAGTGTGCATATAAAAAAGTGCATAATTTGATAATGGAAGCAGATTAGAAAAGTCTCTTAAAACGACATGCTTTATCTGAATCATGAACGTTTACATTTTTACTTCAGTGCTCCTATAAAAGACTTTTAAAAGCCTAGACTGCAAAACAAAGCTACTATTTTTGAAACCCAGTCAGTATCTGCTTTTATTTACTATACAGATTTATAAAGTTAATTCAAAGCCAATGTTACATTTTGATTAAGTGTGATTAAATAAATAAAGGTTTATGTGTGGAATATGATTTATTGGAAATTATGGGGCTTATATTGTAATTAAATTAAAGTACATAGAATCATAGGAATGTATTTATCTTATACAGTTTAGGTGTGGAAACAAAATGATCATACTTTATGGGCTGGTTGGTTATTATCAGTCACAAAAATTAATGTATATTTTTTCTATTTCCTTTACAGTCGTCCAAGGTGTGATACAGTAACCGATACTAGTGACGAGGAACAAACCATTGTTATGATTTTTACTCTATTTAGATGTCCCTTGATTCTTAAGTTCAATAAATCCTGGAGTCAATATTCTTGTTTACTTTTTTTGTGAACTTTCGATAACAGAAGCTACATCAGTAGCCCTGATATATTTATCATCATTTCATTTTGGGTGTGTATGATTTTATCAACAATTGTTGGTTATTAATGTCAAAGATCCAGTTGAAGATATGATTGATGATTCTACTGGTGATGATATAAACAGATCACAGTGTCTTGAGCGATAACATAAACTCTCTAATTTCTTGATATCTTAATATTTCAATAACAATTTCCACAAAGACTTTTATTTAAAAAAATGTAATATATTCATTGATGTAACTGATTATATCATTGCAGTCAAGAACCTATGAGATTCAGAATTAATCCATATTACCTTTAGGGTTTGTTCTGTGAGTTAATATATATCAGATATCATATATATATATATATCTATATATCTATATATATATATATATATATATATATATATATATATATATATATATAAAATTAACAACTTGTGAGTTGATAGTTTTGTCTATTCTGGTTCCATATTTAGGGCTAGATTACTAGTGGCGCTTAAATTAGCGATATCGCTTGTGCATTAACTTGCGGTAGACGGAAGCTTTTTGCTCGTGTATTATGAGTTGATAGTAACAAGATTGGACCCGATCATGTTTAGTCAAGTACTCGAACCTAACATGAAATATATATATAAAATAACAATACTTTCCTTCATAATAATCAGTCACACATTTATTAAAGAAAGGTAAATAACAAGATTAACTTATTATTGCTTACAAGGTTAAAACACAGACAAAACAAAATAACAAGAGAAATAGTAAAATCGAATTATATTATCCCTTTCGTACATCTGTGGGAGGACTAAAGTCATGGAGCATAACCTGATGTTTCCCCTTCTTCTGGAGAGGCCCTTAACATTCCCTATTCTCATACTGAGTTATATACCCTTTAAACTGCTGACAAACAATCTTGGAACCATTCCAAACAAGGTATTGTAAGTTATTGTAAGCTTCTGTAACTTAGTCACTCCCAGATATCTATATACGCTTGCTTACTGACTAGGTCAGCATTACATCATGCCTGGTGTTAAAATAGTCCAAAGGACACACTAACCTCTCTATAAATATAGTGACACAATTTTTATACATATTAAAATCTTACAGTCCACCCCTTTGCTAAGCCTCGGGGTTAGTACATCACTTTATAAACTAGTCTCTTCATCAACATAGAAATTTAACAAAAACAAAACAATTATTCATCAAACAATTAATAAACATTTTAAAAGTAAATCATATCGGATGTTGTAAAGTTCTTTTGTCCCTAAAATATTGGCATTGTCCTTGACTTTCATATTTTGCAAAAAAACCCAAAAACAAATGTAAATATAGATTTTTCTTTGTCATATTTAACCCATTCTGTTTAACATTGTAACGTTAGACTGGTTCCTTTGTCTAATGCCATGTTAATACGTGCGGGATTATAACTATTGTTTCAATGTTGTTGATTATCTCCATCATCTTCTAAAATGTGTTTCAGTTATTTACATTGTTGATTTTAATACAACAATCAGGAGCTCCAAAATGTTAGTTTGATCTTTAAGTTGTCTTTTAGTCAAACCCAAAATACCCATGCTTTCCTCTGATAATACAAAATAATATTGTCCACCAAAACTCTCCATAATCAGCCATAACAACAATAGGACATGCATTTTCCCAACTTGGAGACAGGTTGTCATCTTTCTGATATTTCTTTAGAATCTTTCTAGGAAAAAAAAGCAAATGCAGTATCTGTTCATTTACTAGATTACTAGGTTTTGCGTTATGAGCGGTGCGGTAATAATTTGCAGGTTATTACACCGCTTATTTTTCTCTTGCGCTGCTATTGCAGGTTTATAAAAAGCCTGCGTAAGCTGGAAATATGGTTGCGTTAAGATCCATACCGCACCATAGCGCACACCAATACCAGCGCTGCTGAGAGCTGGTTTTACGTGCTCGTGCACGATTTCCCCATAGACATCAATGGTGAGAGCTGGCTAAAAAAAAGCCTAACACCTGCAAAAAAGCAGCGTAAAGCTCCATAACGCAGCCCCATTGATTCCTATGGGGAAAGAAAAAGTTATGTTTACACCTAACACCCTAACATAAAAACCACATCTAAACATCCCTAATCTGCCGAACCCGACATCGCTGCCACCTACATTACACTTATTAACCTCTAATCTGTCGCTCCTGACATCGCCGCCACTATGATAAACATATTAACCCCTAAACCTAACCCCAGGTCTAACCCTAACACCCCCTAACTTTAATATAATTAAAAAAAATCTAAATAAATATTACAATTATTACCTAAATAATTCCTATTTAAAACAAAATACTTACCTATAAAATAAACCCTAAGCTAGCTACAATATAACTAATAGATACATTGTAGCTAGCTTAGGTGTTATTTTTATTTCAAAGGCAAGTTTGTATTTATTTTAACTAGGTAGACTAGTTAGTAAATAGTTATTAACTATTTACTAACTACCTAGCTAAAATAAATACAAATTTACCTGTAAAATAAAACCTAACCTGCCCTACACTAACACCTAACATTACAATAAAATTAACTATCAGCAATCAGCCAATAGGATTGAGTTCGCATTCTATTGCTTCTTCCAATTCGTCAATAGATTGCGAACTCAATCCTATTGGCTGATTGCATCAATTCTGATTATATTAAAGTTAGGGGGTGTTAGGGTTAGACGTAGGGTTAGGTTTAGGGGTTAATATGTTTATTATAGTGGCGGCCATGTCCGGAGTGGAAGATTAGGGGTTAATAATTTTATTTTAGTGTTTGCAATGCGGGAGGGCCTCGGTTTAGGGGTTAATAGGTAGTTTATGGGTGTTAGTGTACTTTTTAGCACTTTAGTTATGAGTTTTATGCTACAGCTTTGTAGCGCAAAAATCATAACTACTGACATTAGATTGCGTTACGAATCTTGTCGGTATGGGCTGTACCGCTCACTTTTTGGCCTCCCAGGCAATACTCGTAATACCGGCGCTATGGGAGTCCCATTGAAAAATACGTTTTTGAAAGGAGCGTTAGTTAATTTGCGTTACGGCCAAAAAGGTGTGCGGTACAGCTTTTTTAACAAGACTCGTAATAGCAGCTGTAGTGAAAAAGCAGCGTTATGACCCATAACGCTGCTTTTTCACTCATAACGCAAAACGCGTAATCTAGCCAATATTTATTAAATTATTTAATATAATATCCTTTAAATAGTCTTTTATTTTCTTATTCATTATTTCAAACTAATAAAACAGCAGAATTAGCTTTATCCATAATACAAAAAAGGTACAAGCCATTTTAGGAACACATGAGTGACTTTTCAGACATAAAATCTCTTATCGATACTAAGCTATTACATTATGTTCAAAAGGTCTAACCTTTTTGTGAAAATATGTTTTTATTTGAGCTTTACTCCTTCCAATATTTTGAGCTACCAACATATTTACATTGTCCATATGCTGCAGTACTTTTTTTTTACCCAAGTTTGTGTTATTGCCCCATGTAAATTTGGTTTATCGGTTGGAAAAAAAAAGTCCTTCCAGGTGTTCTCATCAATCTACCAGTCATTGCTTGATATGGCGTGACACCTGTAGTAGTGTGTGGGATAGATCTTATCGCCATTATAAAGGAAATGTTTTTGCCCATGTTGAAAGTTTAACACTACAAACTTTAGTTAATAATTTTTTTTAGAGTTCTATTACCCCTTTCTACCACTCCTGATGGTTGCAGTCTATAAGCAATATACAATTTATACGTAATTCCCAATAAGTAATTAAGTGCTTGATAATGCAGTTCCATTATCACTTTCTACTACAAATGGCATTCCCATCTAGAGAAAAGCTAAAAAAAGAAGCTTTGCAGCTGTAAGAACCATTTGATTTTTATGGAAAAGCCTCAATCCATTTTGTGAATACATCTATACCCACTAAACAATACATGTATCCTTCTGGCATTCAAGGTAAAGAAAACAAAACAAATAAAATCTATTTATATTTTTGACAAATGTCTGTCAGGGGAAAGGTGAAAACCGTAACAATTATCAATTCGTATTGGCTGGAGGATTAACCTGCAGACAAGGCAAATATCTAGACCATATTGAAAAAAAGAAAAAACATAATCTTTCATTGATTAATGTGATACCATTTAAAAAGTTGCTTGGGAGAAAAAGGAAAACAAAAAGAAGCGGCATTCATGTGGTTTGCCTTCATATAGCAAACATGCTGGCAACAAAGTTGTTTTCTTTGGTGTAAAGTCTATCGCCTAGATTACGAGTCTTGCGTTAGCCTTAAAAAGCAGAGTTGAGAGGTCCCAACGCTGCTTTTTAACGCCCGGTGGTATTACGAGTCTGGCAGGTACAGGTGTACCGCTCACTTTTCTTCCGCGACTCGAGCTTACCGCAAATCTCCTTATGTCAATTGCGTATCCTATCTTTTTAATGGGATTTGCCAAACGATGGTATTACGAGTCTTGGAAGAAGTGAGGGGTAGACCCTCTCCAGTCAAGACTTCTATCACATTTAAAAGACAGTAGTTAAGAGTTTTATGGGCTAACGACGGAACATAAAACTCTTAACTAAAGTGCTAAAAAGTACACTAACACCCATAAACTACCTATTAACTCCTAAACCGAGGCCCCCCCACATCGCAAACACTTAAATAAATATATTAACCCCTAATCTGCCGATCGGACATCGCCGCCACTTTAATAAATATATTAACCCCTAAACCGCCGCACTCCCGCCTCGCAAACACTAGTTAATTTTATTAACCCCTAATCTGCTGTCCCTAACATCGCCGATACCTACTTACATTTATTAACCCCTAATCTGCCACCCCAACGTTGCCGCTACTATATTAAAGGTATTAACCCCTAAACCTAAGTCTAAACCTAACCCTAAATCCCCCTAACTTAAATATAATTTAAAATAATCTAAATAAAATTACTACACTTAAATAAATTAATCATATTTAAAACTAAATACTTACCTATAAAATAATCCCTAAAATAGCTACAATATAACTAATAGTTACATTGTAGCTAGCTTAGGGTTTATATTTATTTTACAGGCAACTTTGTATTTATTTTAACTAGGTACAATAGTTATTAAATAGTTATTAACTATTTAATAACTACCAAGTTAAAATAAAGACAAATATACCTGTAAAATAAATCCTAACCTAAGATACAATTACACCTAACACTACACTATCATTAAATAAATTACCTAAACTACCTACAATTAATTACAATTAAATTAAATAAACTAAATTACGTGAAAAAACAAACACTAAATTACAGAAAAAAAAGAATTACAAGAATTTTAAACTAATTACACCTACTCTAATCCCCCTAATAAAATAAAAAAGCCCCCAAAAATAATAAAATTCCCTACCCTACACTAAATTACAAATAGACCTTAAAAGGGCCTTTTGCGGGGCATTGCCCCAAAGTAATCAGCTCTTTCACCTGTAAAAAAAATACAATACCCCCCCAACATTAAAACTCACCACCCACACACCCAACCCTACTCTAAAACCCACCCAATCCCCCATTAAAAAATTTAACACTTCCCCCCTGAAGATCTCCCTACCTTGAGCCGTCTTCACCCAGCCGGGCACAAGTGGACCTCCAGAGGGGCAGAAGTTTTCATCCGATCCGGGCAGAAGAGGTCCTCCAAGCGGCAGAAGTCTTCATCCAGGTGGTATCTTCTATCTTCATCCATCCGGAGCGGATCCATCTTCAATCCAGCCGACACAGAGCCATCCTCTTCCATCGATGTCCTAATGAAGAATGAAGGTTCCTTTAAATGACGTCATACAAGATGGCGTCCCTTGAATTCCGATTGGCTTATAGGATTCTATCAGCCAATCGTAATTAAGGTAGGAAAAATCCTATTGGCTGATCCATTTGGCTGATTGGATCAGCCAATAGGATTTTTCCTACCTTAATTCATACATACCTAAAAAAGTTATAGACTATAGGTTTATCTTTATAATAATACTCAGAGTGAATGGTGGCAATTAGATATTCATATTGGTAGTAATATGTATATTTGACTTTTTAGACATAATAAAATCTCACGTCTAGGTCATAAGTTTCACTTCCGGTTTCGGCTGAATGCTATTTCCGGTTTCTATATCCAGCGGTATAGCTGTATGGGACAAGTATAAGCAAAAAATTGTTGTCAAGTTGGTGAAACTACAATTGACTAGATCCATTGCGTAAATGTATTCATAATGTTAGCCATTTTTCAATATTGCAAAACTGGAAATGATGTCACTTCCGTTTTCTGCGACGCAAAACATTTTACAAATATAGAGATATGGGGAAATCCAGTGGTCCTTGTTACATTTATTAATGGTGTGGCTACATGTAATAAAAAATAAAAATATATGTAAAAATGTCTGACATTCTTCAATAATGACTTAATGTCTGGAGGCTCTAAATTTCTGGAAGGATGTCCTCACTTCCGGTTCTATTTTAGCACAAGATTGACCTGGCAAACTTAATGACTCTTTTCTTGTGGGAGTATATCCAAACTTCCGGTTCCACATTATCATAAGGTGGAGACGGGGGGATAGCATATTCCATAAAAAACTCAGGGTATTCAGGGTATTCAGTGCTAACCATTAGATACACAGACTGCAAAATATATAAAATACACAAATTATACAAAATATACAAATCACTAGAGGAGCCACTACTCCTTCATATAAGTTTATACATAAATCACTTAAGACCAATGTTCACACTATTCTTGGTTATAACAAAACCAATACTCACATTACCTCTTAAACAGAGACATAATCATGAACAAAAACAAAACAAAACAAGACAGCCAAGAGGGAACTCAGTTAGAATATGGTCACTTCTTAATTGGTCACTTGGAGTTAGCCTCCAAAAAAGGGATATATATTAGAGAGCTAGATAGATTATAATACCAGCTTTCCATATTCAAGGTAGCAAAACATGATGAAATCTGTGTAGTGAGCGTAGAGTCTTGTTATATACAGTGGCTGTAGACAAGAAACTAGGTATTAAAAGTGACATACTAAATTATTAAAATAGATACATTTAGGCTATATCTATAATGCCTAAAAGTGATGGATCAAAATAGCGTTAGCATGATCCTATAGAGGAGTGTCTAGCACCCTACATTAGGAAACCTAAAAATAGGGTACATAATTTAATCACTTAAAAGATAGCTCCTGAACCTAAAACAATCCCTGCTAATAAACTTTAACAAAGGAGGGAGTGGTATGTAGTGGAAATCAAGATTAGGTGGTGTCAGAACATGATAGGGGAGCGACATGTCATTGTGACCAGCATATATAAGGGTGGTCTTAAATGGTTCATGGACAGTTATGAGTGATCAAAAGACCCGCATATATAAGGGTGATATTAAATAGTTCATGAGAAGTTATGGGTGATCAAAAATAGTTCATGGACAGTGGTAGATAATCAAAAAAGACCCGCATATATAAGGGTGGTCTTAAATAGTTCATGGAAAGTTATGGGTGATCAAAAAATATATAGTTGGTGGCGATCAAAAAATAGAGAGGGATAGATATAAGATACAGAGAGGGTTGTATAATTGTGTCGAGAGGGTTAAGCTGAAACCTTTACATGTGACTGTATGTCTCAGTCTGATAGAATGAGTCATGTCAAATAGGTGAACTATCAGGGAGTGTCAGTATTAGAATAAATGGGTAAGATCTTCCTTGTTGTTAAGTCCTTTCAAATGTAGGCAATCTAACAAAAATATCCATTTAGATTTTGTGGTGAGGAGTTTCTTCTCGTAGTTGCCACCTCTCCAGTTTTTGTTGACCTTTAGAATCCCTGTGTATTTCAGATCTTTGATGTTTCCTTTATGTACAGTCGAGAAATGCTTGTACAGGATGGTATCTGTATTTAGTTTCTCTATCAGCAGTATATGTTCCCTTATTCTATCTTTTAAGGGCCTTGTTGTCTGACCAATATACTGCAGCCCACATTTGCATTCAATTAGGTATATGATACCCTTGTCCTGACATCTTATCAGGTCCCGGATTTGGTAGCGTTCCTTAGTATGATATGATTGGAACATATTCCTCTTATTCCCATATTTACAAGCCTTACATTTTGGGCACGGGAAGAATCCTCTAATTCTTTTTCCATACACGTTATTTGTCTCAACCCTTCTTGCCTTTTGTAGGCTCAGTGCTAATCGGTTCTTTAAGTTGTTTGTTTTCCTATAGACAAATTTTGGATTCAAGGGAAGTTTGTTTCCGATCAGATCATCTTCTTTTAATAGAGCCCAGTGCTTCTTGAAAATTCTTTCGATTAAATGCTTATTATTGCTATATTCAGTGATCATGGGGATGTTGATTACGTCATCCTTACCTAATGTCTTCTAATTACGATCTTTGTATGTTAACAGCTTTTGTCTCTCAATCCCTCTGATTTCCTCTATCTTGAGGTTGAGTTGATCTTCCTGATAGCCTCTTTCCATGAATTTATTCTTAAGAAATCGTGCTTGTTCTTCCCATGTCTCATCATTTGAGCAGTTTTTTCAGATTCTTAAGAACTTTCCCTTGGGGATGTTCTTTTTCCACTTTTCGTGGTGACAGCTGAGATTGTGGACATAGTTGTTGCTATCGACTTCCTTGAATTGAGTCGATGTTTGCCACTCACCATTTTTCACTTCTATTTTTAAATCTAAAAACACAACCTCTCTCATACTCCATACATGTGTGAATTTCAGATTTAGGATGTTATTGTTCCTTATTTCCATAGTAAATTCAAGATCTTCAAGGGTACCCTTCCAGATAAACAGAATATCATCTATATGTCTGTGGTACAGGACCAGGTCCGCGCCAGCTGGGCATGACTCCCAAAAAATCTTCTCCCATCTGCCCATATAGAGGTTCGCATAGCTAGGCGCGACTGGTCCCCATCACTGTACCACAGATTTGTTGGTAATATTTACCATCGTTACAGAAGTAATTGTGAGTTAAAATGTGTTGAATACTGTGCACAATACATTTTGCTTGTTCCCTAGGCATCTCTGGGTTATTATCCAGAAAAAAACTGACAGGTTCACACCCTTCTTCGTGCGGGATACTCGTATAGAGTGCTGTTACATCACATGTGACCAGTATATAGCCTTCTTCCCAAGGTGTTGAATTTAAGATGTTTAGAACTTGTGTTGAGTCCTTCAGGAAGGAAGGAAGTCATCTAACATATTTCTTCAATTGGTTATCAACGTACTCTGAGAGGTTGCTTGTAGGCGAACCTATCCCAGAGATGATAGGCCTACCTGGCGGGTCTTTGAGTCACTTGTGGATCTTTGGTAGATGGTACATTATTGGTGTGATGGGGTGCTTGACGTCTAGGTATCTGAACTCTTTATCATTCAAGATTCCTAGAGTCTTCGCATTCCCTAGCAACTCCTTCAATTCCATTTGGAATCTTCCTCTTGGGTTATAGAGGAGTTTCAGATACGTCACTGGATCGTTGAGTAACCTCTCATTTTCCTTCTCGTAGTCAGTTCTATTTAGTACCACGATTCCCCCACCTTTGCCCGCAGGTTTGATGGTCAGAAGGCTGTTGGTTTCAAGTTTCCTGATGGTGTTCAACTGTTTCTTGGACATGTTTTGTTTAACATGTTTTAGGTTCTTTAAATTGATATTTTTAATATCATTGATAACCATAGTCTCAAAAGTCTCTATGGCATTCCCTTTCATGGCGATAGGATAGAAGGTTGACTTCGGCTTATGAGGGGTATGTAAATATTTATTTTGCCTGGTATCTGTTGTGTAGCTTCTAGGTATTAGTCTTTCCATCTGTGAATTCTCAAAAAATCTCTTTAGAGTTAATTTTCTTATAAACTCTTTCATGTTGATATAAGACTAGAATTTGTCCAAGCTTCTTGCCGGGGCAAAGGACAAACTGTATCCTAATACTTCCCTCTCTTCTTTTGTGAGGTTATATGAACTAAGGTTAAATATTCCATCTTTAATAGTGTCGGAGCTAATATCTTCCTCTTTTGCTGAGCATACGGTATTTGTTTTCTTCCTCATTCTGATTCCTCCTCTCTTCCCTCTGTGCTTTTTTGGGGGGGTTTGAGAGGGATTTTTGCCTTTGTGCTAAGACTTTTTTTTCGGCTAACGTTCGCCCTTTGTTCTTAGCCACTGGTTGGTCGATCCCTAAAAAAGATGATGTAGAGGGTATCTGTTGTAGAGGAACCTCAATATTCAATGGTTCTCTTATCTTCTCCTGATGTATAGGGCTTTTTCCTCTTTCCGTGGTCTTGTTTGTATCTTGACCTTTAGAGCTATGCCGTCTATGGGTTGTTCTCCTACGAGTCTCTACCCATGGTTCCTGTTGGTGTAGTATCTTACCCCTATCTCTTTCTGCTTGATTAATATTTCCATAATATCCATCATTATAGGTATGGTATCGTTCTTCTTCTTGCCATCTATTTTGATTTCCCTGATAATGTTCATGAGGATAATAGTCCTGATGATGATAGTATCCCTCTTCATGCCTCATATTCCCATGGGGGTGACCCATAGTTCTTCCTCTCGTAATATTGTTCTGTGTACTGTAATATCTGTTATTATAGTACTCCTGTCTGTAGTTATAATTGTAGTTGGGTCTTCTCCAGTCTCTCTGTTTATGGTTAGCTGAATATTCTCTTCTGTCCCATGTGGTCTTATGGTATTTGTGGTTGTTATAGTTCTGATTGTGGTAGAACCTTCGTCCTGAGTCCTCATTACGACCATCTTGGGGATATCCTCTATCAAAGGTGGACATATTCGGATAACGTTTTATATTCTTGTTTTTATGTGGATTGTATGTCGAATTATATCTTCTTCTTTGTGTTGTGTAGGACCAGTCTTGTGCTTGTTCTTTGTCTTTGTCCTCAACTTTCGGAATCTCGAACACAGAATCTGTGTTATTATCTGAATTGGTGTCTTCCTGAGTTGAAACATTGGATTGACTGTTGCTCCTTTTCTCCAATTCCCTTTTAAGTTTCTTAGTTTTTTTCATAATAACATTCTCTCTCACCTTGGTAACTATCTTCAATAAGTTTACCTTTCTTTCTGCGATATCAGTTCCAAAACTTTCTAAGTTCATAAGAATTTCTTCATCTTCTTTGATATCACCATCAGTATGTTTTATAAGTTCTTCTCTGTAATCTATAATGATATTCATAAGTGTTTTGGATGTATGTATAAGGGCATCATCCCATCTCTTGGAGAATGTAGCATAAGATATAGGAAATGCACATTCTTTGGTCACCACCAACCCTTTAGGAATAATATCCAATTCGAGACACTTCTTTAAGAAGGAAATGTCTGCTTTATATTTCACCTCTGATATAAGCAGTTTTTCTAATTCTTTAAATAGGGTGTGAGCATCTATACAGTCATCGCTCTCCATATCACCATTATAAGTAGTGTTCAGGTTTATTTCTTGTCTAAGATTTCTCAAAGACTCCATCTCTACAGGTTAAAAAAGGGGATGGTGGCTGACTTATTGGAGATACAAAACAAAAGATGTGTATAATAGTAGTCTAGATAGTGAAGATAAGGTAGTGTATATAATTGATTAACCTGGCAGCTCAGATATAAGCTAGGTGAAGATTCAATTTAGTTAGAACATGTATTTAAATTGAGCGCCAGAGGTTGACCTCAAGCTGGTATACAGAGACCTTCTAGCTGGTCTGGAAGGAAATAGTCAAATAAGGGGGGGTGTATACAGCGCCTATAGAGGCAAGAGGTGGTGTGATCAATATTAGAGACTTCTGAGGTGGTATAGATATGATAATGTAGTTTATTACATGAGCAAATGATAAAATGAGATATAAATCAAAGTAAGATACAGAGTTTAAAATCCTATGCGCTATACATAAAATCACTAAGTTAAAAGCGTCAACTATAAATGATCAATAAAATCAACAAAGAAAAAGAAAAGAAAAAGTCAAATGTGGAGTGGATGTACCAATTAAGGATCCATATTGGGGGGTTAATCCAAAAGTTTAAAAATTGTGAATCCAACTAGGTGAAAATGTCAAAGTGTAAAAGTCTCTCAAAGTTATAAGGTGACACAATAAGTTATCCAAAGGTGAAGGAAAATAACATGGATAAAAAATGGTGAACCATAAAATTTAATAAAAATGGTGAATCAATATATATATATATATATATATATATATATATATATATATATATATATATATATATATGAAGGAATAAGTAAAATGTGTCTCCTCAGTAAACTGAGTTGACACAAGTGATACTCTGTAGTGGGCGCTGGTCAATAAGTGAATAGGAGATAGTGGCGGCTATATAGGACAGATACTGGGAGGGTTGAACGGCCCTAGACAGTAAGAGTAAATATATATATTAAAAGGTGGATACAGCGCCTATATGTCCAATATACTGTTGAGGTATGTGAGGATTAAATGTTGTGACAAAAAGAAAAAATACACTAATAAAAGATACAATGATAAAAGAAAATTAAAAAATAATAAACAATAAATAATAATGTTAAAAAATAAAATAAATTAAATAATAGTCCAGCTAAAAATAGCATATGAAATATATGAACTTAGAAGTAGTGTTCATACGAGTCCTAAAAATGGTATAATTCGTAATGAGTCTCCAGACGTAGTGGTTATACAGTTATAGTTGGTATATAATACCCTTACCAGATATTACCTCAATCGAATGAGGTAAGTATGCCGCACTGGGGGTATATATAGATGATTAGATTTCCTCCTTGTATCCTGCTGTGCCTCTTTGTGGTATTCGTTACCCTCTTGGAGTATGCAGGGATATGTTTCTGATGATGAATTACTCCCTTACACTTCCTGTGGGTTAATGGTTCGCCTCTTGGAGTGCTCTTTCTGTTCTGGTATTAACTTTTCTCCAGCGTGAAGATACCCAGGGAGACACAAAAAGAATATATAGTGTAATACCGTTTATTTTCTAGATAAGCATTAAAATACAATTTATATAGCACTCACATTTGACATCCTCAAACAATATGAGGTATGTATATGGCACATATATTTTTAAAAAGGATCCTTCCACAGGTTAGAATGGGATGCGAGATCTCCAGTCTTAATTACAAACTTCTTGAAGAAGTTGCATGCAGCTGTGGTGTATTCCAAGGTGAATAATACAGTACAGTACAAATTGCACACAAAGCGTCGCTAGTAAACTAGCTACAAGGAGGAGCAAGATAGTATAATATAAGAGACAATAAATAAAGCGTAAATTAAAATGTGTTTACACAGAATTAAATTCTTGTATCTAGCTCTAGTACAGCAACTGTAAATTTTCCTTCTCATTCAAATTTTAAACCTATCTCTACCTTTTTCCCTACACAGTCTAAAGGGAACTACATTCCGGTATTTGAAAAGTTAGTTCAAGAAGACTTACTACAAATGTGCGAAAAACATACAAAATAAAAAAAGATAATCTCACTAAGAAAGAAAAGATTACTTTAAAGCAACTAAAAGAAGACAATGAAATAGTAATAAGGGAGGCTGACAAGGGAGGAGGGATTATCATACAGGACAGGGCAGATTACATCAAGGAAGCTATGAGATTACTTAGTGATAAGGAAACATATAGACCCCTTAAAACTGACCCAACAGAGTGTTATTTACAAGAATATAGGAATCTCCTAGATACGGCTAAACATGAAAACATAATTAACAATTATGAATTCCTCTTCCTATCTATCACTAACCCGAAAGTAGCCACCTTCTATCATACACCCAAAATACACAAATCAAACATTAATCCCCCTGGAAGACCTATCATTTCGGGAATAGGGTCACTCACGACCAAATTGTCAGAATATATAGACTCATTTCTCCAACCACTGGTACCCAAACTCCAATCACACATTAGAGATACACCAGACACCATAAGCAAACTATCAAATATTAAATGGAAAGACAATTTCTGCTGGCTCACATTGGACGTCAGCTCCTTATATACCAATATCCCCCACAATAAAGGCATAGAAGCACTAGACTATTGGCTTAATAAACTATCCAATCTAGAAACAAATAAAATTGAATTTATAAAAGATTCTGCAAAGTTCATCCTACAAAAAAACTACTTTACCTTCAATAATGAACATTTCTTACAAATAGGTGGCACAGCTATGGGGACGAAATTCGCCCCTAGCTATGCCAACCTATATATGGGCATGTGGGAGGACAAACATATTTGGGATAATAATCCCTTTAAAGATAACATCAAAACATATTTCCGGTTCATTGATGACATTATAGTAATATGGGAACACAAGGATAATAACAACACAATTCAAGATTTTGTAAACTATATCAACACTAATGATTTTAATCTAACATTTACAGATAAAACTAATTCAAAAGAAATTGAATTCCTTGACCTCATATTCTATCATGAAGGAAATTCTATCCAAACAAAATTATACAGTAAAGCTACAGATAGCAACAGTTATTTAACAGCTACCAGTTGCCATCATCCGGCCTGGATACAGAGCATACCATATGGACAATTTCAACGTATAAAAAGAAATTGCTCCAGACAGACAGACTTCTTACATGAATCAAATATTTTAACTAACAAATTACTAAACAAGGGATATAAAGCTGATAATATCCACAAGGCATTTAATAAGGTAAACAAAATGGATAGAAACACACTACTAAAAAATTCTAATAAAAACAGCAAAAAACAAAATGACATACCACTAATGATTACAACATATAATGAAGGTGCTAATGCCATTAAAACCATCTTAAATAAACATTGGCATATATTGAAAAAGGATACCCTGCTAAATGAAATAACTAAAAATAACCCTAAACTAGTATTTAGGAAGGGTAAGAACATTAGATCAATCATAGCCCCAAGTAAATTGAAACCAATAACCAAAACTATAAAAACTACCAACTGGCTGCAAAACAAGACAAAAGGGTTCTTTAAATGCAACCGTCTTAACTGCGAGGCCTGTAAACACCACTACAATAATAATAAACCCACCAAAAAAATCACTTCATCCTCAAATCATAAAAGTTGGGAATTGGATTCAATTACTAACTGCAAAACAGAATATGTAGTGTATCTCATCGAATGTAAGTGTGGGCTTCAATATGTTGGGCGTACTATTAGACCCTACAAGATCAGACTTTTGGAACACATTAGAAATATAGAAAGTAGTTTCAAAAAACATAGTGTGTCAAACCATTTTCGCCTAATACACAATTCTAATCCAGCATGTCTAAGAGGCACCATACTTGAACACATCAGGGACCCCCCAGAGGGTATAAGCAGAGAACTCCATCTAAGACGGAGGGAAACACAATGGATACACAAACTAGATTCCATGACCCCCAAAGGCCTCAATAAAGACATAGATATAGCAGCTTTCCTTATTCAGTAAGCCACATAACTCTAAAATTTCGGAGTATGCAGTATCCTCTGTAACGACATACAAGTGTTATCCATATCTATCTATCTCTTACAAGACTAAGAACTAATAACTACACTATAGTACTATTTATTTCATAACGTATACCAATAATAACATAATATGTTATATAGATACGTATATATCACGACATACTAAACTACCCTGAGACCAAATAACCTGAGTGATATAAATAATAGAAACTATACATACATAGATCCTAACTAGCCAATGAGATTAGTCTAATATTGGACCTTAGAATTATGATGTATGAAGTCATAGATATCTTGATACTATATATAGCATGTACCCTATACATAGTAATATGACTCAAATACACACGAAAGATATATTCCTATTATAAACCAAATAATAGCCTTCCAAAGGGGCTATATAAAACTCTAGAACCTTAGGTAAATCGCTATATTGAAATGCCACGTATACATACTGTATTCCTAACGTACGGAGCATATAATATACACCCCAGAATAAGCAGAACCGAATAACACATGGGTTTCTAAAAAAGCAAGTAATATATATATGCTCCGTAAAATAAAATAATAATCATATAAAAATATTGAAGGTATATATACAACACTTAAAACCTATGAAATACAAAATGTGAATAAGTGTTTATGTGAACATCTACCTCACACTTACATCATAATACGACCTTACTCCTGCAGAATGTATATCACATTATATTAATATATTGTAAAGAATGTGATCGAAAATAATAAGGGAAAATACGAAGTAATTTAAAAACTACATATCCCACAGATCTCGGTTGTATTCAACCTATCAGTACACACTTCTGTTCAATCACGTGTACCGATAAGCAACCAATCACTATACAATGTAATATACTTAATATACCTAAACAAACGTGAAACTAACGTCACGTCACGCGGGCCTTCTTGACCAATCATACGCTGAGGGCGTGCCGCCGCCCGAAGCGTATAAAACAAACGATAATGGCTCAGCACTTCATTCTACCCTCTGAAGAAGAAGGATTTTAACCTTTGAAACGCGTCAGGGAATTTAATTCTGTGTAAACACATTTTAATTTACGCTTTATTTATTGTCTCTTATATTATACTATCTTGCTCCTCCTTGTAGCTAGTTTACTAGCGACGCTTTGTGTGCAATTTGTACTGTACTGTATTATTCACCTTGGAATACACCACAGCTGCATGCAACTTCTTCAAGAAGTTTGTAATTAAGACTGGAGATCTCGCATCCCATTCTAACCTGTGGAAGGATCCTTTTTAAAAATATATGTGCCATATACATACCTCATATTGTTTGAGGATGTCAAATGTGAGTGCTATATAAATTGTATTTTAATGCTTATCTAGAAAATAAACGGTATTACACTATATATTCTTTTTGTGTCTCCCTGGGTATCTTCACGCTGGAGAAAAGTTAATACCAGAACAGAAAGAGCACTCCAAGAGGCGAACCATTAACCCACAGGAAGTGTAAGGGAGTAATTCATCATCAGAAACATATCCCTGCATACTCCAAGAGGGTAACGAATACCACAAAGAGGCACAGCAGGATACAAGGAGGAAATCTAATCATCTATATATACCCCCAGTGCGGCATACTTACCTCATTCGATTGAGGTAATATCTGGTAAGGGTATTATATACCAACTATAACTGTATAACCACTACGTCTGGAGACTCATTACGAATTATACCATTTTTAGGACTCGTATGAACACTACTTCTAAGTTCATATATTTCATATGCTATTTTTAGCTGGACTATTATTTAATTTATTTTATTTTTTAACATTATTATTTATTGTTTATTATTTTTTAATTTTCTTTTATCATTGTATCTTTTATTAGTGTATTTTTTCTTTTTGTCACAACATTTAATCCTCACATACCTCAACAGTATATTGGACATATAGGCGCTGTATCCACCTTTTAATATATATATATATATATATATATATATATATATATATATATGAAAAGTATAGGACAAGACAGGCGCACAAAGGCCCACTTCGTGTAATACGTTCAAGCTATAGAGATAAATAAAAAGGTGAAATATCCACGCTCACCTGGTATATCCTCACAGTATGAGGTATATATAATGCCTTAGTGTTAGTGTAGTCTTCCTCTTTTCAATCCTCTGTTCCTCCACGGATCCTCAGATGTCCACAAGCTGCTTCTGGCAGCCGGAGTCATTTTCTGTATTGCAGCTCCGTGTAGAGGGATATAGGGATATGGGGAAAGACCTGTATGCTTATATATGTATATATTTCATATAAACACCACTAACACAGTGATTAAATAACCAAAAATTTAATAGTGCTTTAAAAGTTTACATAAACTGCCCGTTTGAGGGCTTCAATAGACAGTTAACATACAACAATTATACTTAAAAAAGAGCTGTAGTCAGACCGGTTGTAAAATCCACAATATAGATCACTATACCACGGTCAGCTAATTCGCTCTATGCTGCAGTGTTTAAACTAAGGAGCACTAAAGGATATTCTCCAGACTGCCACACTACGATAAATTGTGCAGCAGCTGAGTCCTTATGCAGCTCCGTTTGCTCTCTTGTGTAGTACACTGACGTATGGCGGGGGGCGGAGCCTAACACGTTTCGTAACCAGTGGGTTACTTCATCAGAGGTCTATATATATATTTTAACCTTGTGTACAAACATATAGAAAAGTGAAAAAATAAAAATATATGAAAGCAAGTATGAAAAAAGATCCTCCAGTGTGGTCCTGTGGTGCTCCGTCTTCTTAGTAGAATGAAACAGTAGAGTCCAGGAAATCCAAAAATATATAATTAATAAAAATCCAAAAAATATAAAAAAGAAACCAAAAAATAGTAAAAATTCCTAGAAAAAAATAAACAAAACATAGTGTAGATGTACATAAAGGATATAACCCTATTAAAAATATGCTTACCAATGTCAACGCGTTTCGGCCTATGCAAAGGCCTTTTTCAAGACAAAAAAGGTTGTGGCAATAAGTGGCCTTATATAGGGTAAGCTGTAATATGTTTGGGCACCAAAATTACTCTTTGGGCCACCCACTTCCTGTTCAGATGCATCATGGGTACAATTTTAATAAAAAGTTTTTCATACATACCTAAAAAAGTTATAGACTATAGGATTATCTTAATAATAATACTCAGAGTGACTAGTGTCAATTAGATATTCATATTGGTAGTAATATGTATATTTGACTTTTTAGACATAATAAAATCTCATGTCTAGATCATAGGTTTCACTTCCGGTTTCGGCTGAATGCTATTTCCTGTTTCTATAAGAGTGAGATATACAAATATTCTTATATAAGGAGACAATGTATCTTTTTGGTAATCAAACTTACTACATTGGTAGGTTATGGTTGATTATATCCTATGCAGGAATAACTTAATATTGTTGACCGTTTGCTAATGTGGCGAAACCGGAAGTGGATATATGACTTCACTTCCGGTTTCGGCGATCCGTGGGCTTTATAAATATAGAGATATGGGGAAATCCAGCGGTATAGCTGTATGGGACAAGTATAAGCAAAAAATTGTTGTCAAGTTGGTGAAACTACAATTGACTAGATCCATTGCGTAAATGTATTCATAATGTTAGCCATTTTTCAATATCGTGAAACCGGAAATGACATCACTTCCGGTTTCCGCGACGCAAAACATTTTACAAATATAGAGATATGGGGAAATCCAGTGGTCCTTGTTACATTTATTAATGGTGTAGCTACATGTAATACAAAATAAAAATATATGTAAAAATGTCTGACATTCTTCAATAATGACTTAATGTCTAGAGGCTCTAAATTTCTGGAAGGATGTCCTCACTTCCGGTTCTATTTTAGCAGAAGATTGGCCTGGCAAACTTAATGAACTCTCTGCTTGTGGGAGTATATCCAAACTTCTGGTTCCACAGTATCATAAGGTGGAGCCGGGGGGATAGCATATTCCATAAATAACTCAGGGTATTCAATGCTAAATCTGGAGTTAACCATTAGATACACAGACTGCTAAATATAAAAAATACACAAATTATACAAAATATACAAATCACTAGAGGAGCCACTACTCCTTCATATAAGTTTATACATAAATCACTTAAGACCAATATTCACACTATTCTTGGTTATAACAAAACCAATTCTTACATTACCTCTTTAACAGAGGCATAATCATGAACAAAAACAAAACAAAACAAAACAAGACAGCCAGAATATGGTCACTTCTTAATTGGTCACTTGGAGTTAGCCTCCAAAAAAGGGATATATATTAGAGAGCTAGATAGATTATAATACCAGCTTTCCATATTCAAGGTAGCAAAAAATGATGAAATCCGTGTAGTGAGCGTACAGTCTTGTTATATACAGTGGCTGTAGACAAGAAACTAGGTATTAAAAGTGACATACTAAATTATTAAAATAGATACATTTAGGTGACCAAAGAATGTGCATTTCCTATATCTTATGCTACATTCTCCAAGATATGGGATGATGCCCTTATACATACATCCAAAACACTTATGAATATCATTATAGATTACAGAGAAGAACTTATAAAACATACTGATGGTGATATCAAAGAAGATGAAGAAATTCTTATGAACTTAGAAAGTTCTAGGAGCCCCTGGGAGTGCGAAGTAACGGGAAGGGGCCTTGACCGTTGGAGGAATAGGCCTGGTTTGTTCTGATTGGGTATTAAGGGGTAATGGGCGGGGTTAGCACGCGCTACTGCGTACTTAAGAAAAGAGCGGGAGAATCTGTCATCAGCTTGTTAGAAAAATCTGTGTGGAAAAAAGCTTGTCGTTTTTTTCATTATCGCTATGGCGCAGTTTGATGCTCTATTAGAGCAGCTTAAGGAGGAAGCTGTTAAAAGGGGCCCTACCTGGCTCGAAGAAAAGTTACGTCCGCTGTTGGTTCCGGATACCGGAGAGAGTGCGGATAAAGAGGCTGCTTCTCCTACACCGGTAAGGCGTTCTAGGCCTCCGGTTCATCTGGATCTGGATTCTGAAGGAAGTACCGGTGGCCGCAGGAGATCCAGCCCCAGTCCGGGGTTAAAGGCGACCATGAAGAAGAGAACAGGTTCTGGTTCTGGGAGTCGGCAGGTTGAAGCGGAGAACAGGCATCCTGCTATACCATCCAGCAGCAGTGTTTCTGTACCGGAGCAAGTGAGAGGGTCTGAAAAGGAGGGTGATTCTTTGCCTAAGGGTAAGACGGCCATTGTAGGCCAGAAAGAGGCTAGTAAAGGAAGGAGGCAAGTTAATAAAGGTGACGGCTTGTTGAGGTCTAGCTTAGCGGGTGTTGGTAACGAGCAAGTTTGTAGTGTTAGGTCAGTAGGTGGATTAGAAAGACAGAGTGTCGAGGATAGAAGGGAGGCAGGGGTTCCAGGCTCGTCCGTTTTATCTCAGGTGGTAGAGGCACAGGTACATAAAGTTTCAAGGATGGCCCAGGTTTTGAGGCCTAGTAGCAGTTTTGTGGGGCAGACTTATCGAGTATTAGATGAAAGAGTTAAGGGGGTTGAAGTAAGTGAGAATCAGCCTGATGCGGAAGCTTGTACTGGTGATGAGGAATTAACCTTATATTTAGATTCCTCTGAGGAGGATTTTGTACCTTCTTCTCCTCTCACTGTTGGTCCTCTTTGCCAGTTTAAGCCAGCAGTTAGGGCATCTAGAGATTTAATTTTAAGGGGTGAGTTAAGAAATTTGAGGGGTGGGAATGTTGATGTGGTTGAAAATTTGCCTGTTTCTAATAATGTTTATCTTTCAGAAGGGAATGAGATTGGGTCACGGCCTGTGAATCCTCCTGGTTTTCTGGTGGTGGGAAATGACGGCCTGAGTGGGGAAGCTTATGGCCTACAGGAATCCTGGACAGATAATATCAGGCTTGATATAGAGGACGGCATTTCGATGGCGGGACGTTCTAATTCGAGGGGAGAAGAAGCAGGGGTGAGTACGGCCAACAATTTTGGCCATCAGGGGAATTTGAGAAGGGGTCATAGCAATACATTTAATAGTTCGGTTAATTCTGTTCAACGTCCAAACAGGTCTGGGAATGGGAGAATACAATGTAGAGGTAGACAGCACAAGAGGTATGGGGACTCAAGGGTGGAAGTGTCTGAGGTTACAGCTCCTAAGAAGGGTAGAGGGGTTTTGGTTGATAGCAGGTTGGGTATGTCTACGGCTAGTAGGGGTATTGGTGTTTGGGCACCATCGGGGGGTTTGTCACATGTTTCTGTTTTACAGGCTGAAAGAAGTCAACAAGGGATGGCTATTACGGAACCTAGGGCTTCTGGGTTTCAAAGTAGGGAGAAGGTCACGGCTGCATCTCAAGTGGATCAGTCTCCTGCGGCTCAGGATCTTGGAACAGGTAATGGGGGATCTAGTGCTGTGGAATTGAATGTTGGGGTTGAAAAAGTTGGGGTGAATGTTGATCCTATATCAGTAACTGTTGTAGCGGGTTTAAGGGAGTTGTTAGCTAAGTTAGAAGGTGCTAAAGTTCCAGGAGGAGTCGCCAATTCTTGGGTTCCTAATGGATCTTCATTGCAAAATGTGTCAGTTGGGAGTTGTGTTGAGGGAACTAAAGGCAAAGGTTCAGCAATTCAGGTTCAAACAGTTGGATTGCCCCAGTCAAAAGTGGTTACTGTTGAGAATAAAGGGTCGGGGGGCCCTGAACTTAAAATTGCTGATACGGCTTTGGCTAGGTCTTGTTTGTGTTCTATCAGGCCTTTAGGTATGCATTTGACGGTTGAGTTAAGGGAAAAGATATGGAAGAGAGAATTTATTGAGTTATTTTCTCTGTTACCGCTTGACCAATCTTTTGAGATACCTGAGGATTCAAAGAAAGATGCATCAAAAAAGGAGGAAGAGGAGAGGAAAAAACGGTACAGAAAGCTTCCTAAAACCTTTACTAAATGGGGGGGCGGAGCCGGCTGCTGCCATGAGAGCAGCGTAATTCCGGAGCTCCGTGCTGGCAGCCCTTAAAAATAAAAATATCCCAGTCTATCATTACACTATCTAAGCTAAATGCAGCCACAACAATTATGCATATCCTAGAGAAGCCCGCTGCACCTAAATTAAATCCAACAGCTATGCGGTAGAGAAATAGAAGAAGCGCCGCCATCTACACAATGCTGTGTCCGACCTGGAGTGGTACAGCCTAATAGATGCAAATCTAACAAGACCGGAGGACAAAAGGCGACTTTGGGGACTACAAGACCATACCTGCTGCCCAAGATCGCGTCTCAATCCCCTCTACAGCAAAGCCGCCACTGAGAATACACGGACCGCACTGGAAGTGACTCGGCCGCCATCACTGAAACTTTCCAGAACACTGCAAGTGCCGCGAAAGCCGCAAGTCCGGAAATAAAGAAAGGTGCTGTGGCAACATCTGTCCAGCATATGCCCACCCCACCTAACACTAACATACATCTCTACCCATCTGGGGACATCTAGAAGGGCGAGAAAAAGCCTTGAACCTGACCTACAGTATTAAGTGTCTCCCCCGAAACACGCCAGCCACCATTTTAGCCCTGAGTCCCTAGGATATCGCACAGACCGGGAGACAAGGGTCATAGGCATAATCATTTTGGGTTTGTCAGGGAGATTGAGCAATATCACACAGGCCGCCAGATAAGATACATATAACTGTTAAAACATACTATCAAACTGCGGAACCTGTTTATTCAAGGAAACCCCTACTGCATCTGGGGGAGATGAACTTTTAATTAAGGGGATAAAAGGCCCAACAAAATACCCTCTTACAGCTCCTATAACACACTACAGACCTATAACTCATAACACTCTCAGTGTGCTGTCACTGCCATTATATACTTCACTATTGGTGGGTGCTGCAGAAGTGAAAACACGGCAGTGCACACTGGCTATACAGCTATCCCTGCCTTACTATATCTGATAAGGATAATTGCAGCGTGCTGAACCATAAAGCTACTCTTGTGCCCAATATCCCCACGGGGCATTCTGGGAAACACCTTGACATCAGAGTCAACATTACATAATCCCACCCTGAGCGACTTCATAGTGCCTTTTTTAGGTGATACCACTGAATACCTGAGATAAACAGCAAAACCCTGAGATCACTCCTAAAGAGACTTCATTAGTCCACCTCCCTCCTAGACCAATCAAAATGAAATCCAGAAGACTCCAAAAAGATAAACCCATAAAATTGTCAGCAATTAAAACAGCCACTATTGCTTCTTATATGCAAACCTCGGACGTAACAGAGCCAAAGGAAAAGAGACTTTCTACAGAGCGTCAATGCTCAAATCTATCTATCCCACAGGATGAAGATGCTAATCTTACTTCAAACATCCTTCAAGGCCTGCCATCCAAGCAAGACATAGCGGATATTGTCCGCATGTGCATCAGAGAGGAACTAACAGGCATGAAACAAGACATCCACACCATAGGGCTACAGGTGGATTCTCTGGAAACCAACCAAGATGAGATAAAAGAGGACGTCCAAGCCCTCACGGACCAGGTAGCTGCACACCAAGAAACCATCTCCTCGCTCCAGGAAAAACTGGAAGACCTTGAGAACAGGAGTCGCCGGAAAAACATCAGACTCAGAGGAGTCCCTGAAAGTGTTCTCCCCCGCGACTTTCCAGTATATCTCCAGTCTTTGTTTCAACAAATAAAAGAATCTGCATGTACCACAGACATTCAATGGGTGCGAGGCCACAGATCTCTCAGACCAAAGCCCCCGGACACTGCGCCTCCAAGGGACATCATCATTCGCTTTAAAAACTTCCTCGAAAAGGAAATGCTCCTGAACCAATCAAGAAAGCTACAACCAATCAGATATAGGGGCAATGTTCTCCAATTTTACCAAGACCTGGCTTCACAAACTCTACAGCGCAGGAAAGAGTTCACCACCTTGACAACACTCTTGCGCAACAAGAAAATTCCATACAGATGGGGCTTTCCAACCCAGGTCTGGGTACTCAGAAATAACACCAGATTGACATGCAGATCTCCTGAAGAAATAATCACCTTTTGCAAATGACTGGGGATAGACCCTCCATCTGACTCCATGGCCCAACACAAGCCTGGGCCCTCAACTCCAGGAAACAATAGAGACAGGTCTACATCTGATCAGATGGCTACTGGCAAACGGAATCAAAACTCCAGCCAGGTACAGTCCTCCCGCCTGAACCCGGATTCACCACCTGCTTCATCGCAACATCATGAGACCTACAAGGACTCAACACAATGAACTTGAAAGAGACTTCCTTTCTTTTTTCTCTCAACCCATGGACACGATAAGTATGCCTTAGCCTGACTGAATACCTGTTGTGATGAAAGAATTTATGTTTTTGGTTGGGCCCAGCCGGTCCTGTGGGGTGTGTCTGTGAGGAGCGGTGGTGGCCATGTACGGAATAAAATGTGGGGGGGGCATCATTGACCCTCACGTTCTGTAAAAACACTAGACAGAAATACGTGCATGGCTGTCGCTGCTAGGAGCAGATGCATATCATACTTCTGGCACTTATACAGTGTACCCCTTAAATGGACGTACAGCTCATGCATATAACAGTCAGGTCAAACAAAAGGTTATGTCCAAAAGATTAAATTGCCACTTATAGGCTCATAACCGATGCTAAAAGCAATTTTACACTATGAAAAGTTTGGCTAAGCGACATTAAGAGTATATGTGCTCGGCCAAAGGTAATATTTCTCTACTTCTTCTAATCCAAGGGATAACAGCTTTTTTCTATGTACACCTAAAGGGCCAGCCAACAGTTTTCCCCTCTACGAGCGCTCTCAGAAATTACCTATGTTAGGCAGAGAGCCTTTTTTCTGTTTTTTCTGTTTATTCTGTTTGAAATGTTTTTTTTGTATGTTTTGTCTAGTTGGACATATTGTTACTTGTTATGTGCCCAGTTCAATGCATTTTTATCATTTGTTGCAATGCTTAAAAACATTTGTCTTATTCTCGAGCCTTATACCAAGATATGCCTCAACACTCAACCATATCACAACAGTATACAACTCCACATAATTAATAATGACCTCTAATACCCCACCTCAACTGACCCTTCTGACCCAAAATGTCAAAGTCTTCAACTCGCCAATTAAGAGATCTAAGGCCTTATCCGATCTATCAAAACGACGCATAGATATCCTCTTCCTCCAGGAAACACATTTTAAATCACACCACATACCAAAGTACTTTGGGAAGCACTTCACCACACACTTTCATAGTACAGGCCCACATAAGAAAAACGGGGTGAGCATCCTGTTACATAAATCTGTCCCATTTACCATCATCCAAAAGATGGCGGACAAAGAAGGCCGTTATCTGGGCCTGACAGGTCTACTATATGGAAGACCTATAACGCTCATAAACATTTACGCCCCCAACACCCATCAGCTGCCCTTTTTCCGCACTATTTTCACTAAAATAGTGGATTTTGCTAAAGGCCCCATCTTCCTGTCTGGAGACTTCAACGTACCGTTACAGCCCACAATTGATAGTACCAATGTGAACATACAAATCCCCAGAAAACTTTCCAAAACCATCTGGCAGGGAATGAGAGACATGAAGCTCTACGATACTTGGAGATTTCTACACAGAGAGAAAAGAGACTATACTTTCTTTTCCCACCCCAATAAATCCTATAGTAGGTTAGATTACATCCTCACAAACCAGAGCGGGCTCTCCTACATAAATAAGTGCGACATAACACCAACCTTCTGGTCAGACCATTCGTCTGTTCAGCTCAAATTTACCTGGCCCAATACCCCTCTTACCCCGTACCAATGGAAATTGGATGACAATCTCTTAGATCACCCAGACATGGTTCCTAAACATGCTAAGTCTATAGAGGAATATTTTACCATTAACTCCCAATCGATATCAAATAACTTCGCAATTTGGGAAGCACATAAATGTGTACTCCGTGGAGAACTGATCAAAATAAAAGCCCACCACACACAAACCCATCGTAAGCTCTACCAAGACCTAGCAACAAGATATGCACAGCTAGAACACGCACATAAAAGATCCCCAGAAAACACTAGTATCCTGACCGAACTCCAAACCACTCGAACAAAATTAGATAACTTCTTAGATATAGAATACCAGCTTTAACGCAAGAAAACTAATAGTTTGTTTTATTTCGAAAGCAATAGATCAGGTAAACTTTTAGCCAGAGCGTTAAAAAAAAAGAGACTTAAATCCCATATCTATGAAATACAAAACCCCAAAGGGAACCCGCTCCAGACTACCCCAGACATCCTACAGGCCTTCCATGCATACTACACATCATTATATAATCTTCAAAATGAAAACCCTACAGTAGACAATTCCACCAAACTCACCGAATATATCACAAAATACCCGACACCCACACTGACAGAAGATCAAAAAAATCTACTCAACAACCCAATAACCCCTCAAGAAGTCCAAACAGCTATCAAGTCCCTTAAAAATGGGAAAAGCCCAGGGCCTGATGGCTTTACGGCTAAATATTATAAAACCTTCTCGGACACACTGACACCCCACCTTACTATGATTTTCAACGAAGTAGCAAACAATAACCCCTTCCCATCCACAATGTTAGAGGCACAGGTCGTTGTGCTCCCGAAACCAGGCAAACCTCCAGATACACCTATGAATTTCCGCCCAATTTCCCTCCTGAATTTTGATATAAAACTGTTCGCAAAAATCATAGCTACTAGAATGAATTCAATCCTACCCTCAATCATCCATATCAACCAAGCAGGCTTCACACCTTCTAGAGAGGCAAGGGATAATACCAACAAAATATTGAACCTTATGGAATATGCCGCTATCCAAAAGATCCCCTCGGCATTCTTGGCTATGGATGCAGAAAAAGCCTTTGACAGGCTAGATTGGTCTTTTCTAAAACAAACCATGCACATATTCGGCTTCCCACAACAAATTATAGGGAAAATATTTGCACTTTATAATAACCCACAAGCCAAAATTAAACTAAATGACTCTATTTACCCCCCTTTCATCATTAAAAACGGAACCAGACAGGGCTGCCCACTCTCCCCGCTTTTATTTATACTGGCGATGGAAGTACTTGCCATCCACATCAGACATGATACCAACATTCTTGGAATGAAGATTGGATCTACTACATATAAAATAACCCTTTATGCAGATGATATCTTTTTAACGCTAACAGACCCTGAAAAATCACTACCCCCCCTGTTACGAACACTACAAGCGTACGGATCACACTCCAACTTTAAAAACAATATCTCAAAATCCGAACTAATGGCTTTACACCTACGCCCCGAGGTAACAGAAAAAATACAACAAAACTACCATTTTCGTATACAACCTAAAGCAATAAAATATTTGGGGGTATTTATCTCACCATCTATAGAAACCATAGTCTCCCTAAACTACAAAACTCTTAACTCAACAACCCAAGCAACCCTCAACTCATGGAAATGTAAGCCCCTCTCTTGGCTAGGTAAAATCAACGCGATCAAAATGACTATCTTGCCCAAAATCCTGTACTACCTACAAACCCTCCCAGTCCCCCTCCCCGATCGCCTACTATTTTCCTTACAAAAACAAATAAACTGCTTCATATGGTCGCATAAAAGGCCTCGTATCGCTACTTCCACACTATACCGCCCGAAAGAGTTAGGAGGGATTGGAGCCCCAAATTTAATGCGTTACAGACAGGCAGTCTTCCTCACGCGAATAGCCGACTGGTGTAAACACAACATGAACAAGGAATGGGTACAGCTAGAGCAATCACTTTCAGACTGCCACTACCTGTGTGGGAACTGTTGGATCCCCAACCCCCAACGTAAATTACTTCACACAACCCCTAAGATCGTACACGAAACCCTTAGACAATGGGATAAAATACTTCTGAAACACCCCACAGTCTCTACCACATATTCACCTCTGACCCCGGTTAGCAAGAACACACCACTCTCATTCTTGAAAAGAACTCCTGACATATCCCAAACCACCCCTTTTCTACATAGCTCTATCCCACACCACCTTCTATACAAAGGAGACGGAATCCAATCACAACAGGAGATATGCGATACCCTTGGGGCCAACTTTCGAAACTGGTTCACTTACACACAGCTGCAACACTATTTAACAACACACACCTCCAGACTTCAATTTAAAAGGCGACTCTCTCAATTCGAAACAATATGCTTTCACTCTCAACCACGGAGAGGAATCCTATCTTTAACTTATAAAATATTATCACAAACATCCCACTCGACACCCCCGACATATGTAGCTAAATGGGAAGAGGACTTAGAAGCCGCCCCAGACCTATCAGACTGGAATATCATATTTCACCAGATGACAAAAGCTTCATCATCCATTTCGGTGTTGGAAATGAATACCAAACTGCTATGCAGGTGGCATTACACACCAGTTCGACTACACCACATATTCCCCAACACAACCGGTATGTGCTGGAGGGGCTGCGGAGAGTCGGCCACTTTTGCACATATCTGGTGGACCTGCCCGACAGCATCATCTTTCTGGCGCTCCCTTAGACCAGAGATTGAAAGGGTTTTGGGTGCACCACTCCCGTTCACACCATGGGTTTTCCTATTCAACAAATTCCCCAAAATTCCATGCAAACTAAAACAAACACTCCTCACAATCATGATTAACTCGGCAAAAAGACTAATCCCGCTTAACTGGAAAAAATCAGATCTGCCACCCCCAGCAGTCTGGAAATCCAAAGTGACACACTATCTCCAGTTAGAGAAATACCACTATACCAGCACCAGGAGAGTAGAAGAATTCCATAATATATCATTTCTTTGGGAGGAATATATTAACAGCCAACAACAATCCATCCCCTTGACCAATCCTATCAATTGCCCATAAAAATGCGACCTCGCATGCAATACCCCTATATTCAGACTCTAAAAACATTCATAACACAGGGTTTACTCAGGATAGTCAGAAGGAGGTCACAGACATTCCCACAAAGGTCCTTTTCATCACTAATATATCTATCGTAAACTTCTATTTCTGAGTGTCGGCTGATTAGTACTCACTGCCTAACCCACCAATAAAAACCAACCTCGAGTACTACTGTTATAAACCCTATTGTTTATTTGTAACTGATAACTATCTATTGTAACATCTGATGCTAATTTAAAAGTGTTTTTAATGCTTTTCTATGTATATTTTGGAATTATCTCAATAAAAGAATTTAAACTTCAAAAAAAAAAACCAAAAAAAAAACCTTTACTAATTGGTTTCAAGCTTTTGTTATTTATGCCAGTGTATTTGCTGGTAAGTTTCCTGAACAGGGAGCAGCTCTTTTTTGTTATTTAGATGAAGTTGCTGCTGCTCAGAGAACATATGGGGGTATGGCTTGGTGGGTTTATGATGAGCAATTTAGGCAACGTTTGTTGGTTAAGCCTGAGATGAAATGGGATGATCGGGATATGGGTCTTTGGCTCAAGATAATGACCCCGTTAAGGTCTTCGCAGACTTTTCGAGGGGGAGCCGGCGGGTCGCTCCAGAGTGGGTCGTTGGCAACAGTTAGAAAATGTTTCTGCTTCGCTTTTAATGAGAAGATTTGCAAATGGGGATCTGCCTGTAAATTCAGACATGAGTGTTCAGGGTGCGGGGGTGCTCACTCATTCTCCAAGTGTTTCAAAAAGAACAAATTGGGTGGAGCCCAGGAGTTGTCTGAAAAAGGGAGTAACTCCGGTGAGGTTAAACGGGATGGAGCTGTGGCTCGTCCTTTACGCTAAACAAAAGGGTTTTAGGGAGAAAGCTTTGCTATTGTTTCATGGTTTTGAATATGGTTTTAAAATTCCATCTTCTGGCGGAGTTGTTCATTATAGAGGCAATCTGAAGTCAGCTAGGGAATGGCCAGATGTTGTTAAGAGTAAACTTGAGAAGGAGGTTTTGTTGGGTCGAATGGCGGGACCTTTTAAAGTTCCCCAATCCCCCATTTGCGTATTTCACCTTTGGGTGTGGTCCCTAAGAAAGATCCGGGTAAATTCCGTCTTATTCATCACTTGTCTTTTCCAAAGGGTGGGTCTGTGAACGATGGTATTCCGGAGGAATTATCGTTAGTGTCTTATGCATCTTTCGACCTGGCCGTTAAGATGGTTAGGGAAGCGGGTCAGTTTGCTTGGCTGGCCAAGGTTGATATAGAGGCAGCCTTTCGGTTGCTTCCGGTTCATCCTTCTTCCCACTATCTCTTGGGTTGCTGTTTTGATGGAGTTTTTTATGTGGATCTTTGCCTTCCGATGGGATGTTCCATTTCCTGTTCATTGTTTGAGTGTTTTAGTTCCTTTTTGGAATGGGTAGTTAAAGTTAAGTCAGGATTTTCTTCTATTGTACATTATCTCGATGACTTTCTTTTTGTGGGTCCTCCTGAGTCGGATGTTTGTTTGAAGTTGAGGGATTGTTTTTATGTAATGGCATCTGAATTTGGGGTTCCTATTGCAATGGAAAAATCTGAGGGTCCAGTTACGGCCCTTAATTTTTTTTGGGATCACAATTGATTCGGCTAAGATGGAATGTAGGTTGCCGAGGAAAAAGATTGTGGATTTGTCGGAAATGATTCAGCGTTTTCTTGGTGTTCGTAAGGTGACTTTGCGTGAAATGCAATCACTGTTGGGGAAATTGAATTTTGCTTGCAGAATAATTCCTATTGGGAGAGTGTTTTCTAGGAGAATGTCATTGGCCACATCTGGTGTAAGCAAGCCTCATCATTTTGTGAGGGTTAAAAAAGGTCACAAAAATGATTTGAGGGTTTGGTTAGAGTTCCTTAAAAATTTTAATGGAGCTGCGATCTTCATGGAAGCTCGGATCTCCAATGTTGAGTTGGATTTGGTAACTGATGCAGCTGGTGGTGTTGGTTTTGGGGCTTATTTTCCGGTTCATTGGTGTGCGGATGTGTGGCCTCAGGATTGGGTGGGACTCGGTTTAACTCGAAACCTGGTATTTCTTGAACTATTCCCGATATTGGTAGCTTTATTTGTTTGGGAGGGTGACTTGGCTAATAAATCTATATTATTCCACACGGATAATATGGGTGTTGTTTCTGCTATCAATTCGTTTTCTGCGTCCTCATTGCCAGTTTTGCGTTTATTGAGAGTACTGGTTTTGAAATGTTTGAGTATGAATGTTTTTGTCAGGGCTAAACATATCCCTGGTAAGTGCAATTTGATAGAAGATGCTTTATCTCGTTCACAGTGGATCCATTTTTGGGAGCTCGCGCCTCAGGCAGATGCAGTCGGATCAATTATGGAGGCTTGGGGTGGAGGATTGGCTGAGTTAGTTAAGAATTCTTTGGCTCCAGGTACTTGGTCTTATTATGGATCAGTCTGGAGAGAATGGTAAATGTGGTTAGATCAGGCTGACCTTAAGGAAGGGCCTGATGATGTCACAGGTTGTTTATTGGAATGGATGTGGCATTGGGGAACTTGGGGTTTGTCAGCATCTAATATGGATAAAAGATTGGCGGCCTTAGCATTTAGATTCTGTTTATTGGGTATGTGTGACAATACAAAGATTTTTTGGGTCCTTCAGGTCCTTAAGGGTTTGAAAAAGAAGGCGAAGAATACAGATAAGAGAAGGCCTATTACATTTACATTGCTGGAAAAGATTTGTGTAGTACTGGCTTATATTTGTTCATCAGCATTTGAGATAACATTGTTTCGAACGGCCTTTGTTTTGGCCTTTTTTGGGGCTTTCAGGATATCCGAATTAGTAAGCCCTAGCAGGACAGTTTCTGGGGGTTTGCAAAAAGAAGATGTGATATGGGATGAAAATAGGGTGGAAATTTTATTGAGGAGTAGTAAAAACTGACATTTATAAAAAAGGCAAGTATATAGTTCTGTTCCATAGTGGGGACAGTGGTGTGTCCTTGTCAGGTATTGATGCATTATGGGTCTATACGACCTTCAAAGATGGCCAGTTATTGATTCATTCTGATGTTCCTTTTGGTCACAGTATCAATTTAGAGCCATTTTGAAGGGAACAATTAGGTTATTGGGTTTTAATCCATTAGAGTTTTGGTCTCATTCATTCCGTATAGGGGCCGCTACTGAGGCTTCTATTCTAGGTTTGAAGGAAGATATAGTTAAAAAGATTGGTAGATGGGGTTCAAATCGTTATAAAATCCTACGTTAGGGCCTGATTTGAGAGTTAAAAAAATAAATAAAAAAAAATAATAAATTGGGAGAATGTTGTGGGAATGCCTGAGCAAATAGTATCCTGAATGTTTTTTTCTTTTATTTTGTGTATTTTCAGGTGTGAGGATTGTATGGGTGATGGGGCATTCATTTATTTATTGGGCCAATGCTGAGGCCAGTAAGAAATGGGCGGCCTGCAGCTTGGGTGTCCAGTTGGTCAATGGGAAGTCAAATGGTTTGGAATTAGGGGCATGTGTTGGGAGGCTTTTGTTTCCAGTATTGTTGAATACAGCAAGGTTTTCCACCATCCTGGTGTTTTAGTGTTGCATTTGGGTGGGAATGACTTAGGTATTATTCCTCAAAAGGAACTAGTCAGAAGAATAAAAAGAGATTTGGGCAATATTAAAGATCTTTACCCGGAGATAAAGATAATTTGGTCACAGATTACTCCACGACTAGTGTGGAAATCAGCATGGGATTATGAAAAGCTTGAAAGAAGCCGTAAAAAAATTAATAAAATAATTAGTTCCTTTGTAAGAAGGTTGGGGGGGGGTGTTGTTTTTCACCCAGAGTTTGAAGTCGAAGGGGCTTGAGGAATTTTATCTCAAGGATGGGGTTCCCTTCAATCAATTCGGGCTGCAGCTATTCTTGTTTGACATAAAAGAAGCTTTGGAAAATATTTTGGGTTTGGCGGGGACTGGGCTGCTTGAGCAGACCAGTCGGTGGTGGGGTGCTAGTTCCCAGACAAATATTTTAAGCAATATGGCCAAGTGATTTGGAGGATTTTAAGAAGTTTGCCTCTCCATGGGGTGAGCGGGGGCAACAGGTTTATTATAGGGGACATAGGGGTTTCCCTATTAAAGTGGAGGTGTGCTTGGTACGACTCAACGTGGATAATAGTTTGAGTCCAGTTTTTTGAATGGACGGCCATTGTTGTTTTTTGTGGGTTTGGGAACTAGCACCACTGTGGGGAATTGGCAATATGTTTAAGATGTTTTAATGTTAATTAAGAACATCAGGTATGTTTTGTTTAAAATGTTTAAAGATGTTTTTAGTATAGTTTAATATTTAATTTATGTTATTAATAAAATGGCTGTGGCCCAATTTTTATACCAAATTTTTTTGTGTAAGTCTTATTTATATAAGTAATGTATTTTATAATGTTATTATGTTGGGCCGGGGATTGATGACTTTAAAGGTCAAGGAGCCCCTGGGAGGTGCGAAGTAATGGGAAGGGGCCTGTGACCGTTGGAGGAATAGGCCTGGTTTGTTCTGATTGGGTATTAAGGGGGTAATGGGCGGGGTTAGCACGCTGCTACGGTCGTACTTAAGAAAAGAGGCGGGGAGAATCTGTCATCAGCTTGTTAGGAAAATCTGTGTGGGAAAAGGTGTCCCTCCCCTCTCCCTGAATATATTGTGTTCCTTCCTTGTTTTGGTGATGTGTCGCAGCAAGACGGGGGGTGCTAGTTCCCAGACAAATATTTTAAGCAATATGGCCAAGTGATTTGGAGGATTTTAAGAAGTTGCCTCTCTATGGGTGGTGAGGGCGGGCAACTGGTTTATTATAGGGACACAGGGATGTTATTACGGAAAAAAACTAAGAAACATTAAAAGGGAATTAGAGAAAAGGAACAACAGTCAATCCAGATGTTTCAACTCTGGAAGACACCAATTCAGATAATAACACAGATTCTGTGTTCGAGATTCAGAAAGCAGAGGACAAAGACAAAGAACAAGCACAGAAGACTGGTCCTTCACAACACAAAGAAGAAGATATAATTCGACATACAATTCACTAGACATGTGCGGCGGTCGAAAAATTTGTTTCGGTTCGTTTCGTTTCGATTCGTTTTTTTTTTTTCCGGCTCGGTTCGGTCAAATTAATTCGGTATGCGTACTTATTCATTTTGGTAATGTTCGTAATTTAGTTAATTTGTTCTTTCGGATTCATTCGAAACAGCTATTCGAATTTCGGACCGATTCGTAATTTCGGACCGATACGTAATTTCGGACCGAAACGTAATTTCGGTCCGAATTTAATTTCGGTCCGAATAGTAATTTATGACGTTTTTTTAATTTCGTATACGATTCGGTTCGATTATTTCGAATACATTCAATTTGTTTTTCTAATCGATTAGATATTATTTTATCATATCAAATATTATTCATAAATGAAATGTATTGTATTCCACTTTTAAATGACTGTAATATATTAATAATAAATAAATGTAATATGTCATTTAAACACTATCTTTATAATTATTTAGACTGTGCAGTGTGCAGTGTGTGTGCACTGTGCAGCCAATCAGGCAGCCTGGTTGACAATTATGCTTGCATCACTCCTGCACACTATAGCCACACCCATGTAACTAATATCTGATTCTTATAATTTTTGTGAGTTGAAGAGAGCAGTTTGTGGGAGAGAGAATGGTCTTGTTAGGAGAAATGGTATTTGTCATGGAGGTGATAGGGACAGTAGAGATAGGGACATTGTAGCTAGGGAGAGTACTAGAGGTAGTGATAGTGGACGTAGGGATAGGGACCGTGGAGCTAGGGAGAGTACTAGTAATAATAAAAGGGATAGTGATAGAGGTAGGGATAGGCATAGGAGGATTCATCATAGGGCTTAGGGACCTTGGTAGTACTAGGGAGAGGGGTAGTTAGGGGACAAGGAGAAGGCATGGGTAAGCACACCAGTGCCAAAAAACATTGTAAGAGGAGGATGCCACTTACAAGTTCCTCTGCCACATCACCAAGGCATAGAGGGCCAATGTTTACAGCAGATGAAAATTGGTGTCTAGTGTCTGCTGTGCTGAAAGTCAGGCACATTTTGTTTTCGTCGAGTGTTTCCTCCTCGGGCCAAGGCAAGCGGCATGGAACACTGTTCGTGACGCGTGTCTTGGCAGTTGGAGCAGTGGAGGCGGACAGCCGCCTGTGTCAAGCACCGGTAAGTTATTAAAACAATTTTCGTTTATAGTAAAAAACTAACTCAGTGTGTGTTAGCCTGTTGTGGTACATACTACACAGGCCAAATGTGTAAACTTAAAGAAATACATTCAATTAATATTATTTTTCATTGTAATGGCATCTTTATTTGAAAAAAGCAGGAATGTAAGTCAAGCTTAAAGGGATAGTAAACTCTGAAAATTTAATTTCATGATTCTGCTAGAGCATTTATTCGTAATAGACATGTGCGGTTCGTTTCGGATTTATTCGGAAATTCGGAAAATTCGGTAAATTCGGAGATTCGGATAGATTCGAATTTCCGAATTAAAATACTTCCGAATCTACCGAATGAATCCAATATAGCTGCCGTATCTCCGAATAAATCCATGAATTAGCTCGGTAAATTCTGCATTTCCCCATAGGAAACAATGGGAGTTTCGGCTGAAAAAAAAACTAACACCGCAGCCCCATTGTTTCCTATGGGGAAACACTAAGGCCTAGATTTGGAGTCGGCGGTAAAAGGGCTGTTAACGCTCCGCGGGCTTTTTTCTGGCCGCACCATAAATTTAACTCTGGTATCGAGAGTTCAAAACAAATGCTGCGGTTAGGCTCCAAAAAAGGAGCGTAGAGGCATTTTTACCGCAAATGCAACTCTCGATACCAGAGCTGCTTACGGACGCGGCCGGCATCAAAAACGTGCTCGTGCACGATTCTCCCATAGGAAACAATGGGGCTGTTTGAGCTGAAAAAAAACCTAACACCTGCAAAAAAGCAGCGTTCAGCTCCTAACGCAGCCCCATTGTTTCCTATGGGGAAACACTTCCTACGTCTGCACCTAACACTCTAACATGTACCCCGAGTCTAAACAACCCTAACCTTACACTTATTAACCCCTAATCTGCCGCCCACGCTATCGCTGACCCCCTGCATTACACTTTTAACCCCTAATCTGCCGCTCCGTAAAACGCCGCCACCTACGTTATCCCTATGTACCCCTAATCTGCTGCCCTAACATCGCCGACCCCTATGTTATATTTATTAACCCCTAATCTGCCCCAAACAACGTCGCCGACACCTGCCTACACTTATTAACCCCTAATCTGCCGACCGGACCTGAGCGCTACTATAATAAAGTTATTAACCCCTAATCCGCCTCACTAACCCTATCATAAATAGTATTAACCCCTAATCTGCCCTCCCTAACATCGCTGACACCTACCTTCAATTATTAACCCCTAAACTTCCGATCGGAGCTCACCGCTATTCTAATAAATGGATTAACCCCTAAAGCTAAGTCTAACCCTAATACTAACACCCCCCTAAGTTAAATATAATTTAAATCTAACGAAATAAATTAACTCTTATTAAATAACTTATTCCTATTTAAAGCTAATTACTTACCTGTAAAATAAATCCTAATATAGCTACAATATAAATTATAATGATATTATAGCTATTTTAGGATTAATATTTATTTTACAGGCAACTTTGTAATTATTTTAACCAGGTACAATAGATATTAAATAGTTAAGAACTATTTAATAGTTACCTAGTTAAAATAATAACAAATTTACCTGTAAAATAAATATTAATCCTAAGTTATAATTAAACCTAACACTACCCTATCAATAAAATAATTAAATAAACTACCTACAATTACCTACAATTAACCTAACACTACACTATCAATAAATAAATTAAACACAATTGCTACAAATAAATACAATTAAATAAACTAGCTAAAGTACAAAAAATAAAAAAGAACTAAGTTACAGAATATAAAAAAATATTTACAAACATAAGAAAAATATTACAACAATTTTAAACTAATTACACCTACTCTAAGCCCCCTAATAAAATAACAAAGCCCCCCAAAATAAAAAATTCCCTACCCTATTCTAAATTAAAAAAGTTACAAGCTCTTTTACCTTACCAGCCCTGAACAGGGCCCTTTGCGGGGCATGCCCCAAGAATTTCAGCTCTTTTGCCTGTAAAAGAATAAATACAATACCCCCCCCCCCAACATTACAACCCACCACCCACATACCCCTAATCTAACCCAAACCCCCCCTTAAATAAACCTAACACTAAGCCCCTGAAGATCTTCCTACCTTGTCTTCACCATCCAGGTATCACCGATCCGTCCTGGCTCCAAGATCTTCATCCAACCCAAGCGGGGTTGGCGATCCATAATCCGGTGCTCCAAAGTCTTCCTCCTATCCGGCAAGAAGAGGACATCCGGACCGGCAAACATCTTCTCCAAGCGGCATCTTCGATCTTCTTCCATCCGTGCGGAGCGGGTCCATCTTGAAGCAGGCGACGCGGATCCATCCTCTTCTTCCGATGTCTCCCGACTAATGACGGTTCCTTTAAGGGACGTCATCCAAGATGGCGTCCCTCGAATTCCGATTGGCTGATAGGATTCTATCAGCCAATCGGAATTAAGGTAGGAATTTTCTGATTGGCTGATGGAATCAGCCAATCAGAATCAAGTTCAATCCGATTGGCCGATCCCATCAGCCAATCAGATTGAGCTCGCATTCTATTGGCTGATCGGAACAGCCAATAGAATGCGAGCTCAATCTGATTGGCTGATTGGATCAGCCAATCGGATTGAACTTGATTCTGATTGGCTGATTCCATCAGCCAATCAGAAAATTCCTACCTTAATTCCGATTGGCTGATAGAATCCTATCAGCCAATCGGAATTCGAGGGACGCCATCTTGGATGACGTCCCTTAAAGGAACCGTCATTAGTCGGGAGACATCGGAAGAAGAGGATGGATCCGCGTCGCCTGCTTCAAGATGGACCCGCTCCGCACCGGATGGAAGAAGATCGAAGATGCCGCTTGGAGAAGATGTTTGCCGGTCCGGATGTCCTCTTCTTGCCGGATAGGAGGAAGACTTTGGAGCACCGGATTATGGATCGCCAACCCCCGCTTGGGTTGGATGAAGATCTTGGAGCCAGGACGGATCGGTGATACCTGGATGGTGAAGACAAGGTAGGAAGATCTTCAGGGGCTTAGTGTTAGGTTTATTTAAGGGGGGTTTGGGTTAGATTAGGGGTATGTGGGTGGTGGGTTGTAATGTTGGGGGGGGGGGTATTGTATTTATTCTTTTACAGGCAAAAGAGCTGAAATTCTTGGGGCATGCCCCGCAAAGGGCCCTGTTCAGGGCTGGTAAGGTAAAAGAGCTTGTAACTTTTTTCATTTAGAATAGGGTAGGGAATTTTTTATTTTGGGGGGCTTTGTTATTTTATTAGGGGGCTTAGAGTAGGTGTAATTAGTTTAAAATTGTTGTAATATTTTTCTTATGTTTGTAAATATTTTTTTATTTTCTGTAACTTAGTTCTTTTTATTTTTTGTACTTTAGCTAGTTTATTTAATTGTATTTATTTGTAGCAATTGTGTTTAATTTATTTATTGATAGTGTAGTGTTAGGTTAATTGTAGGTAATTGTAGGTAGTTTATTTAATTATTTTATTGATAGGGTAGTGTTAGGTTTAATTATAACTTAGGTTAGGATTTATTTTACAGGTAAATTTGTTATTATTTTAACTAGGTAACTATTAAATAGTTCTTAACTATTTAATAGCTATTGTACCTGGTTAAAATAATTACAAAGTTGCCTGTAAAATAAATATTAATCCTAAAATAGCTATAATATCATTATAATTTATATTGTAGCTATATTAGGATTTATTTTACAGGTAAGTATTTAGCTTTAAATAGGAATAATTTTTTTAATAAGAGTTAATTTATTTCGTTAGATTTAAATTATATTTAACTTAGGGGGGTGTTAGTATTAGGGTTAGACTTAGCTTTAGGGGTTAATCCATTTATTAGAATAGCGGTGAGCTCCGATCGGAAGTTTAGGGGTTAATAATTGAAGGTAGGTGTCAGCGATGTTAGGGAGGGCAGATTAGGGGTTAATACTATTTATGATAGGGTTAGTGAGGCGGATTAGGGGTTAATAACTTTATTATAGTAGCGCTCAGGTCCGGTCGGCAGATTAGGGGTTAATAAGTGTCGGCGACGTTGTGGGGGGCAGATTAGGGGTTAATAAATATAATATAGGGGTCGGCGGTGTTAGGGGCAGCAGATTAGGGGTACATAAGGATAACGTAGGTGGCGGCGCTTTGCGGTCGGCAGATTAGGGGTTAATTATTGTAAGTAGCTGGCGGCGACGTTGTGGGGGGCAGGTTAGGGGTGAATAAATATAATATAGGGGTCGTCGGTGTTAGGGGCAGCAGATTAGGGGTACATAAATATAACGTAGGTGGCGGTCGGCAGATTAGGGGTTAAAAATTTTAATCGAGTGGCGGCGGTGTGGGGGGACCTCGGTTTAGGGGTACATAGGTAGTTTATGGGTGTTAGTGTACTTTAGGGTACAGTAGTTAAGAGCTTTATAAACCGGCGTTAGCCAGAAAGCTCTTAACTCCTGCTATTTTCAGGCGGCTGGAATTTTGTCGTTAGAGCTCTAACGCTCACTGCAGAAACGACTCTAAATACCGGCGTTAGAAAGATCCCATTGAAAAGATAGGCTACGCAAATGGCGTAGGGGGATCTGCGGTATGGAAAAGTCGCGGCTGAAAAGTGAGCGTTAGACCCTTTAATCACTGACTCCAAATACCAGCGGGCGGCCAAAACCAGCGTTAGGAGCCTCTAACGCTGGTTTTGACGGCTACCGCCGAACTCTAAATCTAGGCCTAAGTCTGCACCTAACACCCTAACATGTACCCCGAGTCTCTAAACACCCCTAATCTGACACTTATTAACCCCTAATCTGCCGCCCCCGCTATCGCTGACACCTGCATTATCTTATTAACCCCTAATCTGCCGACCGGATATCGCCGCCACCTACATTATAGCTATTAACCCCTAATCTGCTGTCCCTAACATCGCCGACCCCTACATTATAGTTATTAACCCCTAATCTCCCCCCCCCCAACTTCGCCGCAATCTAACTACAAGTATTAACCCCTAATCTGCCGACCGGATATTGCCGCCACCTACATTATAGCTATTAACCCCTAATCTGCTGTCCATAACATCGCCGACCCCTACATTATAGTTATTAACCCCTAATCTGCCCCCCCCCAACATCGCCGCAATCTAACTACAAGTATTAACCCCTAATCTGCCGACCGGATATCGCCGCCACTTACATTATAGCTATTAACCCCTAATCTGCTGTCCCAAACATCACCGACCCCTACATTATAGTTATTAACCCCTAATCTGCCCCCCCAATGTCGCCTCAATCTAACTACAAGTATTAACCCCTAATCTGCCGACCTGATATCGCCGCAACCTAAAATTATAGCTATTAACCCCTAAGATGCTGTCCCTAACATCGCCGACCCCTACATTATAGTTATTAACCCCTAATCTGCCCACCCCCAACGTCACCGCAATCTAACTACAATTATTAACCCCTAATCTGCCGACCAGAAATCGCTGCCACTATAATAAATGTATTAACCCCTAAACCGCCGCACTCCCGCCTCGCAAACACTATAATACATTTTATTAACCCCTAATCTGCCCTCCCTAACATCGCCACCACCTACCTACAGATATTAACCCCTAATCTCCCGCTCCCAACGTCGCCGCTACTATAATAAGGATATTAACCCCTAAACCTAAGTCTAACCCTAACACTAACACCCCCTAACTTAAATATAATTTAAATAAAACGAAATAAATTTACTATAGTTAAATAAATGAATCCTATTTAAAACTAAATACTTACCTGTAAAATAAACCCTAATATAGCTGCAATATAAATAATAGTTACATTGTAGCTATTTTAGGATTTATATTTATTTTACAGGCAACTTTGTATTTATTTTAACTAGGTACAATAGTTATTACATAGTTAATAACTATTTAATAACTACCTAGCTAAAATAAATACAAATTTACCTGTAAAATAAATCCTAACCTAAGTTACAATTACACCTAACACTAAACTATCATTAAATTAATTAAATAAATGAATCCTATTTAAAACTAAATACTTACCTGTAAAATAAACCCTAATATAGCTACAATATAACTAATAGTTACATTGTAGCTATTTTAGGATTTATATTTATTTTACAGGCAACTTTGTATTTATTTTAACTAGGTAAAATAGCTATTAAATAGATATTTACTGTTTAATAGCTACCTAGTTAAAATAATTACAAAATTACCTGTAAAATAAATCCTAACCTAAGTTACAATTAAACCTAACACTACACTATCATTAAATAAATTAAATAAATTAACTACAAGTACCTACAATTAAATACAATGAAATAAACTAAACTAAAGTACAAAAAAACAAACACTAAATTACAAAAAATAAAAAAATATTACAAGAATTTTAAACTAATTACACCTAATCTAAGCCCCCTAATAAAATAACAAAGCCCCCCAAAATAAAAAAATGCCCTACCCTATACTAAATTACAAAAGTTAACAGCTCTATTACCTTACCAGTCCTTAAAAGGGCCTTTTGCGGGGGCATGCCCCAAAGAAAACAGCTCTTTTGCCTGTAAAAAAAAAACACAATACCCCCCCCCACATTACAACCCACCACCCACATACCCCTACTCTAACCCAAACCCCCCTTAAATAAACCTAACACTACCCCCCTGAAGATCTCCCTACCTTGAGTCGTGTTCACCCAGCCGGGACGAAGTCTTCATCCGATGGGGCAGAAGAGGACATCCAGACCGGCAGAAATCTTCATCCAAGCGGGGCAAGAAGAGGTCTTCCATCCATCAGAAGTCTTGATCCAGGCAGCATCTTCTATGTTCATCCATCTGGAGCGGAGCGGCAGCATCCAGAATACATCCGACGCGGAGCATCCTCTTCTTTCTTGATCCGACGACTAAATGACTGTACCTTTAAGTGACGTCATCCAAGATGGCGTCCCTTGAATTCTGATCGGAACAGCCAATAGAATGCAAGGTCAATCTGATTGGCTGATTGGATCAGCCAATCGGATTGAACTTGAATCTGATTGGCTGATTGAATCAGCCAATCAGATTTTTCCTACCTTAATTCCGATTGGCTGATAGAATCCTATCAGCAAATCGGAATTCAAGGGACGCCATCTTGGATGACGTCACTTAAAGGTACAGTAGTTTAGTCGTCGGATCAAGAAAGAAGAGGATGCTCCGCGTCGGATGTCTTCAGGATGCTGCCGCTCCACTCCGGATGGATGAACAGAGAAGATGCCACCTGGATCAAGACTTCTGATGTATGGAAGACCTCTTCTTGCCCCGCTTGGATGAAGACTTCTGCCGGTCCGGATGTCCTCTTCTGCCCCATCGGATGAAGACTTCGGCCCGGCTGGGTGAACACGACTCAAGGTAGGGAGATCTTCAGGGGGGTAGTGTTAGGTTTATTTAAGGGGGGTTTGGGTTAGAGTAGGGGTATGTGGGTGGTGGGTTGTAATGTGGGGGGGGGTATTGTGTTTTTTTTTTACAGGCAAAAGAGCTGTTTTCTTTGGGGCATGCCCCCGCAAAAGGCCCTTTTAAGGGCTGGTAAGGTAATAGAGCTGTTAACTTTTGTAATTTAGTATAGGGTAGGGCATTTTTTTTATTTTCGGGGGCTTTGTTATTTTATTAGGGGGCTTAGATTAGGTGTAATTAGTTTAAAATTCTTGTAATATTTTTTTATTTTTTGTAATTTAGTGTTTGTTTTTTTGTACTTTAGTTTAGTTTATTTCATTGTATTTAATTGTAGGTACTTGTAGTTAATTTATTTAATTTATTTCATGATAGTGTAGTGTTAGGTTTAATTGTAACTTAGGTTAGGATTTATTTTACAGGTAATTTTGTAATTATTTTAACTAGGTAGCTATTAAACAGTAAATATCTATTTAATAGCTATTTTGCCTAGTTAAAATAAATACAAAGTTGCCTGTAAAATAAATATAAATCCTAAAATAGCTACAATGTAACTATTAGTTATATTGTAGCTATATTAGGGTTTATTTTACAGGTAAGTATTTAGTTTTAAATAGGATTAATTTATTTAACTAATTTAATGATAGTGTAGTGTTAGGTGTAATTGTAACTTAGGTTAGGATTTATTTTACAGGTAAATTTGTATTTATTTTAGCTAGGTAGTTATTAAATAGTTATTAACTATTTAATAACTATTGTACCTAGTTAAAATAAATACAAAGTTGCCTGTAAAATAAATATAAATCCTAAAATAGCTACAATGTAACTATTAGTTATATTGTAGCTATATTAATAGCTAGTAGGGGGCTTAGATTATGTGTAATTAGTTTAAAATTATTGTAATATTTTATTATTTTTGGTAATTTAGTGTTTGTTTGTTTTTTGGTACTTTTCTGATGGATGGAAGACCTCTTCTTGCCACGCTTGGATGAAGACTTCTGCCGGTCTGGATGTCCTCTTCTGCCCCATCGGATGAAGACTTCGGCCCGGCTGGGTGAACACAACTCAAGGTAGGGAGATCTTCAGGGGGGTAGTTTTAGGTCTATTTAAGGGGGGTTTGGGTTAGAGTAGGGGTATGTGGGTGGTGGGTTGTAATGTGGGGGGGGGGGTATTGTGTTTTTTTTTACAGGCAAAAGAGCTGTTTTCTTTGGGGCATGCCCCGCAAAAGGCCCTTTTAAGGGCTGGTAAGGTAATAGAGCTGTTAACTTTTGTAATTTAGTATAGGGTAGGGCATTTTTTTATTTTGGGGGGCTTTGTTATTTTATTAGGGGGCTCAGATTAGGTGTAATTAGTTTAAAATTCTTGTAATATTTTTTATTTTTGTAATTTAGTGTTTGTTTTTTTGTACTTTAGTTTAGTTAATTTAATTGTAGATAATTGTAGGTACTTGTAGTTAATTTATTTAATGATAGTGTAGTGTTAGGTTTAATTGTAACTTAGGTTAGGATTTATTTTTCAGGTAATTTTGTAATTATTTTAACTAGGTAGCTATTAAATAGTCAATATCTATTTAATAGCTATTTTACCTAGTTAAAATAAATACAAAGTTGCCTGTAAAATAAATATAAATCCTAAAATAGCTACAATGTAACTATTAGTTATATTGCAGCTATATTAGGGTTTATTTTACAGGTAAGTATTTAGTTTTAAATAGGATTCATTTATTTAATTAATTTAATGATAGTGTAGTGTTAGGTGTAATTGTAACTTAGGTTAGGATTTATTTTACAGGTAAATTTGTATTTATTTTAGCTAGGTAGTTATTAAATAGTTATTAACTATTTACTAGCTATTGTACCTAGTTAAAATAAATGCAAAGTTGCCTGTAAAATAAATATAAATCCTAAAATAGCTACAATGTAACTATTAGTTATATTGTAGCTATATTAATAGCTAGTAGGGGGCTTAGATTAGGTGTAATTATTTTAAAATTCTTGTAATATTTTATTATTTTGGTAATTTAGTGTTTGTTTGTATTTTGGTACTTTTCGGATGAAGACTTCGGCCCGGCTGGGTGAACACGACTCAAGGTAGGGAGATCTTCAGGGGGGTAGTGTTAGGTTTATTTAAGGGGGATTTGGGTTAGAGTAGGGGTATGTGGGTAGTGGGTTGTAATGTTGGGGGGTGGTGTTTATTTTACAGGCAAAAGAGCTGTTTTCTTTGGGGCATGCCCCCCAAAAGGCCCTTTTAAGGGCTGGTAAGGTAATAGAGCTGTTAACTTTTGTAATTTAGTATAGGGTAGGGCATTTTTTTAATTTGGGGGGCTTTGTTATTTTATTAGTGGGCTTAGATTAGGTGTAATTAGTTTAAAATTCTTGTAATATTTTTTTATTTTTTTTTAATTTAGTGTTTTGGTTTTTTTTGTAATTTAGTGTTTGTTTTTTTGTCCTTTAGTTTAGTTTATTTAATTGTAGATAATTGTAGGTACTTGTAGTTAATTTATTTAATGATAGTGTAGTGTTAGGTTTAATTGTAACTTAGGTTAGGATTTATTTTACAGGTAATTTTGAAATTATTTTAACTAGGTAGCTATTAAATAGTCAATAACTATTTAATAGCTATTGTACCTAGTTAAAATAAATACAAACTTGCCTGTAAAATAAATATAAATGCTAAAATAGCTACAATGTAACTATTAGTTATATTGCAGCTATATTAGGGTTTATTTTACAGGTAAGTATTTTGTTTTAAATAGGATTCATATATTTAATTAATTTAATGATAGTGTAGTGTTAGATGTAATTGTAACTTAGGTTAGGATTTATTTTACAGGTAAATTTGTATTTATTTTAGCAAGGTAGTTATTAAATAGTTATTAACTATTTAATAGCTATTGTACCTAGTTAAAATAAATACAAACTTGCCTGTAAAATAAATATAAATCCTAAAATAGCTACAATGTAACTATTAGTTATATTGCAGCTATATTAGGGTTTATTTTACAGGTAAGTATTTAGTTTTAAATAGGATTCATTTATTTAACTATAGTAAATTTATTTCGTTTTATTTAAATTATATTTAAGTTAGGGGGTGTTAGGGTTAGGGTTAGACTTAGGTTTAGGGGTTAATAACCTTATTATAGTAGCAGCAACGTTGGGGGCGGGAGATTAGGGGTTAATAATTGTAGGTAGGTGGCGGTGATGTTAGGGAGGGCAGATTAGGGGTTAATAAAATGTATTATAGTGTTTGCGAGGCGGGAGTATGGCGGTTTAGGGGTTAATACATTTATTATAGTGGCGGCGATTTCCGGTCGGCAGATTAGGGGTTAATACTTGTAGTTAGATTGCGGCGACATTGGGGGGGGGCAGATTAGGGGTTAATAACTATAATGTAGGGGTCGTCGATGTTAGGGACAGCAGATTAGGGGTTAATAGCTATAATGTAGGTGGCGGCATTATCCGGTCGGCAGATTAGGAGTTAATACTTGTAGTTAGATTGCGGCGGCGTTTGGGGGGGGCAGATTAGGGGTTAATAACTATAATGTATGGGTCGTCGATGTTAGGGACAGCAGATTAGGGGTTAATAGCTATAATGTAGGTGGCGGCGATATCCGGTCGGCAGATTAGGGGTTAATACTTGTAGTTAGATTGCGGCGACGTTGGGGGGGGGGGGCAGATTAGGGGTTAATAACTATAATGTAGGGGTCGGCGATGTTAGGGACAGCAGATTAGGGGTAAATAGCTATAATGTAGGTGGCGGCGATATCCGGTCGGCAGATTAGGGGTTAATACTTGTAGTTAGATTGCGGCGACGTTGGGGGGGGCAGATTAGGGGTTAATAACTATAATGTAGGGGTCGGCGGTGTTAGGGACAGCAGATTAGGGGTTAATAGCTATAATGTAGGCGGCGGCGATATCCGGTCGGCAGATTAGGGGTTAATACTTGTAGTTAGATTGCGGCGACGTTGGGGGGAAGATTAGGGGTTAATAACTATAATGTAGGGGTCGGCGATGTTAGGGACAGCAGATTAGGGGTTCATAGGGATAATGTAGGTTGCGGCGATATCCGGTCGGCAGATTAGGGGTTTAATAATGTTATTATAGGGTTTGCGATGTGGGGGGGCCTCGGTTTAGTGGTTCATAGGTAGTTTATGGGTGTTAGTGACTTAGTGTACTAAATGGGTGTTAGTGTACTAAAACATACCGAATTTCGGAACCGAATAGAACCGAATTCAGCCGAATTTATTCGAATCCGAATAAATCCGAAACGAATTTATTAGAATCCGAATAAATCCGAAACAAATTCATTCAAATTTTGCCAAATTCGATTCGATCCGAACCGAAATTCGAAAAGTCCGAATCGATCCGAACCGAAAACAAACCGAATTTTTTAGCCGTGCACATGTCTATTTTTTAATCAACTTTCTAAATTACTCCTATTTTATTATAAATTTGTCTTTTTTCTCTTGTTATCTTTATTTGAAATTGTAGTTTGATAAGTTAAGGACAGGACAGAGCCTGGCCATTTTTTGTTTTAGTACCCTGGCGAGCTTTTGAGATTGGTGGCAACATTTAACAAACCAATAAGCAAGTGCAACCCAGGTTCTGCACCTAAAAAATGCTCATTCCTGCTTTCAAAAGAAGATTCCATGTGAATGAAAAAATAATGACTTACTATTAAATTATATAATTGTTTAAATTTTCATCTCTATCTTGAAATAAAATGTTTGTGTTTACTATTTATTATCCATTTAAGGCCTTTTTTATAATATTTACAGAATTAAAGATGGAAACTTTGCCTAACGAATACCAAATATATTCATTTTTTGGATTGTAAATTTTTGTCTTCTCATGATTTATAAATAAAGGCAAGGGATAAACTTTAATGAACTTTATGGGGCACAAAGTCAGATTCAAACGTAAAGGGACACTTAACCCAAATTATTTCTTTCATGATTCCGATAGAGCATCAATGTTTTTTTTATCAACTTTCTAACGGCTAGATTTAGAGTTCTGCGGCCAAAGTGGTGCGTTAGCTACGCGAGCTTTTTTCCTCCCGCACCTTTTAAATACCGCTGGTATTTAGAGTTCACAGAAGGGCTGCGTTAGGCTCCAAAAAAGGAAGCGTAGAGCATATTTACCGCCACTTCAACTCTCGATACCAGCGGTGCTTACGGACGCGGCCAGCTTAAAAAACGTGCTTGTGCACGATTCCCCCATAGGAAACAATGGGGCTGTTTGAGCTGAAAAAAAACACCTGTAAAAAAGCAGCGTTCAGCTCCTAACGCAGCCCCATTGTATCCTATGGGGAAACACTTCCTAAGTCTGCACCTAACACCCTAACATGTACCCCGAGTCTAAACACCCCTAGCCTTATACTTATTAACCCCTAATCTGCCGCCCCCGCTATCGCTGACCCCTGCATATTATTATTAACCCCTAATCTGCCGCTCCGTACACCGCCGCAACCTACTTTATACCTATGTACCCCTAATCTGCTGCCCCTAACACCGCCGACTCCTATATTATATTTATTAACCCCTAATCTGCCACCCCAACGTCGCCTCCACCTACCTACACTTATTAACCCCTAATCTGCCGACCGGAGATCGCCGCTACTCTAATAAATGTATTAACCCCTAAAGCTAAGTCTAACCCTAACACTAACACCCCCCTAAGTTAAATATAATTTTATTCTAACAAAATAAATTAACTAAAATGAATCCTATTTAAAGCTAAATACTTACCTATAAAATAAACCCTAATATAGCTACAATATAAATTATAATTATATTGTAGCTATTTTAGGATTAATATTTATTTTACAGGCAACTTTGTAATTATTTTAACCAGGTACAATAGTTATTAAATAGTTAATAACTATTTAATAGTTACCTAGTTAAAATAATTACAAAATTACCTGTAAAATAAATCCTAACCTAAGTTACAATTAAACCTAACACTACACTATCAATAAATAAATTAAATAAAATACCTACAAATAAATACAATTAAATAAACTAACTAAAGTACAAAAAATAAAAAAGAACTAAGTTACAAAAAATAAAAAAATATTTACAAACATTAGAAAAATATTACAACAATTTTAAACTAATTACACCTACTCTAAGCCCCCTAATAAAATAACAAAGCCCCCCAAAATAAAAAAATGCCCTACCCTATTCTAAAATTAAAATAGGAAAGCTCTTTTACCTTACCATCCTTTAAAAGGGCCATTTGCGGGGCATGCCCCAAAGAATTCAACTCTTTTGCCTGGAGAAAAAAAACATACAATCCCCCCCAACATTACAACCCACCACCCACTTACCCCTAATCTAACCCAAACCCCCCTTAAATATTAGGGGTTAATAAATATAATATAGGGGTCGGCGGTGTTAGGGGCAGCAGATTAGGGGTACATAGGGATAACGTAGGTTGCGGCGGTGTACGGAGCAGCAGATTAGGGGTTAATAATAATATGCAGGGGTCAGCGATAGCGGGGGCGGCAGATTAGGGGTTAATAAATATAATATAGGGGTCGGCGGTGTTAGGGGCAGCAGATTAGGGGTACATAGGGATAACGTAGGTGGCGGCGGTGTGTGGTCGGCAGATTAGGGGTTAAAAAAATTTAATAGAGTGGCGGCGATGTGGGGGGACCTCGGTTTAGGGGTACATAGGTAGTTTATGGGTGTTAGTGTACTTTAGAGCACAGTAGTTAAGAGCTTTGTAAACCGGCGTTAGCCCATAAAGCTCTTAACTACTGACTTTTTTCTGCGACTGGAGTCTTGTCGTTAGATTTCTAACGCTCACGTCAGCCAAGACTCTAAATACCGGCGTTAGAAAGATCCCATTGAAAAGATAGGATACGCAATTGGCGTAGGGGGATCTGCGGTATGGAAAAGTCGCGGCTGCAAAGTGAGCGTTAGACCCTTTCCTGAATGACTCTAAATACCAGCGGTAGCCCAAAACCAGTGTTAGGAGCCTCTAACGCTGGTTTTGACGGCTACCGCCAAACTCTAAATCTAGCCGTAAATTACTCCTATTATCCAATTTTCTATGTTCTCTTGGGGGACAATGTATTAATGTGCGAGGGGAAATGATACGATGTAGCGTATCATGTTTGCCGCACATTGATAAATGACAGCTGCTTCATAACTTTTCCCGCGAGCCTCAGGGGCATGAAGCCCCGTATCGAGCTTGATAAATTAACCCCTTGGTAACTATCTTTATTGCTTTAGAGGAGCATCTTCGGCAACTCCGTTCCACGTGGGTGCAGATTCAGGATTGCCTTCATCATTCTATGCAGCGCCAAAAGTTCCAGGCTGATCGTAGGCATCTGCCCGCACCTTCCTACCAGATTGGTGAGAGAGTTTGGCTGTCCTTCCGCAACTTGAACCTTCATGTGCCTTCCAATAAATTGAGTCCCCGTTATGTTGGTCCTTTTCTAATACTCCGATGGGTTAATCCTGCAGCCTACGCTCTTGACCTTTCTCCTGCTATGCGCATCTCCAATGTTTTTCATGTCTCCCTCTTGAAACCATTGGTTTGTAATTGGTTTACCACTGTGTTGCCTCATCCCCGTTCTATCTTTGTTGACAACCATGAGGAGTATGAGGTCAGCAGCATCATTTACTCTCATATGTCCAGGGGCCGTGTACAGTATTTGGTTCACTGGAGGGGCTACGGTCTGGAGGAGCATTCTTGGGTTCCCTCCTCTGATGTTCATGCTCCCGCCCATTTCCCCAATAAGCCTTTTGTCCTCCCGCGGGGGAGGGGTCGTTGAGGGGAGGGTACTGTCAGGGTTTTTTCCCTGTTTTGTTTGCCATGTGCTGCTGATTCCTGGCACCCTGACAGTGTCGGACTGAGTCCGGCGGATCTTATGTTACGTCATAAATTTCTACTTTTGCCAGTTTGTAGGGTTTGATAACTAAGGCGAATCAGGCTCGTCACAAATACGCTGTGGAATTCCAGCGTATTTGCGGTTGACGCCTTGATAAATAGATGCCTTAATGTGAGCAGCTTAATGTAAAAAGAGCTTAATTTACCAAAATTCACCTAAACATCAATCAATTGCCTTGAAACTTGGCACAAACTCAGTTTGTCACTTTCCAAACCTATCCTAGAAGTTTCATGGTATTTGGTTTCCCACAAGGCAAATGAGTGACAATAAGCTTGTTTTTTGGAGAGCTCAATGTGGCTTAACGTACAAAATTTAACTTAGATCTTAACCAATTTCCCCCAAACTTTTCACAATACATTAATCTATCTATTCAAACATATTCTGAAAATTTCAGGAAAGTTGATAAAACATACCAAAAGTTATTTGCATTTAACAATTTTTTTTTCGATCCTAAAACATTTAATATAGGCAGCTTAATGTAAAAAGAACTTAATGTACCAAAATTCACCAAAACTTCAATCAATTGCCTTGAAACTTGGCACAAACTCAGTTTTTCACTTTCCAAACCTATCCTAGAAGTTTCATGGATTTTGGTTTCCCACAAGGCAAATGAGTGACATTAAGCTTGTTTTTTGGGGAGCTTAATGTGGCTTAATGAGTAAAAAAGTGGCCAAATGTTAATCAATTGCTGCATAATTTTGCACAACCCAAGATTTCCTCTATCCAAGCCTATCCTAGAAGTTTCATGGATTTTGGTTTTCCACAAGGCAAATGAGTGACATTAAGCTTGTTTTTTGGGGAGCTTAATTTTACTTAGCGTACAAAATTTAGATGTTAACCAATTGGCCCCAAACTTCTCACAATACATTAATCTATCTATTCAAACATATTCTAAAAATTCAGTAAATTTGATAAAACATACCAAAACTTATTTGCATTTAACTATTTGTTTTACAATCCTAGAGCATTTAATGGGAGCAGCTTAATGTAAAAAGAACTTAATGTACCAAAATTCACCAAAACTTCAATCAATTGCCTTGGAACTTGGCACTAACTCAGTTTTTCACTTTCCAAACCTATCCTAGAAGTTTCATGGATTTTGGTTTCCCACAAGGCAAATGAGTGACATTAAGCTTGTTTTTTGGGGAGCTTAATGTGGCTTCACGTACAAAATTGAACTTAGATGTTAACCAATTTCCCCCAAACTTCTCACAATACTTTAATCTATTTATTAAAACATATTCTGAAAATTTGAGGACATTTGATAAAACAAACCAAAAGTTATTTACATTTAACTATTTTTTTACAATCCTAAAACATTTCGTGGTCCATTTATCAAGCTTCGTATGGAGCTTGAGGGCCCGTGTGTCTGTCGAGCCTTTAAGCTTGCCAGAAATACCAGTTATGAAGCAGCGGTCTAAAGACCCCTGCTCCATAACCTGTCCGCCTGCTCTGAGGAAGCGGACAGACATCGCCGCATTTCAACCCGATCAAATACGATCAGGTTGATTGACAGCCCCCTGCTAGCGGCTGATTGGCCGCAAATCTGCAGGGGGCAGCGTTGCACCAGCAGTTCACAAGAGCTGCTGGTGCAATGCTGAATGTGGAGAGCTTATTGCTCTCCGCATTCAGTGATGTCTGTCGGACATGATCCGTGATCGGATCATGTCGGACAGACACATAATAAATAGGCCCCTTCATGTGAATGGCTTAACGTAAAAAAGAGCTTAATGTACCAAAATTTGCCTAAACATCAATCAATTGCCTTGAAACTTGGCACAAATTCAGTTTTTCACTTTTAAAACTTATCCAAGAAGTTTCATGGATTTTGTTTTGACACAAGGCAAATGAGTGACATTAAGCTTGTTTTTTGGGGAGCTTAATTTTACTTAACGTACAAAATTTAACTTAGATGTTAACTAATTGCCCCCAAACTGCTCACAATACATTAATCTATCTATTCAAACATATTCTGAAAAATTTAGGACATTTGATAAAACATACCAAAAGTTATTTACATTGAACTATATTTTTACAATCCTAAAACATTTACGGGCCAATTTATCAAAGCTTCAACTGATAATACAATGGAATCCACTAGAATCTCGCGTCATATCTGATGCAAATGGAATCCGCCGTAATTATCAAAGTGTCAAGATCATCAAATGTTGAAATGTGTGACATAATATACCCTCCCGCGATCTCAATCCGATGCAGATCGATGCTTGTGTCATCCCAGATGTTTCGAATACACATTTGACTGTATATGACCCTATTTCCAATTTTCCAAACATTTAACAGGTACGCTTGCGTCTATTCCAGCGCAGCGTACCTATTGTTCAAACCGCCACCCTTGAGGCCGTGGATGCCATAGAAATCAATGGGAGTCTGAAAACACAGAAAGGTTATGTTCGATGCTGCAAGACGATGACGCATATTAGATAATAAAAGTAAATTAGAAACTTTATTAAAATTCTATACTCTTTCTAAATCAAACAATATTATTGCTCCAAATTTGGTGCTAAGTATTGCTAGTAGATATAGGGATAAAAATGAAATACATTACTACTTATGGATTATGCTACATTTTTTTCTATTATTACAAAGCAAGAGGACAATATTATTGCTCCAAACTTGGTGCACTAGTAGATATACAGATATAAATTAAATAAATACATAACATAATATAGCTAACTTCCTTTTTTTTATTTTTTGTTTTTTTTTGGATAAATCTATATACACCATGTTTGAGGCATGTAATACAAACCCCACTCACCACTTCGCACCAAATTTGATGCAACACTTTTCGCACCAAATATGACGCAATACTCCTAGACAACCCACACACTAGTGAATTTTTCCACCACTTTTGATTGGGATATGCATAATCACATGATTAATGACATCAGCCAATAAAATTTAAATATACATTGTATAGTATCACTAACAAATAAAATTGCTCGATACTTGTGTCATTGATCACCCATCAGAACTTGTAAGTGCTATCTGTTACATTGTGTATTATACTTTGAAACTATGTATATGTGTATTAGTATTAAAGATAAACACTTATGCTGACATTAGGACACACAATGTAATATTTTAGACAATGATTTTAAAATTTGAATGGTGTTTGATTCAATATAATCTTAAACTGATAGCTCAAAGGGATAGCCCACCTAACATTAAACTGTCATGATTCAGATACAGCAGAAATTAAAATCACCTCTTTACTGTCATGCTATTTTTAGTGTATTTCTTCCATCTCTTGAATTTAATTTTCATTAGGAAATGTCATCTTATATGCCAGCTGATTTTATAACACCTGTGTAGGGGTGGTTTTTAAAACTAGATTGCAATCCGGAGGGGTTACACAGGTACAGAGAGAAAACTGGCCCAGCTCTTAAAATATCCATTGATTGTAAATAAATACATATGATACCCTGATGACATGTTATATTCACAATTATTCCTGCTCAGAATAATATTACATATACACTATATACATATATTGGTATAAATAAACACAGAGACATGAAAGACAACATTGTTTAGACCAAAAAAAGGAATTTAGGGACATGTAAATATGTTTGCAAAAGATTTCTGACATAACACACACACACACACACACATATATATATATATATATATATATATATATATATATATATATATATATATACACACACACACACACACAAGTATGTGCAAAGATATATGTACAAATTCTAGCATTAATAATCATTTATAAAAAAAATAACATGAGATAAAAGCATATCATGACTTCTAGAAATACAAATACAAATTAATTTATGTGAAAGTATCATATAACAAATAAAAATAACTTTCTATGAGATATTATTTGTTGAGGTATAAATCAAGCTATTTCTTGGACATTAACAGATGAGAAATAAAAGATTAGCTTTAGAGAAATGTGCTTGTTCATGGACAGTAATGAAATGGTATAAATAAAGTTGGGAAAAACCTGAATAACCGCAACACCGATGACTGTTAGTTAACAACAGTCCGATGCTCATTGCACCGTACTTGACGCACATGTTTTTGACGTGTTTTTTTATAAATAAGGGCATTGTATGTGGATCTGTGGCAGCAATGTCTGGCGAGCATATTGACGCCTGCGAATGCAGCGAGATTGACGCTTTGATAAATAAGCCCCCATATGTTTTACGATTGTAAGAAAACTGTTAAATGTAAATAACTTTTGGTATGTTTTATCAAATGTCCTGAGAATCTTAGAATATGTTTGAATAGATAGATTAATGTATTGTGGAACGTTTTGGTGAAATTGGTTAACATCTAAGTTAAATTTTGTACATTAAGCCACATTAAGCTCCCCAAAATGCAAGCTTAATGTCACTCATTTGCCTTGTGGGAATCCAAAATCTATGAAACTTCTAGGATAGGTTTGGAAAGTGAAAAACTGAGTTTGTGCCAAGTTTCAAGGCAATTGATTGAAGTTTTGGTGAATTTTGGTACATTAGGCTCTTTTTACATTAAGCTGCTCAAATTAAATGTTTTAGGATCGTAAAAAAATTGTTAAATGCGAATAACTTTTGGTTTGTTTTATCCAATTTCCTGAAATGTTCAGAATATGTTTTAATAGATAGATTAATGTATTGTGAGAAGTTTGGGGAAATTGGTTAACATCTAAGTTAAATTTTGTACGTTAAGCCACATTAAGCTCCCAAAAAACAAGCTTAATGTCACTCATTTGCCTTGTGGGAAACCAAATACCATGAAACTTCTAGGATAGGTTTGGAAAGGGAAAAACTGAAATATTGCCAAGTTTCAAGGCAATTGATTGATGTTTAGGTGAATTTTGATACATTGGGGCCTATCTATCAAGCTCCGAATTCAGCTTGATGCCCCATGTTTCTGGCAAGCCTGCAGACTCGCCAGAAACAGCAGTTATGAGGCAGCGGTCACAAAGACTGCTGCTCCATAACCCTGTCCACCTGCTCTAAGCAGGCGGACAGACATCGCCGGAATTCAACCCGATCGAGTACGATCGGGTTGATTGACACCTCCCTGCTGGCGGCCCATTGACCGTGAGTCTGCAGGGGGCGGCGTTGCACCAGCAGCTCTTGTGAGCTGCTAGTGCAATGCTGAATATGGAGAGCGTATTGCTCGCCGTATTCAGCGAGGTCTGTCGGACCTGATCCGCACTGTCGGATCAGGTCCGCCAGATTTTGTTAAATAGAGGCAATTAAACTCTTTTTACATTAAAGGGACAGTAAACCTTAAAAATAATGTTATATAATTCTGCACATAGTGCAGAATTATATAACATTATATTAGCACAAACATAATAAAACATCATTTCCCCTTTGCACTTTTAAAAAACCTGCTGTTTTACAGACCCGCTCTCTGTGATCTTCTGAGCGGGTCTGACAGCAGGAGCGAGCTGCACTAAGTGCTAGGGCGCGGTCGGGCCGGGCTGTGACTATACAGCTGGCCCGATGCGCTGTTTGAAAAAAAACAGACCCGCTCAGAAGATCACAGATTGCGGGTCTGTAAAACAGCAGGTTTTTTAAAAAAATGCAAAGGGGAAATTATGTTTTATTATGTTTGCGCTAATATAATGTTATATAATTCTGCACTATGTGCAGAATTATATAACATTATTTTAAGGTTTACTGACACTTTAAGCTGCACACATTAAATGTTTTAGGATTGTAAAAAAATAGTTAATTGTCAATAACTTTTGGTATGTTTTATCAAATGTCCTTACATTTTAGAATATGTTTGAATAGATAGATTAATGTATTGTGAGAAGTTTGGCGGAAATTGGTTAACATCTAAGTTCAATTTTTTACGTTAAGCCACATTAAGCTCCCCCAAAAAACAAGCTTAATGTCACTCATTTGCCTTGTGGAAAACCAAAATCCATGAAACTTCTAGGATAGGTTTGGAAAGTGAAAAAACTGAGATCTTGCCAAGTTTCAAGGCAATTGATTGATGTTTAGGTGAATTTTGGTACATTAAGCTCTTTTTACATTAAGCTGCTCACATTAAATGTTTTAGGATTGTAAAAAAATAGTTAAATGTAAATAACTTTTGGTATGTTTTATCAAATGTCCTGACATTTTCAGAATATGTTTGAATAGATAGATTAATATATTGTGGTAAGTTTGGGGGAATTGGTTAACATCTAAGTTCAATTTTGTACGTTAAGCCACATTAAGCGCCCCCAAAAAAAAGCTTAATGTCACTCATTTGCCTTGTGGGAAACCAAAATCCATGAAACTTCTAGGATAGGCTTGGATAGTGGAAATCTTGTGCAAAATTATGCAGCAATTGATTAACATTTGGCCACTTTTTTACTTATTAATCTTCATTAAGCCATTTTCACATTAAATGTTTTAGGTTGTCCCAAGATCATGGCATTTTAAACAACTATCTAATTTACTTCTATTATCTAATTTGCTTCATTCTCTTTATAAACTTTGCTGAAAAGCATATCTAGGTACGCTCAGTAGCTGCTGATTGGTTGCTGCACATAGATGCCTTGTGTGATTGGCTCATCCATGTGCATTGCTATTTCTTCAACAAAGGATATCTAAAGAATAAAACAAATTAGATAATAGTAATACATTGGAATGTTGTTTAAAAATGTATTCTCTACTTGAATCATGAAAGAAAATGTTTGGGCTTAGTGTCCCTTTAAGGATCAGCAATGCACTAAAGGGAGCTAACTGAACACATTGGATGAGCCAATGACAAGTACATATATATATATATATATATATATATATATATATGCAACTACCAAACACCAGCAAGTTCCTATTAATACATTGTTGTTCTTGAGTCTACCTAGGTATGCTTTACAACAAAATATACAAAGAGAACAGAGCAAATTAGATTATAGGAGTAAATGGTAAAGTTGTTTAAAATTGCCTGCTCTTTGTGAATCATGAAAGAAAAATAATGTACATTATGTCCCTTTAATTAACATTTTTTCCTTGCTATTATGGTCTTCATAATATGTAATGAATAACATAACAAGAATGGAATTGAAATAATTTTTCTATGAAAAATGACAGACCACTTTAAAGTTGGTTCCTAGATAGGTAATTTTGTGGTTGAAGACATTTTTCTGAAGTTATTTTGCTTAACCCTTTCCCACTGTTAGGACGTTCCATGCCGTCTTAACTGCGCTGGGCATGGAACGTTATAGCTGTTTGGTTGTCCTGAAGCCATAGGGGCTTAGTAAATAGGATCACAGGCTTGAGGGCGTGCCTAGCGCCATAGGCAATCCCCCCAGACCCGATCCCATTATTGAAATGATTTCCATTTTTTAGTTATTTGTTTACATCGTAACTTTGTTCCGATGTAGACAAATAAGCCGTTCAGGAAGGGGTTAATGTGCGCACTTTTAGAAAACACTTTTGTGATGTTAACTCAAGTCTATAGTACCGTTATCTAATATAATGGCACACATGCACAAAAACACAACACACAAAGGCTGGAAATTTCCCCTATGGGTCTCAGTCCCTGGTGATTATTTTTTAACATAAAAGCATTTTTTTATGAATAGTAAATAACATAAATTGCTAGAAAGTTCAAATGCCAATTGATTGCTTGTATTAGTACAATTAACATTATCTACTGATATGAACCATTTTTATTGCATTGCGTGTAGTGATAAAGGTGTCTATTTAAGAAGAAACTACACATTTTTATTAAACTACCATAAGGTTTTGATGCAGATGTGTCATTATACAAATAGACTGCTATCTTTCCCAGTCAATAATTGAGTCAAAAATCTATACAATATATCTTATACAATAAAATTATTTGTACAATGTGATAATATCCACTGAAAATACCCACCCTCAGTAAATGTTCCCAGGGATAGTTAAACAGATCCGTGACTATATATAAGTGAATTTTCAGAGTCTTAGCATAAAACCTGAAACTTTCTGAAGAGCAGAAAAACTTAAAGAAACAATGGCATCTAAGATACCCTTTATACTAGTAGCAGTTATTCTTCTGGGACACCAAAGTTTAGCTAAAAAAGGCAGCAACAGCGGCAGCAAAAGTGGCAGCAACAGCCACAGCCACAGCAGCGAGGAGGATAATTTTCGTAAGTATACTACATGCAAAAATCTAGGAAAAAGCTTGTTTGCATTATGGATGGACAAATATCAGTTTGTTACTAGCTATGTGGAGCAACAAATATGCAAATTGACATTGTTGAATTTTGAATGTTTTGATACAATTGTTAGATTAAATATCACTTTAGAATGTTTATTCCCACAGACTTGTTTAAAAAGTCAACGAGAATCAACATTTGAATATTTATATTCAAACTTTACATTTAATATTTAAATACTACATGTAATATATGAGCGACTAATATTTTTTTTACAAACAACCAATGTTCATGAAAGGGTAAATTAATATGGCCAATATTTATTATTTAAATAAAGGCTTCAAAACATTCACCCCTCCTTAGGATGGCTAAATATTCTCCCATGTTTTATTATCTTTAATTCTATGACTGACAGAGTGCATTAATCAATAGTGCTAATTTATTGTCATGTGTAATGCAGTGCATTGGTGTCCATATTTTGAAAAAAAAAAAGGGCCGCACTGCAATGTTTTTATATAAATACACACACACACATATATTTATATGTATATTTATTTATATGTATATTTATTTATATGTATATATATGCATATATATATATATATATATATATATACACACACACAAACATATATGGAGTGTGTTGCATCCTTTAGAAAAACGTATTAAATTATTTATCTACAAAATGCCCATAGGAGTTGATCACAATGCCTTAGATAAATGTATCTTATAATTTATCTACTAACTCCCCATAGACTTTAAGGGTGAATTTCTGTAGCAAATCCTTAGATAAGTTTTACTAAAGGATTGTGATCAACCCCAGTATTAACGTCAATTCAAGAGCAACAATGCATTACTGGTGAGCCAATAATAAGAGGCATTTCTAAAGGATTGTGATCAACCCCTAAGTTCTCAAATTTAGCAGTTTTACCAGTGTGTTTAACTTAGGGGTAAATCACAATATTTAGATAAACTTATCTAATAATTTCCCACAAATAATTATCTCTCTGAAGAGTTTTGTAAATAAATAATTTAGTACGTTTTATAAAAAGGATTGTGATCAAGTCCTTAGGTAATAATTAGTGCATAGAATAGAACCCAACATCTTTTTATTTCAACATCTAAATAAACAATTACAAAACAAAAAAACAACAAGTAGAGGAATTAGTATAAAAAATGAAAAACATCTGGTAAGGTTATTTAGGAGGAGAGATCAAGAGTTTACAACCAAACAAACATACTTTGAACACTTTTTAGCTCTTTTAATTAAAGGGACATTAGACACTTTGAGATGGTACTATAAAATGATAAATCATACATTAAAAACCTCAGCAATATACTTTCATTATTTATTTTGTCCCCTTTTCCTGTAATTCCATTCTGAAATTGTGAGCTTTTCAGTTCCTGTAAGAAATATGTGCAGAACACTTTTATATTCCACACAGCCATTGGCTGTACACTCTAGTGACCTATTTATAACTGTCTCTAATTGACCACAACAGAGAAGGCCACCTAAGTTACAACATGGCAGCTCCCATTGCTTTATATACACTAACATTTTACACTTATTTTTTCAATATTTAAACAGTTAATGAAACTTTAAAAAATACATCTACATGTTATTCTCAGACTAATCTTTTCTTTGAGTGCATCATTTTATCTAGCATTTATTTAGTGTGTAATGTCCCTTTAATGTTGCATATTCTATCAACTCTTTCTTCCTCCCTCACATATTTCCCTTTCACCCTTTTTTCTTTCATCTAGACTTTTGTATTTCTAGTATTTTTTTGTCTACCATTTATTGTCCTCACCTCTCTAACAATATTTTTGAGGTCCCTTTGGTATCAGAAAGTCACTGATAGAGACCTTATTTGATGTCTGACAATTATGTTTTATAAAGTTCCACCAAGTGGCCCT